>NC_091978.1:18531144-18842895 GCF_044704955.1 Pristiophorus japonicus | reverse complement strand
AAAACACATCAGACTTCTTTCCCCCTACATGATAATATCAATAATAATCAGCTGATTGAATAAGTCAGCACCAAATAAGTGCCCCTTTACCTATCTGACTCCAACCTCCACGAATAAGAGAGCACGAAATAAGTGTGCATTCTATTTTAATACAACAAGTGAGCAGAAATCCAACATTTCCTAGCACTGCACTTCCCCTGGGTGGCTAAACATGCTTCCTCCTATTCCGGTGCTTCTCCTAAGCACAGCCTGAGGACCTACATCGATAGATGGTTGATAGTTCATGTCCTCCAGAGGACTATGGGGACAGAGAGTGTTGCCTTCCACATGTCACTGTCTTGGGGAGTGTGGTGTATGTAGCACTCAAATCACTGACTCTACACGGTCTGGTGTGGTAGTAACTGCTGTGACCTTGGTCCTTTATTGTATAACTCCAGAGTGCCTTCCAGGTGTGGTGGGCAGCCTTTTATACTCTGTCTTGCAGGTACTTCCAGGTCTCCCACCACAGTGCCCTCTGTGGCGCACCATTGTACTTATACATTTATGTACCTGGACAATACATATCATCTCACTCAACCCCCAGTTCCAAAAGTCATTGCCGGAAACCTCAGCCTTGTTCATCCTGGTTGGTTTGTGAGTGTGAGTCCATGACCATCCACTTCCCCCCCCCATGTGAAGATAATGCTTGTGATCCGGGGCAAGCATGTGGTATGCAGTCCTTACATGGGTGATGAAGTACACGAGTATAACCTCCAACAGACTATAGGTATACATGGACAGTACATTTGTATGGTACATATGATATGTGGTACAGATGTTATATCAAAAGGTTGCAGGTACACTAACAGTTATTTAATCCCAGCTCCGCTGGGTGAGGTATAGTGGCAGTGTACTGCCCCTTTCTGCCCCAGGTAATGGGCTGCGCTGAGACAGGGTATCGCAACTAGTGCATTGCCTCTGTTCTCAGTGGTCACCTTGGCGGCTTATCTGCAGCTGCCTACCCTTGCATGAATCAAGTAAAATCGAAAATCGCACTGGCCCCTAAGGCATGTTAGTCACGGATCCATTGGCCCTTTTACTTGTGCCTCATGGTATTAACTCTTTTCATATTATTTTCATCATTTTAAACACAGTAACCATTCAGCATCAAAATATCACTTCTTATCCTAAATCACTACATCATACAAATCACATGACACATTTAGACTCGCTCTTGCCTTACAAAAGTCTTTTTGTGGGGACCGCCAATGGTGTAAGGCCCTTTTAAGGCTCCCGGGTGCATTTCCCTTTTAAGACGCCATCTTGTGGTTCCCACGAGGCTTCCCTTGGGCGCCGCCATTTTAGTTGTACTGCTTGCCTTTGTTCTTTGCAGAGCTCTGCTGCCACCATCTTGAGCTCGCTGGCCAGCCGTTTTACTCTCTGGATTTGAAGAAATAACAAAGAAAGAGGAAAGAAAACAGCCAAAACAACCCGATCTTGAAACTGGCTCTTTGAATTTGATCCATTGTAGCCCCTGTAAGCACAGCCTCCGTGATTTCTGCCGTATCCTCTGCTCTGGCCCCTGCATCTACTCTGACTCCTGCACCCACCCGAGTAATCGCGTTCTCCTGAGTCGTACCTGCCGCCTCCGTAGCCTCCGCCGCCGCTGCAGTCTCCGCTCCTGCCGCTGGTGCCACCTCTCCTGTAGCCGCCATGGCCGCCCCCACCGCCGCCGCTGTCCCGGCCTCCACCGTAGCCGTGACCACCGCCCGACTCTTCCCCTGGACTTGTCAGCCATTGATGGGCCTCCCGTTCATCGCCCGCAGCACGTCGCCAGCTCGCACCTCAGCGATCGGCCCGTCTGTGAAACACTGCTCTTCCAGGGTTGGGGCTGCAGGGTTGCTGTCGCCTGTGAAATTTGGACTGCCGATGACCTGCTTATTTCTTCTCCAGCTCGCTCGCCGCTGCTCTTTGAGAACCCGGGGGACAGCGGTCTGTGGAGGAATGAAGTCTTCCCAGCTCCCACGGACCTTTCCCATCCATCTTCTGCCGAGGAGCGTCGGTCCATCGCCTGCAATGACCCACAAAGGTAAACCGTGCGTCTCGCCCCCGTGAGATACCTGCACATCCGCTCTGCCAAGAACAAGTATCAGTTCTTTGGTGTAAGTACGCAGCTTCGCCGTGACCGGGACCGGCTTGGGTCGTGCAGCTGGGTTAACCCATAGTTTTTCAAAAGTTTCCTGAATCATCAACGATGGACCCGATCCAGTATCTATTTCCATACTCATTGGGACTCCGTTAATCTTGACCTCCATAATCACCGGGGCCGAACCGTCGGTGTGCCTATACAGTCCAAGCAACGCCTCGTCCTCTTCTGCCTGCTCCTCCCTGGAAAATGGATCCTCGGGACACTCTGCCATCTCCTCATACACACGATGAGTCAGGTGTCTTTTACACATACGCTGAAGATGGCCTTTCGTGTGGCAGGTATTGCACATATACTCCGCAAACCTGCACCGGTGAGCCCCATGGCTTCCTCCGCAGCGCCAGCATGGTGCTACTCGATTAGCCGCCCTCAGCGGACTCTGAGTTCCAGGACCACGAGGTCCATGCTCTCTGCCCTGGACAGAGCCACGTTCTGCAGTTTTGTCCATGGCGGGAGCTATCCTGTGGACAGTGCCTGCCAGGTTCGAGATCGTGTGGATCATCTGCTTGGTGCTGCAAGTCGAGGTCATAAACGCCCGGCTGATGGTGATGGCTTGCTTCTGGGTGACTGTAGGTTCAGTGGATAGCAACCTGTGAAGGAGACCCTCATGGCCAATCCCCAACAAAGACGTCTCGGAACGCTTCGTCAAGGTGTGTGCCAAAATCACATGGCGCCGCGAGTCTCCTGAGCTCCGCAGCATATTTGGTGACATCCTGGCCCTCAGGTCTGCAGTGGTGGTAGAATTTGTGAGGGAGCTCTCCTTCGGTTTAAGTTGGTCACGAATGAGTGCAACCAGCTCCTCATATGACTTGTCCCTGGCGCTTCCGGGTGCCAGCAAATCCCTGACGAGACAGTAAACCTCTGCTGGAATGTAATATCACCTTACGCTTCTCTCTCAGTGCATCCGTGTGCCCCGTCCGGTCGTTTGCTGTGAAGTAGTACTCGAGCCTTTCCGTAAAAGCCTCCCAATCCTTTCCCACCATAAAATCCTTTAACGATCCCAGAGTAGCCATGGTTGCGTGATGCGTGAAGTTCGTCCGTGTCCTCATTGCCAATGTGGTGTATGTAGCACTCAAATCACTGACTCCATACAGTCGTAACTGCTGTGACCTTGATCCTTTATTGTATAACTCCAGAGTGCCCTTCAAGTGTGGTGGGTAGCCTTTTATACTCTGTCTTGCAGGTACTTCCAGGTCTCCCATTACAGCGCCCTCTGTGGCGCACCATTGTACTTATACATTTATGTACCTGGACAATACATATCAGGGAGGAGGCACTGAAGCACCTGATATGTGCTGCTGTCCTGAGAAGTGACAGAGTGAAGTTGGTCAATTCTAGCTGTTGCCATTTCTGCATCTATGGCCCCACTGATCAGCTTTTTAGGTCAGAGCACTGATCAGTAGTCGTCCTGGTCCAATAGTAGCTATGTCTTCCTGAAAGTCCTGAGAGGCAGCAATATGCACTCCAGCTGCCAGAGTTCGAAAGCCAGTAAGCAAGGTATTGTACTGCCCGTTCTGTCCCCGCTTCTGTCAGTGGAGATCTAGGTACAAATGATTCCTGGCCGCTTATTAGATGAGGATCTCCTGCAGATTTCAGTGAGGCTGCCACATGCTCCACTGATATCTGCAATGGAAAAAAGAAAACATCTGCTAGTTATAAATGTAGAATGGAGGGTCACAGCAGTCAGTCGCTGCACATCCTCAGAGACTGATCTCAGAGCCTGCACTGAATGTGTTATGTTCCTTGAGCATCCATCTTTTCGGGTGAGCACCTGTAAGTTCTGGGTCCCACAACTCCAAAGCCATAGGCAGACTTCTCGTTGGCCTCCACCGGAAAGGAATACATCCTCACCCACTGCACACTTCCACAATTCTCTTGTGCTCTGTGAACTACCCAGTGCCGCTCTAACATTATTTAATTCCTGCCCAGATGAAAACATCTGAGCTGGTACATGGTGAAGAAAAAGCACGAGACAGAGGGAGTGAGATCAGAGGCTTTGTGACAGAGGAATATGGGGCAGAAGGTGGTTGCAGGAACTCCTTGTTGCACTTGATCCTGATTTCCTCTCCATCATCCTCTTCTCCTTCATAATCTATGAGGAAGCAGTTCCGTCTCCTCTTCCTCTAACTCTCCCTAATCATCATCATCGAAGTTCGATGTCCGATCCATTGACTCCCACTGCTGTGGTGGATCTGTGGAAAAGGAGAGTACAAGCTAAGAATGAGTGAGTATTAGCCCTTTTGAGATTAAAGAGATGAAGGGGCCGAAATTCAGCACCAGGGAAGGACCGTTACCGTGGGTTTTTGGCAGCCATTCTGCAAAATCAACTGGCCGCCGCATTCCGGTCGATTGGCCCCCCCACGACGCATATTCAGCGCGGGGGTTTTTTGGGCAGTGTGCACTTCCGCCGCAAGCCGCTGACTTCCACCACGGTATGGGGCTTGCGGCCGTACTGAGGTCATCAGGGTGCGTGCCGCTGCTACGTGGCCACGCCACCCAAATTCACTATAAAAAAACAGAGCTTTTTTTCTCACGGTGCACCTGCCAGCTCTTTGGATCAGAGCACCTTGCCGTGCTACTTGGCACCACTGGAGGAGGAGAACGGAGGATTACCGCGATCGGGTATTTTTGGCCATAACTTTTGCTGTTGCTTTTTGTGCATTTGTTAAAGCTGCAAGTACTGTTCATAAGTTTTGGAGAGTTTTGAAGACTTTTTAATGGAGGCCTGCAGGCCTCATTCTCTGCTCCACAGAGGCCTGCTTGTCAGGGTCCAGCCTTCACACAGAATGGGCTCGGTGTTGGCAGGGGAACGCCTTGTCCATCATGTGAGACACAGGAGAAGGCCGCGCAGTCATCAACGGGCACAGAGGCTGCGGGCAAGAGAGGCCGCAGACCTTCACGTAGAGAGGGTGGCCAGGAGGGAGATGGCGTGAGGAGAGGGGTCAGGTACGCTGACTCCCCGCCACATACTGGGCCAGGAGCCTTTCCAGCAGCAGCCTGTACAGGCTCTGGAATATGAGGAGGAATAGGGAGAAGGCGATAAGCCAGCTGCAATGGGAAGTGTCCAGCACAGACCTGGGAGAAGGAGGCCCTACCATCAAACGGGTGTACCAACATTAGTTCTCCTTCCTGGAGCTCAGTGATGAGCAATGTTTGAGAAGGCTCAGATTTAGAAAGGACGTACTAGAAACATAGAAACAAAGAAAATAGGTGCAGGAGTAGGCCATTCGGCACTTCGAGCCTGCACCACCATTCAATGACTTCATGGCTGAACATGCAACTTCAGTACCCCATTCCTGCTTTCTCGCCATACCCCTTGATCCCCCTAGTAGTAAGGACTACATCTAACTCCTTTTTGAATATATTTAGTGAATTGGCCTCAACAACTTTCTGTGGTAGAGAATTCCGCAGGTTCACCACTCTCTGGGTGAAGAAGTTTCTCCTCATCTCGGTCCTAAATGGCTTACCCCTTATCCTTAGACTGTGACCCCTGGTTCTGGACTTCCCCAACATTGGGAACATTCTTCCTGCATCTAACCTGTCTAAACCCGTCAGAATTTTAAACGTTTCTATGAGGTCCCCTCTCATTCTTCTGAACTCCAGTGAATACAAGCCCAGTTGATCCAGTCTTTCTTGATAGGTCAGTCCCGCCATCCCGGGAATCAGTCTGGTGAGCCTTCACTGTACTCCTTGAGGGAGCTGTGCAATGTACTGCGTCAAGACCTCCAGTCTCATACAAGGCTCAGGGCAGCTCTGACCGTTGAGACCAAGGTCACCATAGCTCTGAACTTTTATGCTACGGGGTCTTTCCAGTCTGCGACTGCAGACATCGGCAACATCTCCCGATTCTCTGCCCATCGCTCCATCCGTCAGGTCTCTGTATAGGAGAAGAATGGACTATATCTCCTTCCCAAAGACCAGGGAGCAGCAGGTCGAGCGGCAGGTCGGATTTGTCCGGATTGCAAGGTTCCCCAGGATGCAGGGTGCCATCGATTGCACTCACATTGGCCTGAGGGCGCCCCAACAACATCCCAAACTCTTTATCAACAGAAAGGGATTCCACTCCCTAAATGTGCAGCTGGTGTGCGACCACCAGCATAGGATCCTGGCACTTGATGCCGGGTATCCAGGCAGCAGCCATGATTCATTCATTCTGCGCCAGACCAGTGAGCTCACCCTGTTCACTGGCCCAAATCAGGATTGTGGATGGCTGCTTGACGACAAGGGATATTCCTTGTCCACTTGGCTCTTGACGCCACTACGGAACCCCAGGACAGCGGCCGAGCATGCCTACAATCACGCTCATTCTGGGACCAGTTGCATCATCGAGCAGTGCATTGGGATCCTCAAGCAGAGGTTCCGTTGCCTGGACAGCTCTGGTGGTGCCTTGCAGTACTCTCTTCAACAGGTCTCCATATTCGTGGTGGTCTGCTGCATGCTGCACAACATGGCTGTCATGAGGGGCCAGCCGCTGGAGGTTGAGCCAGCAGTACCGCCTGATGAGGAGGAGGCGCAGGTGGAGGAGAAGGCACAGGAGGAGGAGGATCCCCGTCGCCACCCAGCCAGGAGGAGTCGTCGCCGTCGCAACCCTGCAAGGGAGGTGCAGACATGTCTCATTGCTGCTCGATTCCCCATATGACCCTTCAGCTCCTATTTTCCATGGCCATCCCAATGAGTGCCTTCACACAGAATTGCCCATTCTCAAATGATACACCTGCCCAGATATAAGTGCAAAAAATAAAGATTTATGACATAATCCAAGTCAGTGCAAAAAGACAACACAAAAAAAAGTACACGAAACTTACACAAAAACATCATTTCTCACTCTTGTGCATTTCTTTATAACCTCTTATGCATGCCTATCCTGCTACTACGCCTAAGTGTCTCCCCTGTGGCTGCATCATGGGTCTGGGTAGGCTGCTTTGTTTCTTGTCTGAACGCTACAGATGTCCTTCTCGGATGCCCTCGAGCAGCTTTGGCCCTAGAAGGGCCAGGTGCAGACCGATCACCACCTTCCTGGGAGGGTTCAGTCTGGCTTGGCTCGGGCGAGGCCATGCATGGAGGCACTAGTGGAGTGGCAGGTCTGGGGCCAGGAATGGTGTGATTCTGAGAGAGCACATCATCAGGATCCTGGTCCGAGGAGCCTGAGTCACTCATTGGGAGTGGCACATTACCACCACCACCAAGCTGAGGGAGGTCAGGTCGGTAATGTGGCGCGACACCGGAAGGTCCTCCGTGGCACGTGTTGGACCCAGCCGTGAACGCAATACTGTGGTGTTGGGTGGCATCGAGCTGAGATTGCATCAGAGCAGCCAGAATCTCAAATCCACCAGAGATGGCAGCTGTTTGACGCTCCATTGCAGCAGTAAAACGCTCTGTAGCCTGTTGCCCAGAATGCAAAAGAGCATTCTGAGCTTCCAGGGCCGCAGACATCCTCTCCAATCCAGCACCGATGCGCTCCTTCCCTCGCGCCTGTGTTGAAATGGCAGCTGCCACATCACCTGCAGGTTGTAGCATCACAGCTTGTAAGGGGAGTTTGGGGTGTGGGTTCGAATTCACACTCCCCTTGGGTTCTGTACGTGCGATTTATGAGGGTGGGTGAGTAATGAGGCACCAGACACAGTGGGTAAGAGTACAAAATGGCTAATGCTGTTGATTTAGAATAGCAAACACAAAGATAGAAGGCATAGAAAGAGGTCATAAAATGGCAATAATGGCAAAATCTCATTCAACAACCCGAAAGATCTCGCAACAGGGAAGGGTAAAACAAGAGGTTAAAACATTCCACTCACACACAACCACACCTCCCACTCCCACCCTTCCTACCAATTCCTATCCTAAATTGAGTCTGTGAGGGGGTTTGGACTATACTCACAATCCTATCAACTCCGGGGTTCTGGGGGCACTTATTTCAGCTCGGGGTCCCTCTGGGGTGGGTTTTATGTTGTTGTTCGGTTTTCCTTCTCGATGTTGCGTCGGTTTCTTCGATCTGCCTCTCGGTTATCGTCAGACTACAGCTGTGAATCCAGGTTATTGAACCAGGTGTCCAGCTCTGCACAGCTCTGCGTGTCCCAGCCTGATGCTTCGGCTATTCTCACCCTGTCCAGTGTGTTCAGGGCTAACAGCAGCACCTGCTGCCACTTGCCAACCAGGAGGTTGGCTCGTGGGTTTTTAATCTCGACCAAAATCAAAGTTTGCAAAACTCTCGAACTCCTTTTTGGTCCACAACTCCCTTTTTCCACAACTCCTTTTCTCCACAACTGTCTTTCTCCACACCTGTTTTCTCCACAAAAGTCTTTTCTCCACAACACTTTTCTCCACAACTGTTTTTCTGGTGGTTCTGTGTCCTATATTTGTATTCAATTCAGTTCTGATTTTTTCACGCTCAAACCCAGTGGGTGGTCCATTGTGTAAGTTTGGGCGGGGAGATAGCTTTGAATATTTAATCAGAAGATGTCACAGGTACACGCAGGTGTGAGGACCAGGGTATTGTTTCTGTGCACATAGGTGCCTGAACGTCTGTGGGTCCTTTGTGAAAGTCCTGGGAGTCAGTGGGCCATTCCTGCAGTGATTCATAGTTTTGATTCAGAGCTATTGTCCATATTAATTAGCTAGATGATGGCCCACATTCGTAGTTTGATTTGGGGGGGAAGTCATTTTCAAACTGGGCCGGGGAGTCCTTATTGGTTGAAGATTTCCCCATTTCAGGCCCGACTCGACCCCTGATTGGCCTGCCAGAATGCACTTTTCCCCCATTGGCCAGTTCCTCTGTCTCGCTTGTGAGCCAGACTCCACAATGTCTGTAACCGCCCACACGTTTTCCCAGCCTGCTTTTACTTGGCCAAAAATGTTCATTTAGTGTATGGAACGATCCCATGTTAGTTTTCTTGTCATTACGGTGTTTCAAATGCGGCTGTAGATTTTCGACCCTCACATTCCCCCATTAAAACACTCTGTCTCAGGGTGTTTTCAGAATGTAGAGCAAAACCTTTTCCCTCTCACAGAGCCAATCTTCCCCAAATCTTACCTAAACCCACGATACACATTAAAATACACCAATGGTATTCACACATTTGGAATCAATACAATACTGAAAATGTAAAATCTCAACCAATACCCTTCACCAAAATCGTAATAGCACATAATATCACACATCATAGTATTACACTGGTTTTTTTGTTGTTGTAGGGTGAAGTAATGTTTCTGGGATTTTGTACTGCTTTGAACAGATCTGTCAGGTGCTCTGGTAAAAAAAAATGGAATGTGTATCCGAAATGTGCTACATAATTGTCCATGCTATTAATCATTGATGCCCCGGTGTTGAAACCGGTAAAAACATAATTCCAGATCCCTCTTCTGTTTCTTTTCGGTTTATTGTTGTCTCTGGGTTGTAGACTGTACAGCAAAGTCTTATTCAAATAGCCAAAATCGAGCTCGTAGAGTGTCCTGAACATTTCTCGAAGGAGACCCTGGTAGAGGCATTCTGTCTCTTTTGGGCACCACTCAGGTAGGTGCACCTCGGTAAGGTTTAGTGTGATGGATGCCACGGCGTAGTGGACCCCCCGGTATAGCAGCTTGTCCGTGGGACCAAAACCAAACCGTTCTCTGGTTCCTGGGTGGTGGTCAGGCATCTGTCCGTGTCACTTGGTTCGGTCGGGGCTGTGGGCAGGGGCTGTCTGGGGTGTGCACTTAACTCAGTGGCGTGGATGTAGCTGGGGTGGCTTACTATGCATGCGACCATGCTCCAGTCCCATCCCATCCCCTCCCCTTCATCCCGCCACTGTCGGGAGAACACTATGGAGATGCCTGCCGGGCATACCTTCTCTGATCCCCACCTACACACATACACTCCCAACTCCACTTCCCACCATTTATCCCAACACACACTCACTCCCCCGCCCCCGGGTGCCCGTGATGGTCCGGTAGGTGCTGTTGTCCAGTCTCTCTTCCAATCTGCTGTCGGGTTTTCCATGCCCTTGCTCAGCTTCCTGAGCCACCACCATCTTCCCACCGGGATGTGCCCCTTACAGGTCAGGCGAACCCTCTTCCCAACTACTACCCTAACCCGGGATACGGTCACCTCAATGCTGAGGCAGGAGACTGATGCTTCCCCATACGTGAGCCCGGGGTGGCTGGAGTATCTAGTGGAATTGGACCCCACCCACCCTGGCCACCTTCCCCTATGGGTGATGGTTGGTGCCTGCCCCTCTGAGCATCCAAAAATAATGGCTTCTTCAGTCTCTCCCCAGTAGCCAATGCACATTCTGATGTAGGTGCACATGAGCAGGATTTTCCTCATCTACAGTTCCTCTTCTGAAAGACAAAATCTCATTTGGTTCAAAGACCCAGAGCCCCCTGGCTCGTCCCTCCCCCATTTTCCCCTCTGTCTGCACCTCACAGTACCCCTGCACGGTTTAAACTGTGTGTGCTTATTTTTGCTGTGGCTGTCAAGGCATTTCAACTAATTGGTCTAACCGCAAACCGCACCAAACCCTTAAAAAGGGTCAAGAGGTTTCAGGCTCCTCCATCCTATTGGCTCAAAAGCCTCACTGTTACACTCCTTATATTGCAGAGGCCACCTGAGCCCCACTACACGAGAGAAAACTTTATATATATCTGTACACACCTACTGCTCTCCTTTTTAACCTGCTTCCCGGGTGGCTGTGCTAATCTCTGGAACGCTCCTTGGTTTTCCTTTTATGCGGGGGAATGTAGAGGGAGACCACCTCTCCTTTGGCCTCTTGGGCCGGATCAACCGCCGCGGCCCCTCTGACTCTCCTGCCAAGGTGTCCCCCGAGCTTCGGGTGGTGCTTACTGGGCTGGTACAGCCCCTCACCCCCTCCAGGGATGGCTCACTGCCCTCGGGAGCAACGAAAATTCCCCCGGCAGGCTCCTCCCTGCTGGGGACTCCCGTATCCTCTTGGGGCTTTGGGTTGTACAAGGCTTCCACCTGAAACCACTCGCAGCTGATACTCCCACAGCGTTTCCTCTGTTCTTCTAGGGACCACTCACTACTGGGACCCGCCGTCACCCTCTCTCCTGCAGGCTCTGGGCTGTCTGCACCGAAGGCTAGGCTAGCCCCGACAGGCTCCTCACTGTCGGCAGCCCCTTCCTCCGGTATAACCCCTTCCCCTTCAGGAGACCTTGGCTGCGGGGTCACGTCCAGTGACTGGCTGCCTGCCCTGCGCGGCCCTTTTCCCCTACTATCTCTCAGGAAAGTAAAACCGGCTGTGGGTAGTTTGTACCTGTGAAGCAACTCACTGCTCCTTGTGGTGGGATCGGTGGGGCTGCAGTGGTGGGCTGGGGGCCTGGGCTTTCCGTTGGGATGATCCCTCCGGGCTGTTCTTTCCCACGAGGTTTTGCCTTGTTGGGTTTAAACAGTTTACATTGGTTGATGTGAAACCATTTAACCCGGCGGGGCACCTTGACCTTGTATACCATGTGGCTTGCCTTGTCGACAATGCTGTAAGGCCCCATGTATAGTGGCTCAAAGACTCCCACCCTGGCAAAGTTGCAGACCATGTCCTGGTTCCCCACCTGCCAATCATGCTGTTTGCTCGGTTCCAGCAGCAATCGGTTATTCACCTCGATTACCTGACCTTCCGTCAGGTCCGGGGCAAGTACATGGGTGGGAGTTCACATGGCTCTTCCAGTCATGAGCTCGTATGGGGAATACCCCGTGCTTTTCGACTGGCTGGCCCGGATCCCCATCAAAACCAGGGGCAACCTCTCTACCCACCTCTGCGGGGAATCCCCAGTCTCCTTCCTGAGTTTTTCTTTCAAGGTCCTATTCATACGCTCCACTAACCCCGAGGACTGGGGGTTGTAGGCAACATGCCACTTCCCCTCAATCCTCAGCACCTTAAGGGTTGCCTGCATGACCTGTCCCGTGAAGTGGCTCCCCCGGTCGGACTCCATCTGGAGAACACCTCCCTAACCAATATCCTGGCGGTCCCCGCTGCTGTGGCTGTTCGGCAAGGGAAGGCTTCAACCAAATTTGTGAAAGTGTCCACCAAAACCAGGCAGTACCGGTAGCCTCCCTTAGCCACAGGTAAGGGCCCTATGTAATCGATTTGTATCGATTGCCATGATCCCTCTACCCTCCTTGCGTGTCCTAGAGACACCTTTCTTTTCTGGGGATCTGGATTATTGGTTGCAGAGACAAGAAAGTTCGCACAAAATTCACGAGTGTCTTCCCGGAGCTGGGGCCACCACCCGACCTGTTCCACCCGTTGCCAGGTGACTTCCGGTCCGGGGTGTCCAGCTCCAGGGCCTGCGTGGGCCAGCTGAAGGAACTCCCTCTGGTGCTGCTGGGGCACTATCCACTGCTCTCCTTTAATACATAAGAACATAAGAACATAAGAATTAGGAACAGGAGTAGGCCATCTAGCCCCTCGAGCCTGCTCCGCCATTCAACAAGATCATGGCTGATCTGGCCGTGGACTCAGCTCCACTTACCCGCGCTCTCCCCGTAACCCTTAATTCCCTTATTGGTTAAAAATCTATCTATCTGTGACTTGAATACATTCAATAAGCTAGCATCAACTGCTTCCTTGGGCAGAGAATTCCACAGATCCACAACCCTCTGGGAGAAGAAATTCCTTCTCAACTCGGTTTTAAATTGGCTCCCCCGTATTTTGAGGCTGTGCCCCCGAGTTCTAGCCTCCCCGACCAGTGGAAACAACCTCTCTGCCTCTATCTTGTCTATCCCTTTCATTATTTTAAATGTTTCTATAAGATCACCCCTCATCCTTCTGAACTCCAACGAGTAAAGACTCAGTCTACTCAATCTATCTGTTATCATCCCTCATCTCCGGAATCAGCCTAGTGAATCGTCTCTACCCCCTCCAAAGCCAGTATATCCCTCCTTAAGTAAGGTGACCAAAACTGTACGCAGTACTCCAGGTGCGGCCTCACCAATACCATATACAGTTGCAGAAGGACCTCCCTGCTTTTGTACTCCATCCTTCTCGCAATGAAGGCCAACATTCCATTCGCCTTCCTGATTACCTGCTGCACCTGCAAACTAACTTTTTGGGATTCATGCACAAGGACCCCCAGGTCCCTCTGCACCTCAGCATGTTGTAATTTCTCCCCATTCAAATAATATTCCCTTTTACTGTTTTTTTCCCCTTTCCGACATTGTGTTCCATCTGCTAAACCTTAGCCCATTCGCTTAACCTATCTAAATCTCTTTGCAGCCTCTCTGTTTCCTCTACACAATCCGCTTTCCCACTAATCCTGTGGTCACTGTCGGCGCTCTGCCCCCGGAGCATCCGAAAACCAGGGAGTCCTCGGTGTCCCCTCGGTGCCCGGTGCAGATCCTTAGCGATACTAACGTCCAGTAAGGAGGTGTTGACATCTGAAAGGCAAGAAGAACATGGCCTTGCCTTGAGAGACTTCTCCAGGCTCGGCCCACTTAACATGTTCCGAACATAAAATGCTGTACCCAACCGTCACTGCCTTACCTAAACACATCTGCACACAACACAAAGTAACAAAACACAATATACACACCGCCACCCGTCCCCGGGTGGCCAGGCTACATCCTGTCACTGTACAGGCGTCGTCGACCACTCGGCTGACCGTACCCTGGGGACCAGGATGCGCTCCGCTGAGGGGCTCGTATAGTCCCCCTTAATAAGTCTTGTGCTGCCCTCCAAGGCCGTCCCGAGCCCCGGATAATCGGTGGGAGACCCTTGCTAGCGCAACAGAGCACCCTCCCTGTTGTCTTTCGCCTTCTCGGTCTGGGGCGAGAGGCTAAGTAAACAGGGGACCACGGTGCCCTGGGCTGTGGCACTCTGTTACTCCTCCTTACTGTCGGTGCAGAGTCCCACGTTATGGGCTGCAATGCTATCTCCTCCACCTCTTGGGCTAGCCCCAGCTGATCTACCATGGGAGGTTCAGCTTCCCCTTGAACCTTGCTAATGGTAGAGCCTTTCTCCCTACTTCTGTTCGTGGGCTGGGAATCTCTACCCAGTGGTGGGATAGCCTTACAGGAGCAGTGAACCATCCCCGGCTGTAGAGCTTCGGGGCCCGCTGCCTCCTCCGGAGCCTCCAAATCCACTGGGGCCTGTTCTTCCCCCAGTGCCTGATTCCCTTCCCTTGCTCGTCCCCTCTGTTTTTTACCTCTTTTGGGGTCAAACAATTTACACTGATTAATGTGATACCACTTCACCCGGCGAGGCAGTCGAACCGCATAGACCATAGGGCTAGCCCTGTCGACTATGCTGTATGGTCCCATATACAGTGGTTCAAATACCCCGACCCGGGCGAAGCTTCTCACCATCACCTGGTCGCCCACCTCCCAATCATGGTGACTGCAGGGTTCCAGCAGCAGCCGATTGGCACGGTGCAGTTTACCCATGTTGTTGGCCGCCTGCCAGTGAATCTGTTGAAGCTGTTCAAACAGATTCCTGACGAAGTGGTCCCGGTTCACCTCTCGAAGCTGCCCTTCGGTGAGAACCGGCGCCAACACATGCACTGGGGTTCTCATGATCCGGCCCGTCATCAGCTCATGGGGTGAGTACCCTGTGCTCTTTGACTGACTGGCCCGGATTCCCACGAGGACCAACGATAAGACCTCCACCCACTTGTTCGGTGAGTCTCCCGTCTCCTTGCGCAGCCTTTCCTTTAGGGTCCGGTTCAGGTGTTCTACGGGGCCTGAGGACTAAGGGTTGTAGGCGACATGCCATTTGGCTCCCCAGCACCTTTAGGGTGGCCTGCATCACCTGGCCGGTGAAGTGGCTTCCCCGGTCGGACTCCACGATTTGAGGTAGACCCCACCGAGAGAACACCTCCCTCACCAGGATTTTTGCAGTCCCCACCGCGGTAGCTGTTCGGCAAGGGAAGGCTTCCACCCACTTGGAAAACACATCCACCAGGACGAGGCAGTATTTATAACCTCCCTGGGCGGCCGGTAGGGGTCCGATCTAGTCGATCTGGATCGACTGCCATGGTCCTTCTACCTGCCTGATGTGTCCCATAGACGCCTTCCTTTTCTGAGGGTCTGGGTTGTTTGCAGCGCAAACCAGACAGCCTGCACAGAAGTTGCGGACGTCTTCCCGGAGGCCTGGCCACTACCCTGCCTTTTCTACCCGTTGCCAGGTAGATTCCAGCCCAGGGTGTCCCGCACCTGGACCCTCAAGGGCCAGCTGAAGGAATTCCCTCCGGTGTTGTGGCGGCACTACCCATTTGTCCCCTTTAAACAACATGCCTTCCTGCACAGCAATATCTACAGCACTGTATGGGCCCTCCGCCTTTTCCCCCTTTTTGATAGCAGCCAAGGCAGCCTTCAGGATCGGATCCTGCATCTGGACTACTTTAAGGTCCGGGGCCACAGCTGCCCCTACGCTCCCTTGTGTCCCTGGCTTGCTTCTTGCTGCTGCTATCCTGCCTGCCTCGTATGGGTCCCATGGGCGACCTGTACGAGTACCTTCCCTTGCCAGCAGGTCTGCCTGCTGGTTACCTTCACCCCCGTGGCTCAGTTTTGGAGTGGGCCTTGACCTTATGGATATATACATCCCCGGTTTCTCCCACTGCAGCCACGATCTTTTCTAGCAGGGGTTTGGTCACAAGGGGCTCCCCATCCGCAGAGGTGTACCCCCGGCGTGACCAAATTGCCAGATACTCTGTACACAATTGCAAGTGAACATGCTGTCCGAGCAAATCGTGTATGGGGTAGGGAAATCCTCGGGGTGTGTGACCACATACATCACCGCCGAGAGTTCCGCCTGCTGGGTGCTCAGGGTGCATGGGAGTTTAAGAGCCAAGGCAATCCCTGCCTTGGGATCCCAAACTCCGCAGCCCGTGTGTCTTGTACCCGCAGACACTGAACTGGAGCCATCAACGTAGATCTCGCGGCCTGTGGGGTATATCCCTGCCCGAAATCCAAAGTTAATGTCCCATACTCCCTCCACAGAGCATCGATGCGGCTGCCCTGGATAGATTAAATTTGCTGCGAGCCTGGGCTCGCAGAGGCCCTTGACCTTTAAAGTCATTTGGGAGAGGAGGAGGGTCCAGCGAGTGATTCTAGCACTGCTCACTATCCCGTCCTTAATCCTCCCGTCCAACAGCATCTGTGTCGGGGTATGATGGGTGAGGAGTGTAATGGGGGATATTCCGGTAAAGATCTGAGCTCTCTTTACTGCCCAGTGGGTGGCAAGCAAGTGCCTCTCACAATTGGAGTATCCCTTTTCTACCTCCGTGAGGACCCTGGAGGAGTACACCACTGGTCTCAGCTGACCGTTTCGCTCCTGGAGCAACTGCACTTAAGCTGTCGCCACTGGCTGCCACCTCCAGGAAGAATTCCTCCCCCCCATCAATTGCCCCGAGGGCTGGTGCTACCTGCAGGTCTCTCTTAAGACGGACAAATGCTGCCTCACAGCCCTCGTCCCATTCCCACTCGACCCCCTTATGTAGGAGTCTGAGCAGAGGGGCGGCAGTGGCTGCATAGTCCTCGATGAAGTCCCTACAGTAGCCAGTGATTCCCAGGAAAAACCTTACCCCCGACACATCCCTAGGGACAGGGAGTTCCTGCACTGCCTTTCTTCTAGCCTCATCAATGGCCCTTTCTCCTGCCCTTATCGTCAGGCCCAGGAATTTTACCTCACCTAGACCTATCTGGGCTTTCTTGGGGTTAACTTTAAAACCCCCTTCCTTCAGTAAGACCAGCAGTTCGGCCAGCAGTGGACCGTGTTCCTCACTGCTGTCTGTGAACAATAACAGGTCGTCCACATACTGGACCAGCAGGTGTGGTTGGCTGAAGCCTTTTAAGCAGTTCGCCATGCATTGGTGAAAGATGCTGGGACTATTATGAACGCCCTGTGAGAAGCAGCTCCATGTATACTGCTGTTCCCGGAAGGTGAAGGCAAACTTGTACTGGTCTTCCCTCCGTACAGGGAACCCGTTGGATATGTCCAACACTGTGAACGTGGTTGCGGATGCAGGGATTTCCCCTATCAGATCCACAACCGCCGCTACTGTGGGGGCACAAGCTGGGATGTTTTTATTGAGCACCCTATAATCCACTGTAGCCCTCCAAGAATTGTCCGGTTTCCTAACCGGCCAAAGCGGGGAGTTGACATGGGTGGCTATGGGTCCCAAAACACCCTGCTCGACAAGCGAGCTTAAAGCTGTCTCCAAGTCTGCTTCTGCCTCTCGGGGAAAGCCATACTGCTTTTACGGGCGGGACATGGGATCCCCATCTATTCTAACCTCCACTCCTGTGACTCTCCCACAATCGTGTTTATGGGAGACTCTGTTCCAAGTCCTTCACTCGCTGGTCGAGCTTTCGGACTTGGCGGGTGAAGCAGATAAGCCAGATGGCCTTTTCCACCCTGCGGTTGTGGTCCTTCCCTGCTGTCCACTGGGCAGCAGCATCCACTGGGCGCTCTGCCCGAGTGAGGGCTTGCACCCAAGGTTTGGTGAGGTTCACCTTGCCAAAAATGTATGAGGAAATTCTCTCCTCCATTTTAGTTTCCTCTCTTATCACCTCATCTATTATATTAACATCTCCTGTTTGCTTATGTACTGCCGTGGTCACCATGTTCTGTAAGGGGTTCTCAGGGAGTGTTGTTGTGCCTTGGGTGTCTCTCTCTGGGCTTCTGCCCTCACAGCTTATGCCTGGCCTGTGAGGTACCCTGAGTGCTGCAAGAGCACCCCTGGAGAGACTGTGTGCACAGCTTATGAAGGGGGTTTTGAGACTTGTGCGTCCCCACAGCTTATGCCTAGCCTGTGAGGCACCTGTGAGTGTCATACACTCCTAACCCCTTCTTCCCTAGCCTGTGACACACAGTTGAGCGTTTTCGAGGTGCTCCTAGCTTCCCTTACACTGTTCTGACATAAGACTCACGATCAGGAGATGTAATACAATAGAACTGAGACAAGGTGATTCCAAGAGGAACTTAGGCTTCCAATTTATTTGACAAGGTGTATCTCAACAAACAGCAATACACCAACAAAACAATCCCCCTAAATCCCACTAAACGGACACAACGAAAATCTTTACACAAGTTTAGCAGTACAATGCCCAACCTCCCACCTTTCCTGGCCTGACTGAGTTGGGAGTTCCGGGGACCAGAGGTTATACTCACTACTGTGCCTTCTGCAGTCTGGTGGTTTGTTTCTTCTATCTTCGGTGTCTTCGGACACTGGTTTTCCTTCAGTGTCGAGAGGCTTACAGGTTGTTGGATCACGAGAGCAGGGAAGCACCCACACTACGTCAGAAACCGTTTTTTATAGCCAGATTATCCAGTCCGCCTCTCCTGCTGAAATCGATTCTTCCCATTGGTGGGCTTTGTGATTTTGAAAAATGCAGCAGTTTTAGATTATTGCGGGTTTTTTCCACTGATGTTAACCTACTCAAGGTTTGAGTGGGTGTTGATTGCGTTGGCCTCCTGTAGCCATTGTGTAGGCCCTTAGTTTGTTTTGGGTTCCCTAGTTTTCTGAAGGTCTGCATAGTTTCTTCCAGAGTGTAAACATGGGGAAGACAATAGCCCGATAATGGCTGAGTCAGTCCCACAATTTTTGAGCAAGTGCTCTCCCATTGGCTTGAAAGCCCCATGCTTCAGGCTGACTCTGTCCCACCATTGGCCCTCCAGTGTCCTCCCCCGTCCAATCACTGCTCTGCCAAGGTCAAACCATCTCGGTTTCACAGCACAGACCGATCCCACAGCGCTTTTCCTTCTGGGTAAAATGAGGGGTTTTTCATCCTCCCCGACAGGCTGCAGAGCATTCTGGAGAGGGAGGGTGAACAGGCAGTTGTCGTGGTACATGTAGATACTAACGATATAGGTAAGAAGTGGGAAGAGGTCCTACAAGCTGAATTTAGCGAGCTAGGAGTTAAATTAAAAAGTAGGATCTCAAAGGTAGTAATCTCTGGATTGCTACCAGTGCCACGTGCTAATCAGAGTAGAGGGAGCAGGATAGTTAGAATAAATACGTGGCTTGAGCAGTGGTGCAAGAGGGAGGGATTCAAATTCCTGGGACATTGGAACCAGTTCTGGGGGAAGTGGGACCTGTACAAAAGGGACGGTCTGCACTTGGGCAGGACTGGGACTGATGTCCTGGGGGTAACATTTGCGAATGCAGTTCGGAAGTGTTTAAACTAATATGGCAGGGGGATGGGAACCTATGCAGCGAGACAGGGCGAAGTAATATGGAGTCAGAAACAGATGGTAGAAAGGTAAAAAGCAATAGTGGAAGGCCGAGTAAACAAAGGCAAGAAACAAAAAGGGCCACACTACATCATAATTCTAAAAGGACAAAGGGTGTTAAAAAAACAAGCCTGAAGGCTTTGTGTCTTAATGCAAGGAGTATCCGTAATAAGATGGATGAATTAACTGTGCAAATAGATGTTAACGGATATGATGTGATTGAGATTACAGAGACGTGGCTCCAGGATGATCAGGGCTGGGAACTCAACATCCAAGGGTATTCAACATTCAGGAAGGATAGAATAAAAGGAAAAGGAGGTTGGGTAGCATTGCTGGTTAAAGAGGAGATTAATGTAACAGTTGGGAAGGACATTAGCTTGGATGATGTGGAATCTATATGGGTAGAGCTGCAGAACACGAAAGGGCAAAAAACGTTAGTGGGAGTTGTGTACAGACCTCCAAACAGTAATAGGGATGTTGGGGAGGGCATCAGACAGGAAATTAGGGGTGCATGCAATAAAGGTGCAGCAGTTATCATGGGTGACTATAATATGCATATAGATTGGGCTAACCAAACTGAAAGCAATACGGTGGAGGAGGATTTCCTGGAGTGCATAAGGGATGATTTTCTAGACCAATATGTCGAGGAACCAACTAGGGGGGGAGGCCATCTTCGACTGGGTGTTGTGTAATGAGAGAGGATTAATTAGCAATCTCGTTGTGCAAGGCCCCTTGGGGAAGAGTGACCATAATATGGTGGAATTCTACATTAGGATGGAGAATTAAACAGTTAATTCAGAGACCATGGTCCAGAATTTAAAGAAGGGTAACTTTGAAGGTATGAGGCATGAATTGGCAAGGATAGATTAGCGAATGATACTTGAGGGGTTGACAGTGGATGGGCAATGGCAGATATTTAGAGACCGTATGGATGAACTACGACAATTGTACATCGTGTCTGGCGTAAAAATAAAAAATGGAAGGTGGCTCAACCGTGGCTATCAAGGAAAATCAGGGTTAGTATTAAAGCCAAGGATAAAAATTGGCCAGAAATAGCAGCGAACCCGGGGACTGGGAGAAATTTAGAACTCAGCAGAGGAGGACAAAGGGTTTGATTAGGGCAGGGAAAATAGAGTACGAGAGGAAGCTTGCAGGGAACATTAAGACGGACTGCAAAAGCTTCTATCGATATGTAAAGAGAAAAAGGTTAGTAAAGACAAATGTAGGTCCCCTGCAGTCAGAATCAGGGGAAGTCATAACGGGGAACAAAAAAAATGGCAGACCAATTGAAGAAGTACTTTGGTTTGGTATTCACTAAGGAGGACACAAACAACCTTCCGGATATAAAAGGCGTCAGAGGGTCTCGTAAGAAGGAGGAACTGAGGGAAATCCTTATTAGTCGGGAAATTGTGTTGGGGAAATTGATGGGATTGAAGGCCGATAAATCCCCAGGGCCTCATGGACTGCATCCCAGAGTACTTAAGGAGGTGGCCTTGGAAATAGCGGATGCATTGACAGTCATTTTCCAACATTCCATAGACTCTGGATCAGTTCCTATGGAGTGGAGGGTAGCCAATGTAACCCCACTTTTTAAAAAAGGAGGAAGAGAGAAAACAGGGAATTATAGACCGGTCAGCCTGACATCGGTAGTGGGTAAAATGATGGAATCAATTATGAAGGATGTCATAGCTGCGCATTTGGACAGAGGTGACATGATAGGTCCAAGTCAACATGGATTTGTGAAAGGGAAATCATGCTTGACAAATCTTCTGGAATTTTTTGAGGATGTTTCCAGTCGAATGGACAAGGGAGAACCAGTTGATGTGGTGTATTTGGACTTTCAGAAGGCTTTCAACAAGGTCCCACACAAGAGATTAATGTGCAAAGTTAAAGCACATGGGATTGGGGGTAGTGTGCTGACGTGGATTGAGAACTAGTTGGCAGACAGGAAGCAAAGAGTAGGAGTAAATGGGTACTTTTCAGAATGGCAGGCAGTGACTAGTGGGGTATAGCAAGGTTCTGTGCTGGGACCCAGCTGTTTACATTGTGCATTAATGATTTTGACGAGGGGATTAAATGTAGTATCTCCAAATTTGCGGATGACACTAAGTTGGGTGGCAGTGTGAGCTGAGAGGAGGATGCTATGAGGCTGCAGAGTGAGTTGAATAGGTTAGGTGAGTGGGCAAATGCATGGCAGATGAAGTATAATGTGGATAAATGTGAGGTTATCCACTTTGGTGGTAAAAACAGAGAGACAGACTATTATCTGAATGGTGACAGGTTAGGAAAAGGGGAGATGCAACGAGACCTGGGTGTCATGGTACATCAGTCATTAAAGGTTGGCATGCAGGTACAACAGGCGGTTAAGAATGCAAATGGCATGTTGGCCTTCACAGCGAGGGGATTTGAGTACAGGGGCAGGGAGGTGTTACTAGAGTTGTACAGGGCCTTGGTGAGGCCACACCTGGTGTATTGTGTACAGTTTTGGTCTCCTAACATGAGGAAGGACATTCTTGCTGTAGAGGGAGTGCAGCGAAGGTTCACCAGACTGATTCCCGGGACGGCGGGACTGACATATCAAGAAAGACTGGATCAACTGGGCTTGTATTCACTGGAGTTCAGAAGAATGAGAGGGGATCTCATAGAAACATTTAAAATTCTGACGGGTTTAGACAGGTTAGATGCAGGAAGAATTTTCCCAATATTGGGGATGACCAGAACCAGGGGTCACAGTCTGAGGATAAAGGATAAGCCATTTAGGTCCGAGATGAGGAGAAACTTTTTCACCCAGTGAGAGGTGACCTGTGGAATTCTCTACCACAGAAAGTTGTTGAGGCCAATTCACTAAATATATTCAAAAAGGAGTTAGATGTAGTCCTTACTACTAGGGGGATCAAGGGATATGGCGAGAAAGCAGGAATGGGATACTGAAGTTGCATGTTCAGCCATGAACTCATTGAATGGCGGTGCAGGCTCGAAGGGCCGAATGGCCTACTCCTGCACCTATTTTCTATGTTTCTATGTTTCTATGACCTCCTCAGAATCCAGGGAATTTTGGTAGATTACAACCATTGCATCCACTATCTCTGCCACCTCTTTTTCGACCCTAGGATGCAAGCCATCAGGTCCAGGGGACTTGTCCACCTTTAGTCCCATTAGTTTGCCTCGTACTTTTTCTCTCGTGATAGTGATTGTTTTAAGTTCCTCCCCCCCTCCAATAGCCCCTTGATTGTCAGTTATTGGGATGCTTTTAGTGTCTCCTACCATGAAGACCGATGCAATATATTTGTTCAAAGTTTCTGCCATTTCCCTGTTTCCCATTATTAATTCCCCAGTCTCATCCTCTGAGTGACCAATGTTTACTTTAGCTACTCGCTTCCTTTTTATATACCAGTAGAAGCTCTTACTGTCTGTTTTCATATTCCTGGCTAGTTTACTCATAATCCATCTTCTCTCTATTTTTTTAGTTGTCCTTTGTTGCTTTCTAAAAATTTCCCAATCCTCTGGCCTTCCACTAATCTTCGCAACATTGTGTGCCTTTGTCTTCAATTTGATACCATTCTTTACTTCCTTAGTTAGCCACGGATGGTTCATCCTTCTCTTAAAGTCTTTCTTTCTCACTGAAATATATATTTGCTGAGAGTAATGAAATATCTCCTTAAATGTTTACTGCTACTTATCAACCGTCTTACCCTTTAATCTATTTTCCCAGTCCACATAAGCCAACTCTGCCTTCATATCTTTGTAATTGCCTTTATTTAAGTTCAGGACACTAGTTTGAGACCTAACTGTCTCACCCTCAAACTGAATTTGAAATTCTACCATGCCATGATCACTCGTCCCAAGAGAATCCTTTACTATAAGATCATTGATTAATCCAGTCTGATTACACATTACTAGATCTAAAACAGTCTGCTCACTGTTCCACAACGTATTGTTCTAAGAAACCAGCCAGCGTTTACTCTGTGAATTCTTCCTCAAGGCTACCTTTGCCAATTTTATTTGTCCAATCAAAATGAAGATTAACATCACCCATGATTATTGCCATACCTTTCTTACAAGCCTCCATTATGGTTGATTTATACTCTGTCCTACAGTGTAGCTACTGTTAGTGGACCTATAGACTACTCCCACCAGTGACCCATTTCCCTTATCATTTCTTATCTCCACCAAAACTGATTTTGCATCTTGATCTTCTGAGCCACTAACATTTCTCACTACTTCTCGTTGGATATATTCAAGAGGGAGTTAGATATGGCCCTTACGGCTTAAGGGATCAAGGGGTATGGAGAGAAAACAGGAAAGGGGTACTCAGGGAATGCTCAGCCATGATCTTATTGAATGGTGGTGCAGGCTTGAAGGGCCGAGTGGCCTACTCCTGCACCTATTTTCTATGTTTCTATGTTTACACTGATCTCATTCTTTATTAACAGAGCTACCCCATCTCCTTTTCCTTTCTGCCTATCCTTGTGAAATGGCAAATCGCCCTGAATATTCAGTTCTCAGCCTTGGTCACCTTGCAACCAAGTCTCTGTAATGGTTATCAGATCATACCCATTTATTTATATTTATGCCGTCAACTCATCTGTCTTATTACGAATGCAACGTGCATTCAGATAAAGAGCTTTTAATTTTGTCTTTTTACCATTTCTCCCTACTCTGACCACTTTTTCTGATGCACTATTATGTTTATATGCTATGTCCCTCCCTGTCACACTCTGGTTATCATTACCCCTGTCGCTACCCTGCACTACTGCCTTCTCCTTTCTCTTTGACTTTTTAAATTTCCACTCACCTGATCCTTCTCCCACTATTTAGTTTAAAGCCCTATCTACAGCCATAGTTATTCAATTCGCCAGGACACTGGTCCCAGCCTGGTTCAAGTGAAGCCCGTTCCAACGGAACAGCTCCCTCTTACCCCAGTATTGCTGCCAGTGTCCCATGAATCGAAAGCCAATTTTCCCACACCAATCTTTGAGCCACGCGTTTATCTCTCTGATCTTATTTACCCTGTACAAGTTTGCTAGTGGCTCAGGTAGTAATCCAGCGATGATCATCTTTGTGGTTCTGCTTTTTAATTTAGCCCCTAGCTGCTCATACTCTCTCAGCAGCACTTCATTCTTTGTCCTACCTATGTCGTCAGGTGGATGAGATGCTAGAAAACGGCCATTGCCACCTGCCATACCTCAGTGCCTTCAGGAGAGAACATTGAAATACCTGACGTAAGAGAATACAAATCTACAATGTTCCCTCCAATAATTTTTTGTGCGTGGCCCCTTTAACTGGTTGCGCGGCCCATTCAAATGTTTGCATATGCGGGGTTTCTTTCGTATTTGTCTTTTTTTTTCCCTACTCTGAACCCACTTTCAGATGCACTCTTCTGTGCATACACTATGTCCCTTCATGTCACACTCTGGTTATTATTACCACTATCGCTACCCTGCACTATTGCCTTCTCCGTTCCCTTTGACTTTTTACATTTCCCCTCACCCGATCCCTCCCCCGCACTGTTTAGTTTAAAGCCCTATCTACAGCCCTAGTTTTTCGATTCGTGCGGGTCCTCCAGACCGTTGCACAGCAGCGCAGCCTAGCGGCAATGTTGGTCTACATGTATGATGATAGTTATAGTTTATCTCTCTTTTTCATTTCCTGACTCTAATTTTTGTTCCACCTCTTACTCTTTGCTTCTGTGTGATTCCAAGACAGCTTGATTGAAAGCTGTTATTCAAACTTGCCATTATATTGATATTTCTTTTTCTTTCATTTCACACAAGGTCAGTCTCCGACATCACAGTCAAAAGGTTACGCAACAGGGAACCAGCACTGTCTTCAACTACGAGCTGCCCACCCAGCATTAAGGTACTGCCAATTCATAATACTGTGAATAGATAACTGTGAATTTATAATTGACTTAGATAAACGTATATTCATCTTTGCTGACTGTCATGTATGTACTTTTGGGATCACTAGCCACTAGATGTCATCACATGTGTGCAGCCCAAGTATAAAAGGCCAGCCATTTTGTATAGGAGTCACCTTGGGCCTTAATAAAGCAGAGCCAAGGTTATACCTCTTGGAGTTAAACAGTACTCAGTCTAACAGTTATTGCATACACAATATTTGGCGACGAGGCAACAAGAACCTTTACATGCAAAAATGAGCACAATTGGAATGTTGAAGCGATTTGTGGAAGGAGAAGATTGGCAGACTTTGTGAGCCATTTGATCCAGTTCTTCGTGGCCAACAAAATGGAGGAGATCGGCGATGCAGTTCGGCGCCGGGCAGTGTTCCTCACGGTTTGTGGCCCAAAAATTTATGGTCTGCTAAAGAATCTACTCCTTCCTGTGAGTCCAACAGAGGAGAAGTATGAAGAATTGCGTTCACTGGTACAGGATCACCTTAAGCCAGATGAAGTCATCATTATCAGATTTTACACACACGTTCGCTCAGAGGGCCAGAATGCGGCGGAATATGTTGCCAACCTGAGACGTCTAGCGGGACTGTGTAAGTTTGGGGCTATGTTGGCAGACATGATGTGGGACGTCTTTGAAAGCGGCATCAATCACAGGGTGATCCTGCGTAAACTACTGGCAGTGGAGACGCTGGACTTGAACAGGGCCATCACGATCAGTCAGTCATGCATGACGATGGATAGAAGTCTAAAGCAGATATCAGTGAAAAATCTAAACTTGGCAAGTACTGTAAATATGATTGATTCGGCGTTCAGCAGAACGGCACATGGCAGGGCCTACCTGACTGCGTATGCGAAACCTGTGGCTGCCCAAAGTCCGCAAGCGGGAATGCATCCGATTTCTCCCTGTTGGCATTGTGGGGGAAATCACTGGCACCAGCAGTGCCGATTTAAGCAATATAGTTGCAAAGACTGTCTGAGAGCGGGGCATCTCCAGCGCAAGTGTCCGCAGATGAGCAAGCGTGGGCGAGGGCGAGTCAATCGATAATGAGCCAGAGGGCATTCGACCAGCTGTGGGATACTAAGGCTGTGAGGCCCAGGCTGAGTCCAGTCAATGCCAAGTTGCGCACGAAAACCAAAGAACTCATAATGGTGATTGGCAGTGCCACAATTAAAGTCCCAGGCAATGGCCCAAAGCTGTTTGGCAGGAACTGGCTTGAAAAAATCAGATGCGATTGGAACGACATCAAGGCATTGTTATCGGAGAAAAATATATGTTCCCCTCACTGTTTGAACCAGGCATCATCAACTTCATGGGAGCCAAGGTGCAGATCCACGTGGACTCAGATGCAAGACCCGTCCATCTTAAAGCTCGGGCAGTTCAGTATATGATGAGGGAGAAGGTCGAAATCGAACTGGACAGACTCCAGCATGAAGGGATCATATCACCTTTAATGAATTTAATGAATGGGCCACTGAAAAGTGATGACACAGTCAGAATTTGTGGAGACTACAAGGCTACGATCAACAGGATGTTAGTTATGGATGCTTTTGAGAATGAAGGAACCCCTGTCACGGCTCAACAAGTTAAGACCTGGACCAGCCAGGACCCGATTTTATCGGTGGTGAAGAGTTGCATCCTCAAAGGTGATTGGTCTGCTATACCCAAGCAAATGTGCGAGGAGACCAAACCTTACATTCGTTGCAAAGACGAACTATCTATTCAGTCGGATTGTATACTGTGGGGCAATCGTGTTGTTATGCCCAAGAAAGGGAGAGAGAAATTTGTACGTGAGCTACATAGCACACATCCCGGTATTGTAATGATGAAAGCCATCGCCAGGTCTCATGTATGGTGGCCAGGAATTGACTCTGAGCTGGAATCATATGTGCATCAGTGCAACACTTGCATGCAGCTCAGCAAAGCACCAGCGGAATCGCTGCTGAGTCTCGGGTCGTGGCCATCCAAACCATGATCCAGGATCCACATAGACTTTGCAGGTCCCTTCCTGGGGAAGATGTTTTTAGTTGTGGTGGATGCATATTCAAAGTGGATAGAGTGTATAATCATATCATCCAGCACATCCACAGCTACCATTGAGAATCTCACTGTCATGTTTGCTACGCACGGTCTGCCTGACATCGTTGTTAGCGACAACGGATCGTGCTTCACCAGTCAGGAGTTTCAAGAGTTCATGAAACTCAATGGTATCAAACATGTAAGGTTAGCACCATTCAAACCTGCATTTAATGGGCAAGCAGAACATGCTGTCCAAATCATAAAGCAGAGTATGAAGCGAGTAACCCAAGGGTCACTGCAGACCCACCTGTCATGCATACTGCTTTGCTACAGGACAAGACGATACACGCTTACCGGGGTCTCACCTGCTGAACTAATGATGAAGGGAGGTCTTAACACCAAGCTATCTCCTGTACACCCTGACTTGAATAATCATGTTGAATATAGAAGACAAAGTCAGCAAGATTATCACGATCGCACAGCTGTGTCACGCGATATTTCTGTAAATGATCCTGTATATGTTCTGAATTACGGTCAGGATCCCAAGTGGATCGCTGGTACTGTCATGGCCAAGGAGGGCAACAGAGTATTTATTGTCAAGCTCAAAAATGAGCAAACATGCAGGAAACATGGATCAGACAAAGCTGCGGCACACAGACGAACCGGAACATTCGGAGAAAGTGACAATCGACGACCAACCAACCTACCCCCAGTCATCAGAGGACTCAGTGGTCATCAGTGAATTGGGACATTCAATCACTGACATGTTCAATGAAAATAGACTTTCAAACCCTGACATGGCCATTGCCACTCCCACCAGGTCAGCCACCCAGCCACCAGTCACAACAGACTCTGAACACTCACTCAAGGCTGGAGTTGAACGGAGACGATCAACCCGGGAGCATAAAACACCGGACCATCTCAATTTGTAAAAGACTGTGTTAATATCTCAGAGGGAGGGTATTGTCATGTATGTACTTTTGGGATCACTAGCCACTATATGGCGTCACTGTTGGAGTCCATTGGGCAACAAGCAAGTGTGTGCAGCCCAAGTATAAAAGGCCAGCCATTTTGTATATTAGTCACTTTGGGTCTTAATAAAGCAGAGCCAAGGTCATACCTTTTGGAGTTAAACAGTACTCAGTCTAATAATTATTGCATACACAACATGGACGACACCAAGTTCGGTGCACAGTCAGTGTAGATCGGGGCAGAAAATTGCAAAGGGGATTGACAGATTAAGTGAGTGGGTCAAACTGTGACAGAAGGAGTTCAATATGGGGTAGTGTGAGGTCATAAGAAATAGGAGCAGGAGTAGGCCACCTGGCCCCTCAAGCCTGCTCCGTCATTTAACAAGATCATGGCTGATCTGATCATGGACTCAGCTCCACTTCCCTACCCGCTCCCCATAACCCTTTATTCCCTTATCGCTCAAACATCTGTCTATCTCCGCCTTAAATATATTCAATGACCCAGCCTCCACAGCAGAGAATTCCATCGATTTACAACCCTCTGAGAGAAGAAATTCCTCCGCATCTCAATTTTAAATGGGAGGCCCCTTATTCTGAGACTATGTCTCCTAGTTTTAGTTTTCCCTAAGAGTGGAAATATCCTCTCTGCATCCACCTTCTCAAGCCCCCTCATTATCCTATATGTTTCGATGCGATCATCTTTCATTCTTTTGAACTCCAATGTGTATAGGCCCAACCTACTCAACTTATCTTCAAAAGTCAACCCCCTCATTTCCGGAATCAACCAAATGAATCTTCTCTGAACAGCCTCCAATGCAAGTATATCCTTCCTTAAATACGGAGACCAAAACTATACGCAGTACTCCAGGTTTGGCCTCAGCACTACCCTGTACAGTTGTATCAGGACTTCTCTGCTTTTATACTCCATCCCCCCTTGCAATAAAGGCCAACATTCCATTTGCCTTCCTGATTACTTGCTGTACCTGCATACTAACTTTTTGTGTTTCATGCACATGGACCCCCAGGTCCCTCTGTACTGCAGCATTTTGTAATTTCTCTCCATTTAAATTATAATTTGCTTTTCTATTTTTTCTGTCAAAGTGGATAACCTCACATTTTCCCATGTCATACTCCATCTGCCAAATTTTTGCCCACTCACTTAGCCTGTCTATATCCATTTGCAGAATTTTTGTGTCCTCCTCATAATTTTCTTTCGCACCCATCTTTGTATCATCAGCAAACTTGGCTACATTACACTCGGTACCTTCATCCAAGTCATTAATATAGATTGTAAATAGTTGAGGACCCAGAACCGACCCCTGCTAGTTACTGTTTGCCAACCAGAAAATTGCCCATTTATCCCGATTCTCTGCTTTCTGTTAGTTAGCCAATCCTCTATCCATGCTAATATATTACCCCCAACCTCGTGAACTTTTATCTTGTGCAGTAACCTCTTATGTGGCACCTTATCGAATGCCTTCTGGAAATCCAAATTTTCCACATCCACTGGTTCCCTCTTATCCACCCTGCTCGTTACATCCAGCAAATTTTTCAAACATGATTTCCCTTTCATAAAACCATGCTGACTCTACTTGATTGAATTATGCTTTTCCAAACGTCTGCTACTGCGTCCTTAATAATGGACTCCACCATTTTCCCAACAACAGATTTTAGGCTTACTGGTCTATAGTTTCCTGTTTTTCGTCTGCCTCCTTTTTTTAAATAGGAGCGTTACATTTGCGGTTTTACAATCTGCTGGGACTGCTCAGAATCCATGGAATTTTAGTAGAATACAACTAATGCATCCACTATCTCTGCAGCCACTTATTAGGATGTAAGCAATCAGGTCCAGGTCCGCCTTTAGTCCCATTATTTTACCGAGTACTACTTCATTAGTGATAATTCCTCCCTCCCTTTAGCCCCTTGATTATCCACTATTGGGATCTTTTTAGTGTCTTCTACCGTGAAGACCAATACAAAATATTTGTTCAACGTCTCTGCCATTTCCCTGTTCTCCATTATTAATTCCCCAGTCTCATCTTCTAGGCGACCAACATTTACTTTAGCCATTCTTTTCCTTCTTATGTACCTGTAGAAACTCTTACTATCTGTTTTTATATTTCGTGCTAGTTTACTTTCATAATCTATCTCTTTATCATTTTTTTAGTCGTTCTTTGCTGGCTTTTAAAAGTTTCCCAATCCTCTGGCCTCCCACTAGCCTTGGCCACATTGTATGCCCTTGTTTTCAATTTGACACCATCCCTTATTTCCTTAGTTTGCCACAGATGGTTATCCCTTTTTTTACAGTCTTTCCTTCTCATTGGGATATATTTTAATTGCGAGTTATGAAATATCTCCTTAAATGTCTGCCACTGCTCATCAACCGTCCCATAATTTAATCTATTTCCCAGTCCACTTTCGCCAACTCTGCCCACATACCTTTGTAGTTTCCTTTATTTAAGCTTAGGACTCTGGTTTGAGATCCAACTTTCTCACCCTGCAACTGAATTTGAAATTCAACCATGTTATGTTCACTCATTCCTAGAGGATCCTTTACTAAGAGATAATTTATTAATCCTGTCTCATTACACAGTATAGCCTGCTCCCTGGTTGGTTCCGCAACGTACTGTTCAAGGAAACTATCCCGGATACACTCTATGAACTCTTCCTCAAGGCTACCCTGGCCAATATGCTTTGTCCTATCAATATGAAGGTTAGAACCGCCCATGATTATTGCCGGTCCTTCATTACAAGCCTCTATTATTTCTTGATTTATACTCCTAACAGTGTAGCTACTGTTAGGGGGCATATAGACTACCCTCGCCAGTGACTTTTTCCCCTTATTATTCCTTATCTCGACCCAAACTGATTCAACATCTTGATCTTCTAAGCCAATATCTCACTAATGCACTGGTCTCATCCTTTATTATCAGAGCTACTCCACCTCTTTTTCCTTTTTGTCTGTCCTTCCGAATTGTGAAATACCCCTGAATATTTAGTTCCCAGCCCTGGTCACCTTGCAACCACGTCTCTGTAATGGCTATCAGATTATATCCATTTTATATCTATTTGTGCCATCAACTTTGTTACGAATGCTACGTGCATTCAGATAAAGAGCTTTTAAATGTATTTTAAATTTATTTTTTACCATCCACTTTGGACCTAAGAAAGATAGATCAGAGTACTTTCTAAATGGTGAGAAGCTAGGAACTGTGGAGATGCACTGAGATTTAGGGGTCTACGTGCAGAAATCACCAAAAGCTAGATGACAGGTACAAAAAATAATTTAAAAGGCTAATGGCATGTTGGCCGTTATCTCAACTGAGCTTGAATAGATGTTCTATGTTGTATAAATCTCTGGTTAAACCATATCTGGAGTACTGCATTCAGATCTGGGTACCACACCTCTGAAAGGTTATCAAGAGTAATAGAGTTAAATTATGAGAACCAGTTGCATCGACTAGGCTTGTATTCCCTTGAATGTAGGAGATTAAGGGGTGATCTAATTGAGGTGTTTAAGATGATTAAATGAGTTTATAGGGTAAATAAAGAGAAGCTATTTCCTGTGTTGGGGGTGGGGGGGGAGTCTGGAACAAGGAGGCTTAATCTTAAAATTAGAGTTAGGCCATTTAGGGGTGATGTCAGGCAGCACTTCTTCACACAAAGGGCAGTGGAAATCTGGAATGCTGTTGTGCCTGGGGATCAATTGAAAATGTTAAAACTGAGATTGATAGCTTTTTGTTAGGCAAGGATATAAAGGATTACGGCAGGTACATGGAGTTAATATAAAGATCTGCCATAATCTAATTGAAGAAACAGGCTCGAGGGGCTGAATGGCCTACTCCTGTTCCTATAATAAGCAGCCCACTCCCATAGGATTATACAGGTTTCTACCACGCAGCAAGACAGATATTTTCAGGACACAAGGGTGCTTCCAGGAGTTGGAGAGATTCTCCGGTATATTTTTTTTTTGAGTTGGTGAAATGCAGGTCGATTGTTGAGTGGAACAGAGGGAAAAAAAGATTATTTTTTAAAAGAAATTATTCAAAATATATATTTTTTTAAGTAAATAAAGAAATAATCAATTGGCCTCGGCACCCCAGGGCTCGGGAGTAGGTGTGTGTGGCGCGGGGGTTGGATTCTGCCAGGGCCTCCACTCCTGATCGCTATCCCTATTAACAAGTGCATGTGTGTTTGGGCAAGATTGGGCTTGGTTGTGATACCCTTTCACAGTGTGTCGATGCTCAGTGTCCGGGTTCACACAATAGCATAGACAACTTACATTTCGACAGCACTGCTGATCCACAGATTGTTATCTCGGACTACTTTACTAGTGGGTGTGTTAGATCTCTTAATTTCCAATGAAATGCGAACTCCGGTTGTAGTTTTAATGTAACTTTATTCTGGCAGCTGAAACAAGCTCTTGGCTTTAAGCCAGGCCTTTGTCCTTCTGAGACCACATGGCCAAAATGGCTGTACTTATACCTGACTCAGTTTACAGAAAAGAACACGCCTTCTTTGACCTTATTGGCTCAATTGATACACTGTTAACCTTTAATTGGCTTGCTACCAAAGGTCCTAAAATGTCAAGTTGACTTAATGCAACATGCTGAGTTGCACGTAGCAGCTTTGACTTGGGTTCTGTGAATTCTCACATCCTGTCTGAATGCAGCCTGTTTAAATTCTCTCAGGGTGGATAACGAGCAGGAGGCAAAAAGGGAAAAGAGAGCTTGGTTACTATGATCGGAATGCACTGCCTTAAAGGGAGGTGGAAGCAGATTCAATAGCAACTTTCAAATGGGGAAGTTGATATATACTTGCAACTGAAACATTCGCCATGAGCCAAATGGCCTCCTTCTGTGCTGTATGAGTCTATGGTTGTTGAAGGATGGTCAGGAGGCTTTTGAAAGAAGGGAAGGAGATGATGAGTCATAGTTACATAGGGAGGAATGTCCTGAGGGCAGCTGCCAATGTGGCGCAGCGGGAGCTGGAAACAAGAAGTAACTTGGTCTCAGAGAAATAGGGACGCATATTACGCATATACCTAAAGGGATGGCAAGGAGCAAGGATTTGAAGATGAGGATATTAATCTGTTCTCATGGGAAAGGGTTGCCAATGGAGCAGGACAGTGGTGATGGGGAAGGACTTTGTGTGAATAAGGCCACAGGCTTTGGCATTCTGCATGATGTTTGCAGAGCATTAGACATGGGGCGGCTAAAAAGAAAGACTTGGATTTATATAGCGCCTTTTACGACCACCGGACATCTCAAAGCATTTTACAGCCAATGAAGTACTTTTGGAGTGTAGTCACTGTTGTAATGTAGGAAACACAGCAGCCAATTTGCGCACAAGCAAGCTCCCACAAACAGCAATGTGATAATGACCAGATAATCTGTGTTTTTGTTATGTTGAATGAGAGGGATAGCTCCCCTGCTCTTCTTCGAAATAGTGCCATGGGGTCTTTTACATCCACCTGAGAGAGCAGACAGGGCCTCGGTTTAACATCTCATCCGAAAGGCAGCATCTCCCTCAGCACTGCACTGGAGTGTCAGCCTAAATTTCTGTGCTCAAGTCCCTGGAGTGGGACTTGAATCCACAACCTTCTGATTAAGAAGCGAGTGTGCTACCTACTGAGCCATGGCATGAGGAAGCAAAGGTATTGCTGAATGCTATTGTGTGTACCTGTGCAGCTTAACCCCACGCTTCCAAGAGTAGATATAAATTACAGCGACGGGGGATAAAAGTGGAGCATGCAGGTGGAGAAACCATTGGAGGTGATGTAGTATCTATGAAGTGACAGCAAGAATTAAACAACAAATCATCATCATTGGCAGTCCCTCGAAATCGAGGAAGACTTGCTTCCACTCTAAAAATGAGTTCTCAGGTGACTGAACAGGCCAATACGGGAATTACAGTCTCTGTCACAGGTGGGACAGACAGTGGTTGAAGGAAAGGGTGGGTGGGGAGTCTGGTTTGCCGCATGCTCCTTCTGCTGCCTGTGCTTGTTTTCTGCATGCTCTCGGCGATGAGACTCAAGGTGCTCAACGCCCTCCTGGATGCTCTTCCTCCACTTAGGGCGGTCTTTGGCCAGGGACTCCCAGGTGTCGGTGGGGATGTTGCATTTTATCAAGGAGGCTTTGAGGATGTCCTTGAAACGTTTCCTCTGCCCACCTTGGGCTCACTTGCCGTGTAGGTGTTCCAAGTAGAGTGCTTGCTTTGGGAGTCTCGTGTCAGGCATGCGAACAATGTGCCCCCCCCCCCCCCCCCCCAGCGGAGCTGGCCGAGTGTGGTCAGTGCTTCGATGCTGGGGATGTTGGCCTGATCAAGGACGCTAAGGGGATTTGCAAGATCTTGCGGAGACATCGTTGGTGGTATTTCTCCAGCAATTTGAGGTGTCTGCTGTATATGGTCCATGTCTCTGAGCATATAGGAGGGCGGGTATGACTACAGCCCTGTAGACCATGAGCTTGGTGGCAGATTTGAGGGCTTATTCTTCGAACACTCTTTTTTCAGGCGGCCAAAGGCTGCGCTGGCGTACTGGAAGCAATGTTGAATTTCGTCGTCGATGTCTGCCCTTGCTGATAATAGGCTCCCGAGGTATGAAAAGTGATCCATGTTATCCAGCGCGTGGAGCTTGATGACTGGAGGGTAGTGCTGTGTGGCAGGGTCAGGCTGGTGGAGGACCTTTGTCTTGTAGATGTTTAGTGTAAGGCTCATGCTTTCATACGCCTCAGTGAAGATGTTGACTATGATTTGGAATTCAGTCTCTGAATGTGTGCAGAAGCATGCGTCGTCCGCGTACTGTAACTCGACGACTGAGGTTGGGACGGTCTTGGATCTGGCCTGGAGGCGACGAAGGTTGAACAGGTTCCCACTGGTTCTGTAGTTTAGTTCCACTCCAGCGGGCAGCTTGTTGAGTGTGAGGTGGAGCATTGCAGCGAGTAAGATCGAGAAGAGGGTTGGCGCAATGACGCAGCCCTGCTTGACCCCGGTCCGGAAAGGGATTGGGTCTGTGATGGATCCATTGGTCAGGATCACGACTTGCATGTCGTCGTGGAGCAACAAACAACCAATAAAAGCACTGTTTGGACTGTAGGAGAAATGTTTGAGGAGATTGGAATGGTGGTTGACAGTGTAAAACAAACAGCAAAGAGATCGAAGAGGATGAGGGAGGACCACCACAGAATGCTGATGATGAAAGATCAGTGTGGTCTTGGCGCTGTGGGTGGCACAGAAACCTGATTGCTGGGCCTCGAACAAGGAGAGGATTAACAAACAATAACAATAACTAGTATTTATATAGCGCCTTTAACGTAGAGAAACGTCCCAAAGCGCTTCAGGAGTATTATGAGATTTGAATAATTTGACACCCAGCAGCATAAGTAGAAATTAGCGCAGGTGGCGAAAAGCTTGGCCAATGAGAGATGTTTTAAGGAGCGTCTTGATGGCGGAAAGAGAGGTAGAGAGGCGGAGAGGTTTAGGCAGGGAGTTCCAGAGCTTGGGGCCCAGGCAACAGAAGGCACGGCCACCAGTGGTTGAGCGATTATAATCAGGGATGCCCAAGAGGGCAGTATTAGAGGAGCGCAGATATCTCTGGGGATTGTGGGGCTGGAGGAGCTTACAGAGATAGGGAGGGGCGAGGCCATGGAGGGATTTGAAAACAAGGATGAGAATTTTGAAATCGAGGCGTTGCTTAACTGGAAGCCAACGTACAGGGGTGATGCATGTGGGGTTAAGTGCAATTGCGAGGTAATGATTAGTTCCACTACTTTTAAAAACAAAAGGGAGATATGGAGATGAGGCAGTAAGTGTGGCAGCTCCACCTCTTCTCCATGTCCCTTGACCTCATGCATATCTCTGTGCTGCCAGACTGTCTGTCTAATCTAATCATGGATGAGTCAGAATTTCTTATAGGTTAACATTGGGATAATTGAAGTCATTTATTTTCACCCCCTCAAAAGCTCTGCCTTATTGCCATCCACTTCCATAGCCCCACCTGACTGCTCACTCAGACTGCACACAGCTTTGGCGTTGAAAGTGCCAAGCCCCATATCCTATCCACTATCAAGACCGCTTGCTATCAAGTCTGAAAAATCCTTATCTGTATCTTCGTCACTTTGAGGCTCAAGTTCTCCATTGCCTTGTTGGCTACCCGAGCTCCACCCTCGAACTGCAAACCATCGAAAGCTGTTCACATCCTGTCCAGTGCTAAGCCCCAGTTGCCCCTGGCCTTCATTCTCGGTAACCTATGTTCACCATCTATCCCTAAACAGATCAGATTTTAAATCCTCGTTCTCAGCTTTAAATCTCTCCAAGAGTTCGACCCTCCAAGCCCCTCCCTCAACAATGCTGTCAGTGCTTGCCTGAATTTCCCCTCCGCTCCATCTTCACTCTCCACCTGCGGGACCATCAGTTATTTTGGATCCACAATCCTGAAAGCTATCAAAAAAACACTCCACATTGCTACGCCTCTCCCCTCCTTCTAAAGCCACCTCAAACCTACTGCTTTGACCATGCCCTCGGTCACCTCCCCAAATTATTAGTTCACTTTTAGGTGCTGATTTGCAACTCTGTGAAATGCGTGGAGCCACATTATTATTTTAGAGGCTCCATATCAATGCAAGTAAATGGTCCAGAAATCCCGGCCTCCCGGGTCTGTACGAACATAACATAAGAAACATATAAGAATATAAGAATTAGGAACAGGAGTAGGCCATCTAGCCCCTCGAGCCTGCTCCGCCATTCAACAAGATCATGGCTGATCTGGCCGTGAACTCAGCTCCACTTACCCGCCCGCTCCCCATAACCCTTAATTCCCTTATTAGTTAAAAATCTATCTATCTGTGACTTGAATACATTCAATGAGCTAGCCTCAACTGCTTCCTTGTGCAGAGAATTCCACAAATTCACAACCCTCTGGGAGAAGAAATTCCTTCTCAACTCGGTTTTAAATTGGCTCCCCCGTATTTAGAGGCTGTACACCCTAGTTCTAGTCTCCCCGACCATTGGAAACAACCTCTCTGCCTCTATCTTATCTATCCCTTTCATTATTTTAAATGTTTCTATAAGATCACCCCTCATCCTTCTGAACTCCAATGAGTAAAGACCCAGTTACTCAATCTATCATCATAAGGTAACCCCCTCATCTCCGGAATCAGCCTAGTGAATCGTCTCTGTACCCCCTCCAAAGTCAATATATCCTTCCTTAAGTAAGGCGACCAAAACTGCACGCAGTACTCCAGGTGCGGCCTCACCAATACCCTATACAGTTGCAGAAGGACCTCCCTGCTTTTGTACTCCATCCCTCTCGCAATGAAAGCCAACATTCCATTCGCCTTCCTGATTACCTGCTGCACCTGCAAACTAACTTTTTGGGATTCATGCACAAGGACCCCCAGGTCCCTCTGCACCGCAGCATGTTGTAATTTCTCCCCATTCAAATAGTATTCCCTTTTTTTGTTTTTTTTCCCAAGGTGGATGACCTCACACTTTCCGACATTGTATTCCATCTGCCAAACCTTAGCCCATTCGCTTAAACTATCTAAATCTCTTTGCAGCCTATCTGTGTCCTCTACACAACCCGCTTTCCCACTAATCTTTGTGTCATCTGCAAATTTTGTTGCACTACACTCTGTCCCCTCTTCCAGGTCATCTATGTATATTGTAAACAGTTGTGGTCCCAGCACCGATCCCTGTGGCACACCACTAACCACCAATTTCCAACCCGAAAAGGACCCATTTATCCCGACTCTCTGCTTTCTGTTAGCCAGCCAATTCTCTATCCATGCTAATACATTTCCACTGACCCCGCGTACCTTTATCTTCTGCAGTAACCTTTTGTGTGGCACCTTATCGAATGCCTTTTGAAAATCTAAATACACCACATCCATCGGTACACCTCTATCCACCATGCTCGTTACATCTTCAAAGAATTCCAGTAAATTAGTTAAACATGATTTCCCCTTCATGAATCTATGCTGTGTCTGCCTGATTGCACTATTGCTATCTAGACTGTGTACAGACCCGCGGAGGCATTGCAAAAGCTGGTTTTCAGCTCACAAACCGGCTTTTCCGATCTGTCAAGTTTCTATCTCGACAGATTATCCGTATCTCGGGACCGAAATTTACCCATATCTTGCCCAGCAAATATCCTGAAAATTCTTGCCGCATAGCCTACTTTTACAGGCAGAAGAGTATTAAAACACACAAAACATATTTAAAATAAAATTTAAAAAACACATTTTATTGTTAAAAACCCTCCCCACTACGGTAAGTTTATTTTAAACCATAATTAGAAAAACGTTTTTAAAAATCGGGAAAGTATATGTTTTTTACAAGACATAACTTTAATTTAAATTAATGTTAGAATACATAAGAACATAAGAAATAGCAGCAGGAGTAGGCCATTTGGCCCCTCGAGCCTGCTCCGCCATTTAAAACGATCATGGTTGATCCGATCATGGACTCAGGTCCACTTCCCTGCCCGCTCCCCATAACCCCTTAATCCCTTATCAGTTAAGAAACTGTCTCGCTCTGTCTTAAATTTATTCAATGTCCCGGCTTCCACAGCTCTCTGATTCCTCAAATTCCACAGATTTACAACCCTCTGAGAGAAGAAATTCCTCCTCATCTCAGTTTTAAATGGGCAGCCCCTTATTCTAAGATTGTGCCCTTGAGTCCTAGTCTCCCCTATCAGTGCAAACATCCTCTTCGCATCCACCTTGTCAAGCCCCCTCATAATCTTATACGTTTCGATAAGATCACCTCTCATTTTTCTGAATTCCAGTGAGTAGAGGTCCAACCTCCTCACCCTTTCCTTATAAGTCAACCCCCTCATCTCCAGAATCAACCTCGTGAACTTTCTCTGAACTGCCTCCAAAGCAAGTATATCCTTTCTTAAATATAGAAACCAAAACTGCACGCAGTATTCCAGTTGTGGCCTCACCAATACCCAGTACAACTGTAGCAAGACTTCCCTGCTTTTATACTCCATCCCCTTTGCAATAAAGGCTAAGATTCCATTGGCCTTCCTGATCACTTGCTGTACCTGCATACTAACCTTTTGTGTTTCATGCAAAAGTACCCCCAGGTCCCGCTGTACTGCAGCACTTTGCAATTTTTCTCCATTTAAATAATAACTTGATCTTTGATTTTTTTTTCTGCCAAAGTGCATGACCTCACACTTTCCAACATTATACTCCATCTGCCAAATTTTTGCCCACTCATTTAGCCTGTCTATGTGATGTATTTTTTCTATTTTTGTTCGTGTTTTAGGTGTTTTGGGGGGTTTCTCAGTCATAATAATGGAAACTCCAACTTACGGAGATCCCATTATTATGAATGAGAAAATACTTTACCTGGATTTGCTGCTCAGAGCCATGTGACTCCAGCTCCAGCTGTGCGGACGTCCAGACGTGCATGCGCTCCGACGCGCAGTGAGTGAAGGCCTCAGGACCCGGATCGCTTGTGGGCTCTGGTAAGTGCGCATATTTTTACCATTTTTTAGCCGATCGCCCACGGGAAGCCTCCGACAGGGATTTCTAGGCCATTATTATGCCTGGCTGCTCGCGTTCCCTGGCTGCTCGCATTCCCTGGCTGCTCGCGTTCCCTCGGTCGTTTGGCTGCATATGTGCAAGGAATGTGGTGGCCGATTTGGTTTCTTTCCACGTAAATCAGAGGGTGGAATTTACCAGCATAGCGTGACCACAAGGCATTAAAATCATTGCAAGGAAGGCAAACCAGCTTGGTGACTTTTTATCATCTTTAATTTATTTGTTTGTTAATACGTTGGAAATAATACAAATCAGTGTAAATGTTTTAAGCCAGTCTGTAATATAATTGTTTCTTAAACAATTAACAGTTTTGGGAAATATGTCTTGAGTAACTTGGCTGCTAAAATATGAAACTTTGGATACTTCTTATCTGATTGTTTGTTGTGAGCTACTCAACAAAGATTGGGCAGGGTATTCTGATGTATGCCAGACATCTGATGCAATGATCTTGGCATTGAATCCTGGAAGAATTCACTCAGCCTTTAATCTTTCCATAGTGGATGACACAAGCACCACAATTTTGGCTAATAGGGAACTAACAGGAGATCAAGTTATAAACAATACTGGCCAAATTTTTGTAATATCGGCTGCCTTTTTAGCAGTAAAACCGAGCGTCATACTGTGCCCAACGAGAATTCATGAAGACCTCTGCAGCTCGTGTGTGTGTGTGTGTGTGTGTGTGTGTGTGTGTGCGCCTAGCTTTTTTTAATAATCTGAATCTCTATTTATTTCTATTCTCCCCTTCCCTCTGTCTCTCACTCTGTCTCTGTTCTCCTCTCTGGGAGCAATTTCAACTTTGGTGCCTGTGCCGTAACCATGGGAGATTGAGGTCTGCCTGTTGCAGAACACACCTGACTTTTGCATTTTTCCTGCTGCCATTGGGATCTCTGCAGAAGGTTTGAGGTAGTTGCAGAGATGCGGCCTCTTTTTCTGTTCCTACTGCCTTAGTGCTGCAATGGGTTGGGTATTTCTATGCTTTTTTCCAGCGGGGGAGGGGCAGGGGGTGGGGAGAAGGAGCAACAGAGGGCTGACTCGCAGATCAGACTCTGTGCCCACCCACTGTATCCCCGCCTCTAGAAGCTGCAGGCAGAGGAAAACACGCCTCCATTTTTTTTTCAGCAGCGCGGCCTCTGGAGGCTTTGATTTACAGGAGATGCCGTGACTCAATTACGTCTCATGGGGCGACACAACCTGAGTGCCTGTGGCTATCGAGGTCGCCGCCGCTCAGACACATTCTGTTCTTGGAATTATTTCAGGTGCTCAGCTATGTCAGTGTTAGCTGTGGCTCAGTGGGTAGCACACTTGTTTTTGAGTCAGAAAGTTGTGGGTTCAAGTCAACTCCAGGAACTTGAGCACAAAAACTAGGCTGACACTTCAGTGCAGTGCTGAGGGAGTGCTGCACTGTTGGAGGTGCCGTCTTTCGGATAAGACATTAAACCGAGGCCCTGTGTGCTCTCTCAGGTGGATGCAACAGATCCCATGGCACTATTTCAATGAAGAGCAGGGGAGTTGTCCCTGGAGTTCTAAGCCAATATTTATCTCTCAATTAACATAACAAAAAAAAACAGATTATCTGGTGATTATCACATTGCTGTTTCTGGGAATTTGCTTGTGCGCAAGTTGACTACTGCGTTTCCCACATTACAACAGTGACTACACTCCAAAAGTACTTCATTAGCTCAAAAGCGCTTTGAGGCGTCCGGTGGTCATGAAAGGCGCTATATAAATCCAAGTCTTTCTTTATTCCGCCGGAGACACTAATAACATAAGGCATCGTGTAGTTTGCAGCCGGGACAAGCAAGTGGCTACTCGTCCACGGACAACCATCAACAGCATGAGAGGACTGCGCAACAGAGAGTGTCCGGATGCCTGAAGGTTCATGGGGAGGTTATAGATAATACCCACGTGGCCCTATGTGCTCCATTATGCAAAACCTCAGCATGCACATGTAGGAAAGGATTCCACACTCTTGATAAGCAGTTCCTTTGTGACGTTGACACCAGTCAATGCTCTTTTCCCCAGGCTGCTGTCAACGCGCCTTTATTTTAAGACAATCCCACAACCCCAACCCTATTTGATCCACATCATCATATCATCATCATCATAGGCAGTCCCTCGGAATCGAGGAAGACTTGCTTCCACTCCTGAAGTGAGTTCTTTGGTGGCTGAACAGTCCAGACTCTGTCACAGGTGGGACAGATAGTCATTGAGGGAAGGGGTAGGTGGGATTGGTTTGCCACACGCTCTTTCCGCTGTCTGCGCTTGATTTCTGCATGCCCTCGGCGTTGAGACTCGAGGAACTCAGCGCCCTCTCGGATACACTTCCTCCACTTAGGGCGGTCTTGGGCCAGGGACCCCAGGTGTCAGTGGGGATGTTGCACGTTATCAGGGAGGCTTTGAGGGTGTCCTTGTAGCATTTCAGCTGCCCACTTTTGGCTCATTTGCCATGAAGGAGCTCCAAGTAGAGCACTTGCTTTGGAAGTCTCGTGTCTGGAGTGTGGACTATGTGGTATCGTCATCATCATCATCATAGGCAGTCCCTCAAAATCGAGGAAGACTTATTTCCACTCTAAAAGTGAGTTCTCAGGTGACGTCCAATACGGGAATTACAGTCTCTGTCACAGGTGGGACAGACAATTGTTGAAGGAAAGGGTGGGTGAGGAGCCTGGTTTGCCGCACGCTCCTTCTGCTGTCTGCGCTGGACGACGAAACTTGAGGTGCTCAGTGCTCAGTGCCCTCCTCGCTACAATGCTCCACCTCACACTCAACAAGTTTCCCGCTGGAGTGGAACTAAACTATAGAATGAATGGGAACCTGTTCAGTCTTCGCCACCTCCAGGCCAGATTCAAAGTCGTCCCATCCTCTGTCATCGAACTACAGTATGCGGACGTCGCTTGCGACTGCGCACCTTCAGAGGCTGAACTCCAAGCCGTCGTCAACATCTTCACCGAGGCATACGGAGGCATGGGCCGAATACTAAACATCTGTAAGACAAAGGTCCTCCACCAACCTGACCCCGCCACACAGCACTGCCCCCCCGGTCATCAAAATCCATGGCGCAGCCTTGCACAACATTGACCATTTTCCATACCTCGGGAGCCTACTTTCAGGAAGGGCAAACACCGATGACGAGGTCCAACATCACCTCCAGTGCGCCAGCGCAGCCTTCGGTCACCTGAGAAAGAGAGTGTTCAAAGTCCAGGACCTCAAATCTGGCACCAAGCTTCTAGTCTACAGGGCTGCAGTGATACCCGTCCTCCTGTATAGCTCAGAGACCTGTACCATATACAGTAGACACCTCAAAGCACTGGAGAAATACCACCAACTCTGCCTCCGCAAGATCCTGCAAATCCACTGGGAGGATAGATGCATCAACATCAGTGTTATCGATCAGGCCAACATCCCCAGCACCGAAGCTCTGACCACACTCAACCAGCTCCGTTGGGCGGGCCACGTTGTTCGCATGCCCAAAGCAAACGCTCTACTCTGAACTCCTACACGGCAAGCAAGCCCCAGGCAGAGGAAACATTGCAAGGACACCCTCAAAGCCTCCCTGATAAAGTGCAACATCCCCACTGACACCTTGGAGTCTGTGGCCCAAGACCGCCCAACGTTGAGGAAGAGCATCCGGGAGGGTGCTGAGCACCTCGAGTCTCGTTGCCGAGAGCATGCAGAAAACAAGCGCAGGCAGCGGAAGGAGCGTGCGGCAAACCAGACTCCCCACCCACCCTTTTAGAGTGGAAGCAAATCTTCCTCGATTTTGAGGGACAGCCTATGATGATGGGGTTACAGGAACTGCAGTAAATGAGAAGGAGAACTTTGGAGTCTAGAATATCATGCTGGTATTTTGCAGCTAAAATGCACAGTGGGTGCTAGGGATAGGAACTTGGAAGTCGGAGAATGGATATTTGAGGGACATTAAAGACATAGGATAGAGATACAACTGACATTCAAAGGACAGAGGCATAATTAAGGCATAGCCAAAAAATGACAGACTTCAACCTCCTCTAGCCCTACCATCCTCCGAGGTCTCTGCGCTCCTCCAATTCTGGCCTTTTGCACATTCCTGATTTTCATTGCTCTACCACTGGCGGCAGTGCCTTCAGCTGCCTAGGCCTTAAGCTCTGGAATTCCCTCACTAAACTTTTCTGCCTCTCGACTTCTCTCTCCTTTAAGACACTCCTTAAAACCTACCTTATTGACCACCTGTCCTAATATCTCCTTATGTGGCTCTGTGTTCAATTTTGTTTGCTAATGCTCCTGTGAAGATGCTTGGGACAAACATTCCTGCTAAGCTGTGCAGCCACATAAAGGTGTGGAGGCCCGCACAAGCCGCTCAGCAGCTTCTGCATGGAAGAGACCGTGCATGTGCAACTTAGCAGGAATGGGTCACGCAGCCACGAAAAAAAATTAGAGGGAACATTGCTTGACGTTTAACTAAAGGTGCTATATAAATGCAAGTTGTTGTTTGAAAAACAAATTAAATGGTCAAACATAAAATCTGGTAACGTAGCTAAACTATCTTGGCTCCGTGTAAGTTACAGTCTTCACTTTATGCTGTTAGCAGGCCATAGTCACTGTTCTATTGTTCAGTGACAAGAGATGCTCAGCTGTGGCTCAGTGGGCAGTACACTTGCCTCTGGGTCAGAAAGTTGTGGGTTCAAGTCCCACTCCAGGAACTTGAGCACAAAAATCTAGGCTGACACTCCACTGCAGTGCTGAGGTGCCGTCTTTCAGATGAGACGTTAAACCGAGGTCCCATCTGCCATCTCAGGTGGATGTAAAAGATCCCATGGCACTATTTCAAAGAAGAGCAGGGGAGTTATCCCCGGTGTTCTAGTAAATATTTATCCCTCAATCAACATAACAAAATCAGTTTATCTGGTCAGTGTCACATTGCTGTTTGTGGAGCTCGCTGAGCGCAAATTGGCTGCTGCATTTCCCACATTACAACAGTGACTACACTTCAAAAAGTACTTCATTGGCTGTAAAAGTGCTTTGAGATGTCCAGTGGTCATGAAAGGCACTGTATAAATGCAAGTCTTCCTTTCTTAACTGAATTAAGGCTGATGTATGTGCAAAAGAATGGAGTTTCAGGGGATGCAATCATCTGGGGAAAAACTCCACAGGCCGGAAGCACGAAGCTTGAAGCCTCACTGCTGGTGATCTCCACAGTCCCTCCTGCTCGACGAGCAAGCGAGCATCTTCTGGTATCAGCTCAGGTCGTAGTGAGTGCTCAGAGATTTTGTTCTCCCATCTTCCTCGTCATTGGAAATAAAAATATTATTACTCCATGAGTCATTCCTGCTTGTGAGCTTTCAGAGTTTGTGCTCTGCGGATATCACACCAAGTTAAAGCTGTGGGAAAGATACAAACAGCAAGACGACAGTAGATCGCGTCGCCTTCGTCCATTCCCCCCCGCCCCCCACCCCATACATCAAAACGGCTAACCTCTCGGGGTGACAAAATGACCTCTGGCTAGGGGTTGCCAACCCTCCAGGATTGGCCTGGAGTCTCCAGCAATTGAAGATTAACCTCCAGGACATTACTGCGAGGAAAGCCTGGAGAAAAATCATTGGGTGTTACAGCAAATTGTGTGTTTTATTTTGCACGTACTTTGAAGGCTTCTGTTTATTAGTTAGAAAAATAGTGTTCGAGATGGAAAAAAAAAGGCTGTTTGACTGACATTCCAGGATCACCCAATCGGTTAACAGTCCATTCACTTTCCGATTGGAGTGGGAACGCCGTGTGCCGCGAGAAAGGACATGTTGGACGACCACTGGCGGGAGCGTGGGAGACGCGAGGCAGCTGGAAGCAGGAGGTCATGTGTAGAAACTTTCAGGAAAATGAACACCAGCATTGGGCTGAATGGCCTTTTTCTGTGCTGTAAAATACCATTTAATACTATGTGAATGCATTCAGCCCAAGTTGGCAAACTTACCTATGGTCAGTTCCAGAAAGAAAATTCTGAATAGCAATCAGGAGAGGGAACCCGAACTGATTTCCCCGCCATAGCACAGGGACACCTCGGTGAATGGTAGCACCCCAATTATTGTAACTGACACCAACTAATTCAGCACTGATTGGCGATCAGAACGGGCACCGTCTGGGCTGTACCACAACCAGTAGCGAGAGGAACTTCCCCCCTCCCCACCCCACCTCCCCCACACCCACTTGCATTGACTGAGCTGCGATTCTTATTAAATTAAAGAAAAACCTGCATTAGAGGCGCCTTTCACTTACTCAAATCGGTTCACAGCCACTGAATTTTGAAGTGCAGTCAGTATTGTTATATAGGCCAACACGGCATCCAATTTATGCAAAGTTAGTCCCACAAACAAGGAAATTAAAAAACTAACAGCCATCGAATAGAACTATTGTTTCTGTAGTTTTTATTCCCTTTTCCTTATGGAGAAGTATCTGGCCTCAGCTTGGACCTCCTGCAGACAAGAGTTACAACGACACAAATGAGAGTAGGCCATCTGGCCCCTAGAGCCTACGCTACCATTTAATATCATGGCTGAACTTCTACATCAACTCCACTTTCCCACCCGATCACCATATCCCTTGATTCGCTTAGTGCACAAAAATGTATCGATCTTGTCAACGACTGAGCATCCACAGCCCTCTGGGGTAGAGAATTCCAAAAACTCACAACCCTCTGAGTGAAGAAATTTCTCCTCATCTCAGTCCGAAATGGCCGACCCCTATCCGGAGACTGTGACCCCTGGTTCTAGACTCTCCACCTTAGGGAAACAGCCTCTCAGCATCCACCCTGTCAAGCCCTTTAAGAATTTTACACGTTTCAATGAGACCACCTCCCGTTCTTCTCAACACCAGAGAATGTAGTTATGAAGGGTTCTGATAGAGTAAAAAGGAGAAACTGATTCCACTGGCAGGACGGTCAGGAGCCAGAAGACACAGATTTAAGGTAATTGGCAAAAGAAGCAGAGAGGAGATGAGAATTTTTTTTTACGCAGCGAGTTGTTATGATCTGGAATGCTCTGCCTGAAAGGGCGGTGGAAGCAGATTCAGCAGTAACTTTCAAAAGAGAATTGGTTGAATACTTGAAGAGGGAAAATTTGCCGGGCTATGGGGAAAGAGCAGGGGTGTGGGACTAATTGGGTAACTCTATTAAAGAGCCGGCACATGCACAAGGGCCAAATGGACTCCTTCTGTTCTGAATGATTCTATGAAGAGTTAATTGTGTGGGGAACTTGCAACCTGTCAGTCTCTGGTGCACTGGAATGCAACCTTCCAGGCAGAGGCGTTTGAACAAGAAACTTCTTGTAGTTCTGGCCCGAGATGAAAATTTCAGTGACTGACATTAGCATCACAAAAAAAATTGTTTTTAACATTGGATCATAATTTAGCGGTTACAAGTTTTATTTGCTTAGTCACTTTCTGGCTTTGCAGATCTATATATAACCACGATGGATGGTACTATAACCTTGCGATTCTGGAAACCAGTGTTTCGGCAGTGTGCAGTACAATAAGATAAAAGTGTTGCCCACTTTCCTCTCCTGAATTTTTTCAAATTCATTCACAGCATGTGACATCACTGGCAAGGCCAATATTTATTGCCCATCCCTAATAGCCCTTGAGAAGGTGGTGGTAAGCTGCCTTTTTGAACCGCTGCACTCTATGTGGTGAAGATACTCCCACAGTGCTGTTAGGGAGGGAGTTCCAGGATTTTGACCTAGCGAACAGCAATATATTTCCAAGTCAGGATGGTGTGTAACTTGGAGGGGAACTTGCAGATGATGGTGTTCCCATGCACCTGCTGCCCTTGTCTATCTAGGCAGTAGAGGTCGTGAGTTTGGGAGACACTGTTGAAGAATCCTTGGCGAGTTGCTGCAGTGCCTCTTGTAGATGGTACACACTGCAGACATATTGTGCCAATGGAGGAGGGAGAGAATGTTTAAGTTGCTGGATGGGGTGCCGATTTAGTGTGCTGCCTTGTCAAATGATGTTGAGCTTCTTGAATGTTGTTGGAACTGCACTCATCCAAGCAAGTGGAGAGTATTCCATCACACATCTGACTTGTCCCTTGTAGATGGTGAAAGGCTTTGGGGAACACCATAAGAAATAGGAGCAGGCATAGGCCATTTGGCCCCTCGAGCCTGCTCCACCATTTAATAAGATCATGGATGATCCGATCATGGACTCAGCTCCACTTCCCTGCCCGCTCCCCATAACCCTTTATTCCCTATCACTCAAAAACCTGTCTATCTCCACCTTAAATATATTCAATGATCCAGCCTCCACAGCTCTCTGAGGCAGCGAATTCCACAGATTTACAACCCTCTGAGAGAAGAAATTCCTTCTCATCTCAGTTTTAAATGGGCGGCCCCTTATTCTGAGATTATGCCCCCTAGTTTTAGATTCCCCTATGAGTGGAAATATCTTCTCTGCATCCACCTTGTCGAGCCCCCTCATTATCTTATATGTTTCGATAAGATCACCTCTCATTCTTCTGAAGTCCAATCAGTATAGGCCCAACCTACTCAACCTATTTTCATAAGTCAACCCCCTCATCTCTGAAATCAACCTAGTGAACCTTCTCTGACCAGTTTCCAATGCAAATATATCCTTCCTTAAATACGAAGACCAAAACTGTACGCAGTACTCTAGGTGTGGTTTCACCAATACACTGTACAGTTTTGGCAGGATTTCTCTGCTTTTATGCTCCATTCCCCTTGCAATAAAGGACAACATTCCATTTGTCATCCTGATTACTTGCTGTACCTGCATACTAACTTTTTGTGTTTCATGCACAAGGACCCTCAGGTCTCTCTACTGCAGCAATTTTGCAATTTTTCTCCATTTAAATTATAATTCGCTTTTCTATTTTCTCTGCCAAGGTGGATAACCTCACATTTTCCAACATTATACTCCATCTACCAATTTTTTGCCCACTCACTTAGCCTGTCTATATCCCTTTTCAGATTTCTTGTGTCCTCCTCACACATTGCTTTTCCTCCCATCTTTGTATCGTCAGCAAACTTGGCAACCTTACACTCAGTGCCTTCATCCATTAATATAGGTAAATAGTTGAGGAACCAGCACCGATCCCTGCGGCACCCCACTAGTTACTGGTTGCTAACCCGAGAATGAACCATTTATCCCAACTCTCTGATTTCTGTTAGTTAGCCAAACCTCTATGCATGCTAATATATGACCCCCAATTCCGTGCACTTTTATCTTGTGCAGTAACCTTTTATGTGGCACCTTATCGAATGCCTTCTGGAAATCCAAATGCACCACATCCATTCACCCTTATCCACCCTGCTCGTTATATCCTCAAAGAACTACAGCAAATTTGTCAATCATGATTTCTCTTTTGTTAAAACCATGCTGACTGCTTGATTGTATTATGCTTTTCCAAATGTCCTGCTACTGCTTCCTTAATAATGGACTCCAGCATTTTCCCAACGACAGATGTTAGGCTAACTGGTCTATAGTTTCCTGCTTTCTGTCTGCCTCCTTTTTTAAATAGGGGCGTTACATTTGCAGTTTTTCAATCCGCTGGGACCGCCCCAGAATCCAGAGAATTTTGGTAGATTACAGCCAATGCATCCACTATCTCTCCAGCCATTTCTTTTAAGATCCTAGGATGTAAGCCATCAGGTCCAGGGGACTTGTCCGCCTTTAGTTCCATTATTTTACTTCTTTAGTGATAGTGATTGTGTTAAGTTCCTCCCTCACTATAGCCCCTTGATTATCCACTATTGGGATGTTTTTACTGTATTATACCGTGAAGACCAATACAAAATATTTGTTCCAAGTTTCCCTGTTCTCGATTATTAATTCCCCAATCTCATCCTCTGGGGGACCAACATTTACTTTAGCCACTCTTTTCCTTTTTATGTACCTGTAGAAACTCTTGCTATCTGTTTTTATATTTGTGCTAGTTTACTTTCATAATCTATCTTCTTTATTTTTTTTTAGTCATTCTTTGCTGGCTTTTAAAAGTTTCCCAATCCTCTGGTCTCCTACTAGTCTTGGCCACATTGTATGCCCTTGTTTTCAATTTGATACCATATTTCCTTAATTTTCCACAGATGATTATCCCTTCTCTTATAGTCTTTCCTTCTAATTGGGATATATTTTTGTTAAGAGTAATGAAATATCTCCTTAAATATCTGCCACTGCTCATCAACCGTCTCATACTTTAATCTGTTTTCCCAGTCCACTGTAGCCAACTCTGCCTTCATACCTTTGTAGTCTGCTTTATTTAAGCTTAGGACGGTTTGAGATCCAACTTTCTCACCCTCCAACTGAATTTGAAATTCAACCATGCTATGGTCACTCATTCCTGGAGGATCCTTTACTAGGAGATCGTTTATTAATCCTGTCTCATTACACAGTACCAGATCTAAGATAGCCTACTCCCTGGTACATACTGTTCAAGGAAACTAACCTGGGTACACTCTATGAACTCTTCCTCAAGGCTACCCTGGCTAATTTGATTTGTCCAATCAATATGAAGGTTAAAATCAGCATTTTTATTGCCGTTCCTTTTTCACAAGCCTCCATTATTTCTTGATTTATACTCCAACAGTGTAGCTGCTGTTAGGGGACCTATAGACTATGCCCACCAGTGACCTTTTCCCCTTATTATTCCTTATCTCCACCCAAACTGATTCAACATCTTGATCTTCTGAGCCAATATTGTTTCTCACTAACACACTGACCTCATCCTTTATTAACAGAGCTACCCCACTTTCCTTTCCTTTCTGTCTGCCCTTCCGAATTGTCAAATACCTCTGAATATTTAGTTCCCAACCTTGGTCACCTTGCAACCAGGTCTCTGTAATGGCTATCAGATCATACCCATTTGTATCTATTTGTGCCGTCAACTCATCTATTTTGTTACGAATGCTGTGTGCATTCAGATAAAGAGCTTTTAAATTTTTTTTACCATTTTTTCATGCTTTGACCCCACTTTCTGATGCACTTTTATGTTTATACATTCTGTCCCTTCCTGTCACGCTCTGGTGAGATACTCGCCGCAGAATACTCAGCCTCTGACCTGTACTTGTTGCCACAGTATTTATCTGGCTGGTCCAGTTAAGTTTTGTGACCCCTAGAATGTTGATGGTGGGGTATTCGGTGATGGTAATGCTGTTGAATATCATGGGGAGGTGGTTAGACTCTCATTGCCTGGCACTTCTGTGGCACGAATGTTACTTGCCACTTATCAGCCCTAGCCTGAATGTCGGATGTCGATATGGAACATCCACTCGGCACTTCTGGCTGAAGATGGTTGCAAATGCTTCAGCCTTGTCTTTTGCACTTGCGTGCTGGGCTTCACCATCATTGAGGATGGGGATATTCATGGAGCCTCCTCCTCCCTTTAGTTATTTAATTGTCCACCACCATTCAGAACTGCAGAACTGCAGAGCTTTGATCTAGTCCATTGGTCGTGGAATCGCTTAGCTCTGAGTAGAGCATGCTGCTTCCATTGTTTAGCATTCATGCAGTCCTGTGTTATAGCTGCACCATGTTGGCACCTCATTTCAAGGTATGACTGGTGCTGCTCCTGGCATGCTCTTCTGCACTTCTCATTGAAGCAGGTTTGGTCCCTTGTCTTGATGGTAATGGTAGAGTGAGGGATATGCCAGGCCATGAGGTTATAGATTGTGTTGAAATACAATTCTGCTGCTGCTGATGGCCCAAAGCGCCTTATGGATGCCCAGTTTTGAGCTGCTCGATTTGTTCTGAATCTATCCCATTCAGCACGATAGTAGTACCACACAATATGATGGAAGGTGTCCTCAGTGTGAAGATGGGACTTCGTCCACAAGGACTCTGCCGTGGTCAACTCCTACCAATACTGTCATGGACAGATGCATGTGCGACAGCTAGGTTGGTGACGATGAGGTCAAGTAGATTTTCCCCTCATGTTGGTTCTCTCACCACCTGCCGCAGGCCCAGCTATACCATAAGAACATAAGAACATAAGAAATAGGAGCAGGAGTAGGCCATATGGCCCCTCGAGTCTGCTTCGCCATTCAACACAATCATGGCTGATCCGATCATGGACTCAGGTCCACTTCCCTGCCCGCTCTCCATAACCCCTTATTTCTTTATCATTTAAGAAACTGTCTATTTCTGTCTTAAATTTATTCAGTGTTCCAACTTCCACAGCTCTCTGAGGTAGCGAATTCCACAGATCCACAACCCTCTGAAAGAAGAAATTTCTGCTCATCTCAGTTTTACATGGGCGGCCCTTTATTCTAAGATTATGGCCTCTAGTTCTAGTCTCACCTATCAGTGGAAACATCCTTTCTGCATCCATCTTCTCAAGTCCACTCATAATCTTATACGTTTCGATAAGATCACCTCTCATTCTTCTGAATTCCAATGAGTAGAGGCCCAACCTCCCCAACCTTTCCTCATAAGTCAACCCCCTCATCTCTGGAATCAACCTTGTGAACCTTCTTTGAACTGCCTCCAAAGCAAGTATATCCTTCCTTAAATACGCAGTACTCCAGGTGTGGCCTCACTAATACCTTGTACAGGTGTAGCAGGACTTCTGCTTTTATACTCAATGGGATAGAACACCCACTTTTGTGATTATCGCCAAAAATGGGCGTTATTTCCGGCGTGGACGGTAAAAATGGGTTTTCAGATCACCGGCTTCTCGCCCATTCTCAAAACACCTAGTTTACCTTTTTGAAAATGGGCATTAACGCGAGCGATATCAAATGGGTGGTAGCGTTACATTTTTCTGACTTTCTGTCCTAAAGTGTGGCCGTCCTTAGCAACGCTCGGTTCCTATGATTCAGGTGGTCAAGGGTCATCATGACATGCGCAGAAGAGAAGACAGAGAGAGAGGGAGCTCAGAGGCACTGAAAGCGTGTGTGATGTGGTGTCGGCTTGTCTGACTGTTGTGGGAGGCATGACGGAGATTCACCAGCAGCAAAAAGCCGACACCAAGAACATAGTTGGCACTGAGATTTGTCCAACAAATAACATATAAAATGGAAGGGATGGAGAAGGCCCCGGAGCTAGTAGCCAGGAATACTGGTGGCAGAGGGCTCCCAGTGGTCCCGGATTGCCACACTGCACCCCAAGGTGAAGCACCCTCATTGCCAAATACACATGAGGGCCAGCAGCTACATCTTGCTTATGGCTTGGAGCACGCTTCCACCTCGGGAACGTCCTCTCCCGTATCCGTCCAAGCAGCGCTTCGGCCGTCACCTCCCCGCCTCCCCCGCCCCCCCCCCACACTAATGAAGCAAGGCCTGAGGAGCACCTCGGCCAGACGGCTTGGAGTCAGGAGGGGAAGGGTAAGAGGTAGAGGTGGGGAGAAGAAGTGCGGGGGGCGGGTTGGTTTGTACAGAAATACTGATGATTTCAGACTAATGTTCAGTTTAAATGTTTTTTATTTCACAAAACCTTGCAGCACATTGGCTCAAATAGCTGCACCATTACACGCTGGTGATTCCTTAACATCAAAGGATATAATACACTTAACTTCAATCACTGTAAGCTTTAACTGTCACCAAGGCGATGCCCACCATTGATGTATGACCTGCACACCCAGCAGTGTGTCAGCCTTAGAAATAACACCAATGTTCTTTCAGGCAAAGCGATCATTGATGAGCTCCTGACGTAAGGCTCTTGCAGCTATCATGCCACCATGGGCCCTTTCATGCGGTCTACAGGGGAGCGGGGGCATGGCTTCAGCGTCAGCCTGATTGTCTGGCCCGATGTCAGTGTCGACCTCCTCGTCCTCCTCTTTCTCTCTCTGGAGAGATGAATTGTCAGACTCATCAGGCAATTCTTGTCCCCTCCTGATAGCCAAGTTGTGTAGCATGGAGCACACCACCACGAATTGAGCTACCTGCTCAGGGTGGTATTGGAGCTCACCTCCTGATGGTCCAGGCATCTGGAGTGCTTCAGCACTCCAATGGTTTTCTCCACAATATTGCGAGTTGCTCTGTGGCTCTCGTTGTATCGCCTCTCGGTCTCGGTGTGGGTGTCATGCAGCGGGGGGGGGGGGGGTCATCAGCCAAGTGGCGAGGCCACATCCTTTGTCCCCAAGCATCTAGCATTGACCTTGTGGCTCATTGTTAAACAAGTCAGATACAGTGCTCTCACGCAGCATGAGCGCATCATGGATGCTGCCTGAAAATTGAGCATTCATTGTATAATTTGCTGGTGGTCGACAACTAGCTGGACATTTAGGGAGTGGAATCCCTTGCGGTTCCTGAAAACCTCAGCATCCTGAAAAGGTGCCCGCATCGTGATGTGAGTACAGTCTATTGCTCCCTGCACCTTGGGGAAGTTTGCAATTCTGGAGAAACCTAGAGCCCTCTCACTCTGTGCCTCCCTGGTCATAGGGAAGCTGATCAAGTCCCTCCTGTGTGTGTACAAGGCTTCAGTGACCTGTCTAATGCAGCAATGTGTGGTATGCTGAGAAAGTCCGCAAGTGTCACCAGCTGTGGCCTGCAAAGAACCCGAGCCATGGAATGACAGTGCCGCAGTGACTTTGACCTCGACGGACAGTGCAGTTCTGATGGTGCTGGCAGGCTGCAGGTTAGGGTCGGGTCAGCTAGCATACCTCAGTGGAAGCACAGTCTCCGAGGGCAGGTGGTGTCGGACAAGTCGAGATAAGAATGTTTCTCCTTGTACTTGCGGGGGGGTGTAACGTCTGGTCCTCCTCATCTGTCTGTCACTTCATACATTGGGCACATAATGCAGTGCAGCGTTCCTTCGTCACTGTCAAGTCTGGTCACCAAGAGAGGGTGAGAAAGGACAGGCCCCGTTGCAGTGGTTTTGTTTGCCACCAATTGCACACAAACAAGGAATGTCCAGATGAGCACACCTCTTCAATTCTAGTCGGTCACAGTGTGGTCAAGATGTTTTCAGAGACGTTCACATCAACTCCAGCGACCTGCAGAGTACATCCGAACTCCGCCGAGGTTGAAGCACGACAGCCTTTCAAAGGACACGACATGTGATCTACAACATGGCGTCCATAACGCTGTGATTTGTCCCGGTTGGTTCCACTTTTCGTGGGCACTTTTTTGAACGAGCGATATTGTGGGCAATATGTGTGGTGAAATTGATGATGGTAAATCTCCATGGCTGCTAGTTTGGGTAAAAATGCTCTTTACGACAAAAAACAGTCGCCGGCCGCTAATATTGAATCTCTGCGTTAATAATATTATTATTCATTATCTTAGGCAGTCCTTCGAAATCGAGGAAGACTTGCTTCCACTCTAAAAATGAGTTCTTAGGTGACTGAACAGTCACAAGGTGCTCAACGCCCTCCCGGATGCTCTTCCTCCACTTAGGGTGGTCTTTTGCCAGGGACTCCCAGATGTTGGTGGGACTGTTACATTTCATCAAGGAGGCTTTGAGGGTGTCCTTGAAACATTTTCTCTACCCACCTTGGGCTCGCTTGCCGTGTAGGAGTCCCGAGTAGAGTGCTTGCTTTGGGAGTCATGTGTCAGGCATACAAACAATGTGGCCCGCCCAGCAGAGCTGGTCGAGTGTGGTCAGTGCTTCGATGCTGGGGTTGTTGGCCTGGTCGAGGACGCTAACGTTGGTGCATCTGTCCTCCTAGGGGATTTGCAGGATCTTGCGGAGACATCGCTGGTGGTATTTCTCCAGCGAGTTGAGGTGACTACTGTATATGGTCCACATCTCTGAGCCATACTGTAGACTGTGAGCTTGGTGGCAGATGTGAGGGCCTGATCTTTATTATTATTACACAGCACAACACAACACACATGATTGTCCACCGTAAACGTTATACATATTGCATGTTAAATCTGACATCTGCAAACAAATTGTTCAAGATCGAGGTTTGTATTAGATGGTTACTGATCCAACTACAATGCATCAGATCTGCATTTAAATTACTCATTATGTCATAACAATTACAATTAAAATTATATAAATCAATATAAATATAGATAATATTCTTCTGCACCCAACAAGGTCATTCCAGCACTTCCGGCACTGGTTTGGCTCCTTTGCCTCGTGGGTGTTGGCAGAGATACCTCTGCAATCTTTGCCCAAATTCATTGATAGACCTGGGGGCGGGGGGGGGGCTCCCATGCCCACCCCAGGTCAATTGTGCCCACCTATTCTTAACTTCAGCCACCAAGACAGCATTGGCATCCTGGCTAAAACGTTTAGCTCTCCTACGACCTCCCATCTCTCCCGCCTCTGCCACTCCTTCCTCCTCCTCACTCATCATCCTTTCAATTGCTTCAATTGGATCCATTTGTTTTAATTCTGAAATTTTAGAAAAATTAATATCAAACTCACAATACTCTCAACATTTCAACCTCCAACAACACAAGCTTTCTCCTCCCTCTCTCTCTCTCTCTCTCCACTTTCACTCTCTCCTGCACAGATGCAGATGACCCCTAACCTCCTGAAACGTGGGAAAAGACCGTTGCTATGGACGCCGGCCTTTTACGACAGAAAAAAAACTGAAAAAAACGCGAATGCCCATTTCACACCGCTCCCGCTAACGCCCAAATTATAAAATGGAAACGAATGGATTTGAAAACGGGTGATATTCCGGCGATCTCAAAAACTTATAAAACACTGATGCTGGAAATATCGCCCACTTTTGGACGATCTGGACACTAATGGAAATTCTAGCCCTTTGTCTTTATTTTCAGTCCACCAACCAGATGTGCACAGACAAGCCAGCTGAGCCCCGATGTACGGATCTTGATGGAGGAGAAAGAACAGGCACTGCTGGCTTTTCAGGAAACTATCCAGGTAGGAACTTCGGAACAGGAGTTGGTCATTCAGCTCCTCGAGCCTGTTTCGCCATTCAGTTAAATCATGGCTGGTCTGTATTAACTCCACCGACCCATCTTAACCCATCTTGCCTAACAAAACTTGTATCAATCTCAGATTTGAGTTTTTCGATTGACCCCCAGCCTTTTTGGGGTGAGAGTTCCAGATTTGCACTACCCGTTGTGTGAAGAAATACTTCCTGACATCAGCCCTGAACGGCCCGGCTCTAATTTGAAAGGTTATGCTCCCTTGTTCTAGACTCTCTCCCCCTCCTCCCCACCAGAGGAAATCGTTTCTCTCTTTCTACCCTATCAACCCCTTAATCATCTTATTAGATCACCCCTTAATCTTCTATACTCAAGGGAATACAAGCTGAGTCTATGCAACCTGTCCTCATAATTTACCAAGCATAGAATAGATTTAAGCTATGCAGCTCCTTTTATTTATTGCTTCACGGGATGTGGGCGACACCGTCAGGGCAGATATCATTGCCCGATCCTAGATGCCCTAAGAAAGCAGAGTGGGCTGCCTTCCTGAACTGCTTCTAGTCTACTTATTGCTGAACTTTGTAGCGATTATTCACAACCAAGTGGCTTGCCAGGCCACCTCAGAGGGCATTTCCTGCTCCACCGTAGTGACTACTCTTCAAAACAATACTCTATGGGCTGTGAAGCGCTTGGGACGTCCTGAAGTCTGGAAGTGTGCTACATAAATGCGAGTCCTTTTTTTTGCTTTCTTTATTAAGTGTCAAATTGGTAGCTTACCTTAATCTTATTTATAGAAAGAAAGACCTGCATTTATAAAGCGCCTTTCACGACCTCAGGACGACCCAAAGCGCTTTACAGCCGATGAAGTATTTTTTTGAAGTATACTAGCTGTTGTAATACAGGAAACGCAGCAGCCAATTTGCACACAGCCACAAATAGCAATGTGATCATGACCAGACAATCTGTTTTTTAGCGATATTGGTTGAGGGATAAATATTGTCAGGATACCGGGGATAACTCACCTGCTCTTCTTCGAAATAGTGCCATGGGAGCTTTTACATCCACCTGAGAGGGCAGATGGGGCCTCGTTTTAATGTCTCAACCGAAAGACTTTCATTATTCTGTATCACGTCTCCTCTTCAGCCTTCTCCAGACAAAGTAAGCTCAGGCATCTGAGTTTTTCTTCATCACTTAGAAAGAAAGAACCCTCAGGAGGTCCTCAATCTTTTTACAGCCAATGAAGTACATTCTGACTGTTGTAATGTTGTAACTGAGACTCTGAGATCTGGGCTGATGTCAATGCTGCTGTTTTAAATGTAGCCTGAGTATTGTGTTTCAGATTCTGCAGGTGAAAGTTCGGCGACTGGAACATCTGTTGTACCTGAAGGACGTCCGAATCGATGACCTCACGCGGCGTGTGCGGCAAGCGGAGCAAAGATGAAAGGGGCCTCTGCTCCCTCCCTTCACTTCGGCCATGACAACTGTATCCAGATCAGCGTTTAAAAAACATAACGAAAGCAAAAATCTGAGATGCTTATCAGCCTGACTGAAAATGTATAGCGGATACTCAATGGGAATTATAAACCGAGCTTCAATGGCAGCAGCTATTTGACATTAGGGGGCGTCACAATCAAGACTGAACCCATCCTTTCATCTGTAGACACACGTGCACATTGCGGCTTGGGTTACTGGATTGTGACGAGGCTTTTCCCCTGTAAAGTTCAGTACATTGAGACTGATTATAGAACCCCGCAGCAGCATAGCTGAGATCATCTAATCACACATTTAGAATAATGTACACTTTGCTCCACAATGCAGTAATGGAACTGACTGCTTGCGTCATGTTTTCAGCTCTCATTTAGGCTGTTATTACAGTAATAGTTACTCGGATCACAAGGTAGACAAAGGGGAGGAAGGCCATTTTACTCACTCCTAAATAATTGCTTCAAAAAGGCACTGCAAATTCCCCCATCATACCCTCTGACAGCTTCGAAGATGATTCCAGGGCTTTTGCCTCCACTGTCTTATCTGGGGGTCCAAATGTTGATCAGGCTGCGTGAAGGAAGAACCTCCTGGCATCTGTCCTCAATTAGTTTTCAGCTAATTTGAATCTGTGCCCCTTGTCGATATTGTCACTGTATAGTTTGAAGTCATCTTGTGGGTTTATAGAATCATAGAATAGTACAGCACAGAAGGAGGCCATTTGGCCCATTGAGTCAGCGCTGGCTCTTTCAAAAAGCAATCCAGTTAGTCCCACTCCCGTCACCCTGCAATTTTTTTCTCCTTCAAGTATTTATCCAATTCTCTTTTGAAAGCGATTGTTGAATCTGTATCCACCACCCGATCAGGCAGTGCATTCCAAATCCTAACCACTCGCTGCGTAAAAATTTTTTCCCTCATGTCGCCATTGGTTCCTTTGTCAATCACCTTAAATCTCTGCACTCTGATTCTCGACTCTTCCGCCAATGGGAACAATCCCAACTTCTCCAGTTTATCCATGTAACTGAAATCCTTCATTCCTAGAACCATTCTTGTAAATCTTTTCTGCACCCTCTCTAAGGCCTTCACACCCTTCCTAAAGTGCGGCGGTCAGAATTGGACACAATACTCCTATTGAGGCTGAGCCAGTATTTTATAAAGGTTCATCATAACTTCCTTGCTTTTGTACTCTATGCACTTCTATGAGGTCACCAGTTGCTCACCTCCTTTCAAGGCTGAAAAGAACAAGTTTGCCCAAGACGAATATTCCTCCCTCAAGCAATATTACCAAGGAAATCGTTGCTGTTTGACAGATCTGGATCCGCACAAAGTGGCTGCCACATTTTGGCTCCGAAACTGCTCTCCAAAGTTATTCATGGTGTGCGAAGCGCCTTGAAACATTGGGAGGCAAGGGGAGGCGAACCCAGGCCAAAAGCGACTCACAGTAAATACGTGCTCCACCTGACCCCCACATCGATATGTGAAACCTAACCCTCCCAGGGCCTCTCTGGCTGGGCCGTTCAGTCCAGCAATGGCAGTCTTGGTACGTCATACGACCCCCGATTAGCATCTTAAACCACCTGACTTGGGGCCTCTTTGGCTGTCCAACAGTCAGCCCCGGGGTAGATTGCCACAGCAACGGCAGCAATAGGATGGTAGGTCACGGCCCAGCATTTACATTGGGCAGACAGCCTGAATGTTCGTCCCTATATGTGACTCCCAAGACTCCATGGAACTCAGGTATGCGATCTGCAACGATGAAAGACTAGGACAACCCTGAGCTGTGAATAGCCTTTAACTCCCAATTAGCAAGGAGTATAATCATAATGAAGAAATAATTCGAAGGTGCATTTTTTCATCATAACTTCCTTGCTTTTGTATTCTATGCACTTCTATGAGAGTCAGCTGTGGCTCAGTGGGTAGCACACTCACCTCTGAGTCAGAAGGTTGTGGGCTCAATCCTATTCCAGAAATTTGAGCACAAAAAATGCGAGGCTAGTGCAGTCTTTCAGATGAGACGTTAAACTGAGGCCCTGTCTGCCCTCTCATGTGGACATAAAAGATCCCACAGCACTATTTTGAAGAAGAGCAGGGGAGTTATCCCTGGTGTCCTGGCCAATATTTATCCCTCAATCAACATCACTAAAACAGATTATCTGGTCATTATCACATTGCTGTTTGTGGGAGCTTGCTGTGCTCAGATTGGCTGCTGCGTTTCCAACATTAAGAGAGTGACTACCCTCCAAAAGTAATTAATTAGCTGTAAAGTGTTTTGGGATGCCCGGTGGTCGCTATATAAATGCAAGTCTTCTTTTTTTTCTTTAGGTGTGCCCCCTAGTGGCAAGTCTTACATATTGGTGAGGTTTACATACATACATAACATCACTCTCCCCCAAAGCCTTATGTACAAGTTATTTGCAAGTTGAGGCGATCTGGAGCCCTGTGTCCCCAGGTTGATCGCCTGAGTTGAAGTCCTGGCATGGGTGAGTTGGTTGGATCATTGCTGCACGGCCGTGCGGCTGGTCTGATCAGACTAACAGGCATGGTGGGTTCATCCTCGTGGTTGATAGCGAGGTCGATTGAGTTAGTGGGTCGCTGGGGGCCAGGTCCTTTCACAGTGGTTCCTGGTTATCTGTAGTTCACAATTTGGTCTGGTCCAAATGCTTTCTGCATTTTCCCAGAACATTGTTTCACAACAAACACTCCATTTTCATCACAAACACTCCATTCCCCTCTTTGGCTAATACAGTGGTAGCGGCCCATCTGGGGCCCTGAACATGGTCTACATCATTTATTCTGATGTCGCATGGAGGAGCCGTGCGATCATGGTACATTCTCTGCTGATAGCATACAGAAGGCTCGGTTCTGAGTGATTCTGTCTGGTGACAGCGTAGCACCCGGGATAGCCGGGTCTGTGGGGAGTCTACCATGACACGTGTGGTGCTTGGCTTTGTGATTTGGGCTGCCCACTCGGGACTATTGTCGCTGACCCTAAGGTCTGGCAAGCCCAGGATGGCCGATATGGCCTTGAGACTCCTGCACCTATTTTCTATGTTTCTATAAAGAAGGCCCCTGTTGTCTCCGGGTGCGTGAGCTTGCTGCCTGCTCCTGAGAGCAGGTTAAAATTGCAGATGTTGCGATCATGGCGGCTTTCGAACAGGTAAGAGCCAGGGCGATTTTAAATGCCCACCCGCCAGGTTTCTGCTGGGCAACTAGGGTTAAAATTGCCCCGTTTGTAAATTGCCGTTCTGAGCAACCATTAATATTTTTATAATTACATATTTTTTTCCAATGAGCAATGGGTCAATGCTTCTAATAAAAATATTGTGCCCCCACTCCACCCACCACAGGCTTTCCTTCCTCTTTAGTTTGAGGGTCTTCGAGGGTTGAATGTAGCTGTGACTTGGCTCCCTCACTCGCCATCCAGGGTTCAGGGATGAAATGGTATTAATGTCCAGGCATGTTGTATGGTCTTCTGCTGTTAAAGCTTCTTGTAAAAACAAAAGGATTGCAAAATGTTGAGCATTGCATGAGCATTTAATGACTTTGGATTGAAACGTGAGTTACATTAATTAGAAATAATTTTCCCAGTATCTGACAATTTACATTCACAAAATGTACAATTTTCATGGGCATACACAAAATGGGATGTTAATGTAAAATTATTTTATAAGTAATTGATTTAGAATTGTTTGTCAACATTTTAAAACATTACAGTTTTGATGTAAAACTATATTTAACTACATTATGATCTAAATACTTTAAATAAATACTTTTCCTAATAATCCTTCAATCATTATTTAAGATTATGGACCTTGGAAATGTTTCTGCTCATCAAAGCGAATAATATTAATGTTGTGAAATGGGCTGTGACATTATTTCAATTCCCACTTCAGTTATCCTGTGAGCTCTGATAGTGACATTGACAATTACAGCAGAGTTTTGCCTTGTACATCCAAATGAATAGGAACTTGGTTCAAACTGCTTCAAATCCAATTCACATAGAATGTTTACAAGCAAGAGATGGAGGCAACTTTCTCCCTTCCTCCCGCACTCTTCACCCTCCTCCCCGACCCCAGTCATGGAGGTGAAAGGTCAGGGTAATCCACTGTGCCAATCAGTGAATAAGACCTGAATGAATGACGGCGACATTGTCGGCGCTCGCCGTCATTACCCCTCCGAAACTGACCGTAACTTCAGGATTCAGTGCACGCACGTGCAGATAAATACGGAAATCTTGAAGTTGCGGCCAATCATTCCCTGCTTCGCCACAGGTTGTGCTGTGGAGCTCCCCAGAGCCGGCAATCAATTGAAATCACATGAACTGACAAAATCTTCCCCTTTCACACTGGAGGATTGCTGTTTGAAAACCCCCTGAAATGTTAAGCCTTGTTGAAAGAGGTGTAACAGGGTTTTTAATAGCATACTGACTACTGAACAACCATTCTGGCCCTGAAAAACTAATTTTATATTTTTAAATTAATATGATTAAGAATTACAAGTTTTTAATATAATTTTTTTAACGTTTATTTATGATATTTCAGCTTCTACCATAATCATATATATATTCCAATCTTTATTTTGCTCTCTGTAAAATTTATTAAAAATTAATTTGAATCTGTGCATTTTACTTCCTTGTTTGCTGCCTATGAGAATTCTCTGACCTTCCCCTCTCTGACCCCGAACGATCAGTCCTCAGCAAAGGTCTGAGCTTCATCCCCTTACGCACCACCTCAATGAATTTCAAGCTCGGCACGAAGCTGAGCTCCCTTTCCTCCACCTTCGCCTCCATGCCCACTTCTTCGGCCAGGAGGCTTTCCCTCCCCCGCACAGCTGATCCTTTCTCCCGTTTTCAGAATTCTCGCTCTACTTGGACCCCTTCCTCTGGCCTCTTACCTTCTCTGGACCTCTTCATTGCAAACTGCCGATGGGACATCGGCCGTCTCAGTTTCTCTTCTCCCCTCACTCCAACCTACCTCCCTCTGAACTTGCAGCACTCCGCTTGATCAGATCCAACCCCAACCTTGTCATTAAACCTGCTGACAAAGGTGGAACTGTTGTTTTATGGCGAACCAACCTCTACCTTGCAGAGGCTGATTGCCAACTCTCTGACACCTCCTCCTACCTCCCCCTGGACCATGACCCCTACCACTGAATATCAAGCCATCATTTCCCAGACTGCCACTGACCTCATCTCCTCTGGAGCTCTTCCCTCCACAGCCACCAACCTCATAGTTCCCCAACCCGACACAGCCCGCTTCTACCTCCTTCCCAAGATCCACAATCAGAACTGCTCCAGTAGACCCATCGTTTCAGCCTGTTCTTGCCCCACAGAACTTATTTCTACTTATCTCAACACTATTTTTTCTCCTCTTGTCCACTCTCTTCCCACCTACATGCACGACTCCTCCGACGCCCTCCGTCACTTTAACAGTTTCCAGTTTCCCGGCCCCAACTATCTCCTTTTCACCATGGCATCCAATCCCTCCACACTTCCATCCCCCACCAGGATGGCCTGAGGGCGCTCCATTTCTTCCTCGAGCAGAGGCCCAACCAGTCCCCATCCCCCACCACCCTCCTCCGCCTGACTGAACTTGTTCTCATATTGAACAACTTCTCCACTCACCTCCAAATTAAAGATATTGCTATGGGAACCCACGTGAGTCCTAGCCTTTTTGTGGGATATGTGAACATTCTTTGTTCCAGTCCTACTCGGGTCCCCTCCCTCACTTTTTCCGATACATTGATGACTGTATCGGTGCCATTTCCTGCTCTCACCTGAACTTGAGAATTTCATTCACTTTACATCCAATTTCCACCCTTCCCTCACCTTCACATGGTCCATCTCCGATTCTTCCCTTCCCTTCCTCAACTTCTCTGTCTGCATTTCTGGGGATAGGCTTTCGACCAGTATCCACTATAAGCCCACTGACTCCCACAGCTACCTGGACTGCACTTCCTCTCACCCCATTCTCCCAGTTTTTCCATCTTCATCGCATCTGCTCTGATAACGCCACCTTTCACATTAGTGCTTCTGACAAGTCTTACTTTTTCCTCAAACGAGGATTCCCCTTCACCATGGTTAACATGGCCCTCGACCGTGTCCGTTCTATTTCCCGCACCTTTACTCTTACCCTCCCTCTCAGAACCACGACAGGATTCCCCTTGTCCTCACCTTTCACCCCACCAACCCCCACGTTCAACGGATCATCCTCCGCCATTTCCGCCACCTCCAGCATGATCCCACCACCAATCACATCTTCCTCTCCCCTCCCCTCTCAGCGTTACGAAGGGACCACTCCCTTCTGCAGTCCATTCTGCAGTCGCCCCCAGCACTCCCTCCCCTTCCCACGGCACCTTTCTGTGCAAGCGCAGGAGATGCAACACCTGTCCTTTTACCTCCTCCCTTCCCACTCTCCAGGGCCTCAAATACTCCTTCCAGGTGAAACAGTGATTTACTTGTACTTCTTTCAATTTAGTGTACTGTATTCGCTGCTCACGATGTGGTCTCCTCTACATTGGGGAGACCAAGCGTAGATTGGGTGACCGCTTTGCGGAGCACCTCCGTTCAGTCCGTAAGCGTGACCCTGAGCTTCCGGTTGCCTGTCACTTTAATGCTCCACTCCCACTCTGACCTCTCTGTCCTCGGCCTCCTACACTGTTCCAATGAAGCTCAACGCAAGCTCGAGGAACAGCACCTCATCTTTTGTTTAGCCACTTTACAGCCTTCTGGACTCAACATCGAGTTCAACAATTTCAGAGCGTAACCTCTGGCCATCTTTGGCTCCCTTTCCCTCCCCCACGTTTCATGTTTTTTTCTTTCTTTTTTTTTTCTTTGTCTCTAATGGCAGCTGGTTATTATTCTGCCATTCACACCCTATCCAGCGTAACCTTTTTCTAACTTCTGGCATTACCATTTCAATTCAGCCCATCATTCCTTTTGTCTCTCTAATCTCTCCTGCCTTCCACCGTAGCACAGACCTTCCCTTTAGTTCCTTCTTCCCCTCCCCCTTTCAGTGCTGAAGAATGTGCTCTTTTCAAACATTCGGCAGTTCTGACGAAAGGTCGTCGACCCGAAACATTAACTCTGTTTTTCTCTCCACAGATGCTGCCTGACCCGCTGAGATTTCCCATCATTCTCTGCTTTTTTTTCAGGTTCCAGCATCCGCAGTATTTTGCTTTTATATTATTTTGGTTTTTAACAATGGCCTCACTAAACACAGCAGGTTAACAGCAGCTTTCAAAGCATTAACATGATCAGTAAAAACTTGAATTCATTTTCCATTTGTGTTTGGCATACTGAGATTAATCATCATGTACTGGGGTGTCGTGTTCGCCATAAAACAAGTTCAGGCTGTTATATTCCATGCTTGGTATTTGTGGGACCTGATTAACTGGGACCTGATTAATTTATAAGATAACAGGAACATGCTGCGAAACAGTGAACAGCAGGAGGAAGGGGCATGATGTGGTAATCACATCATGACCAAGGCAATTGCTATCTGCAATGGACAGCTGGGTCATAACCAACGGCCAGTCCGGAGTCGACAAACTGACCCCAGTAACAGCAGGGGGGGCCAATCAGGGAATGGGAAAACCCCACGTTCGCGACTATAACTGAAGCTGTAACACGCAGTAGAGCGCACTTTATTCTTAGTAACTGCAAGATGTAACTGAGCCAATAAAGTTTGCCTGGATACTACCACCGGACTCGAGTCTCGTCAACTGCTAAGAATATAAGAGACCCTACATTCTGGTGTAATCGCGCAGGATCGCTGAATGTCAGCCGCTGGGAGATCCTAGGATCCACGTCGATACGAGGGTAAGGACACCTCTTAAATAAAGTCCTCGTCCGAAGTCTTTCGTGGCAGGCGTCATTCACGCGATCTTTAAAAGAACCGTCTGTGGGTAGTATTAGGGTCGAGACCCCCGTAACAGAGAGCTCTCCACTCGACAGAACATAAGGTCCTGTCCCGGACTTAAGGTCCACGTCTTGCACCCGCCGCAACTAAGGGTTCTAAATCGGCACAAAGGCTGAAGGCAGAAACAAAAACCATCCCACGACTGAAAAAGGAGGGCTGGCCCCACCGGAAGTCATGGACGAGGAAGTGTCAGAAAGCCTTAGAGAATACATCGAACAGCGGTTTGATTTACGAAAGACGTGCCGAAATTGAACAAAAGTACGGAACCTCTAATGGTCAGTGGACCCTGGACGATATAAAAAGGGGACGGAGGAAAACCACGCGCATAAAAGATAAAGAAAGGACCTGCTGGTCCCTGGCCGTCATGAGCCAAGTTCGACAGAGAAAAGAAATCATGACCCAGTCCCAATTCGATCGGGATCTGAAAGCTGCTAAAGATCAAATCAAGGCACTTGGGGAAAATTCGGAAATAGAGAAGGAAGGGAAAGAGATAACTAAACTGAAGGGTGAGATTAAAGATTTGGTCGCAGCCAGTACACAGGGGCTGCGTCTGGGGTACAAAGCCGTCTATCCAAGTCTGGCACAAGTCGGGAAAGAACACCGACAGCTGGAAAGGCAACAGGCGGGAGGAGTGATGTCAGATTCGGATTCGAGTTCCTCGTCATTCGACGAGGACTCGGACGGCAGCGATGTTAGCCCTATATTAGCCCCACTAAAAACAACGAGAGTTAAAGTAGAGACGACGACCAAGATGGAAGGCGGAACTAAGAAACGTAAACAAAGATACGAGAATATGATAGTTCATGTAGCCGCGGAACCCGAAAAAATAGATAAATGGTCGAAAGAACTCCAACACCCGAAAAAGGGCGGGGGAGGGGGAGCGCGCGAGAACTTGGGAACAATTAGATTGACTGCAAAGTTTTTACACACTCCATCCTTTGGAGGGAGTCCAGACTCTGACCGTCATGGTGCCGGGACGATCGGCATGTAAACTCCAGAGGGCAGTAAAAGAGGCACTTGGAGACACTGGACAGGGGATTGACGCAGCCTGGGGAGAAGTGAAAGGGTGGTTAAGAAAGATTGCAGTGTGCCAGCAAAAAGGCACAGAGGGGGTACTCGAGTATGAGGAGCGATTCAAGTCTATGTGGCTGGAACATTCGGGTCGGCATCAAGATGCGGAGCAGATGGATGATGAAAGAATCGGACCCTTGAAGGCTACCTTTATGGCAGGGTTGAAACCAGAACTATCTAAATTAGTGAAGGCGACCCTGGCAGAATGGGATGATCGGGGAACCTTCTTCGTGCAGTTGGTAGACCGGTGTAGCCAGTTAGATCGGGATTTAACTTCAAAGGTCCGAGTAATGCAGACTGGATGGAAACCAAAGGACCGGGAGGGACAGACATCGGGAAGACTGGCGGGAAAGTGCCACTATTGCGGTAAAGAGGGACATTGGGCCCGATCGTGCCGAGCGAAGAAACAGAACAACTAGGGGAGCTCAGGGACGGGCCCGAAACAGGCCGACGGGCAGTCAGTGATGGAGCGGTTTAAAGAACTTTCCTTCGATCAGCAGCTGCAGTTGCTGGAGTGCGCAAAAAGCTCGTAGAGCCCATCCCCCTCCCCGGCAGGATCCCTGTTAGCATTAATACATCAGCGCAAGGACGGACTATATGTCAGTGTGGGAGTGGGCGACCAAGAGATTGATTGTTTATTGGACACAGGAGCAGAATTGACGTGCGAGCCCGAAAATTATAAATTACCCCTCGACGGGACAACCCATGCGGCACATGGAGTCGGAGGACATAAGCTGATACTCCACCGAACCCAGCCGATGTGTTTGGTTCTGGGACCACATGAATTAACCGCATCGGTCTGGGTGGGACCGGTGGGACAACCCCTTCTCGGGATGGACGTCTTGAAGAAAATTGACTTCTCCCTGGACTTTGAGGATGGCCAAGTCACATGGTCAATCCGATCCCTGCAGAGGGAAGAACTAAGGGGCCACCCGATATGGGCCAAGGACAAATATGACTGTGGCTTGCTTAAAATGGACCCAGTTACCTTCACTGGGACTCCACCTCCTTGCACCAAACAGTACCAGATCAGCCCAACATCAATCCAAGGAATATTACCCATCATCCGGCAGTTAGAAGAACAAGGGGTACTAGTTAAGACCCACAGCTCATCCAACAGCCCCGTGTGGCCAGCGCATAAGGGTAAAGACCCCTGGCGCATGACGGTGGACTATCGGAAGGCCAACCAGTGCATTGACCAAAAAGCCCCGTTGGTAGCGGACCCCTCCACTATATTTCAGGCTCTGGCCCCGGAAGACAAGTACTTCTCCGTTATTGATATGGCCAACGGATTCTGGGCAATTCCGTTGGCCCCGGAGGTGCAGCAGTGGTTTGCCTTTACCATCCAGAGACAGCAATACACCTGGACCCATCTATCTCAAGGGTTCCACAACAGCCCAACAGTGTTCCACATGGCCCTCCAGGGTCACTTAAGGGAGCTACCCCCGATGGGATCTACGGTCATGCAATATGTCGATGATATCCTACTGGCGTCCACCACAGAAGAACAGCATGAACAAGACGTGCTGACCTTATTGGACCACCTCGTCGAAAAGGGATACAAGGCCAGTATGGCCAAGGCCCAGATAGCCCAGGAAGAAGTAATTTACCTCGGACAAAAGATCTCAATGGGAGAGCGGGGACTGACCCAGGATAGGACCGAGGCTATTCGCGCGGCTAAACAGCCCGCCACGATCCAGGAACTTCGATCCTTCTTGGGTCTGTACAATTTTAATAGGAACTGGGTGGACTCCAACAAGCAATTGGCACAACCATTGAATGACCTGCTAAAAGGAAAACGGACCTCAAAAGAAGCTATCACCCTGGCTGAGGAGCAAAAGGAGGCGTTTGAAAAACTGAAACAGACCCTGTGTACGGCACCCGCCCTAGGGATCCTGGACACCAGGAAGTCCTTCACCCTATTCGTGCATGAGAAAGAAGGATACATGACTGCTATCATGACTCAAGAACATGGGGACCAACAGAGGCCCATCGGATGCTACTCGGCCAAATTGGACACAGTGGCTCTCGGATGGGGAAGTTGCCTGAGGGCCATGGAAGCTACATGCCGAGCAGTAATAGTAACGGCGGGACTAGTCTTAGACTAGAAACTGATCATCAAGCGTCCCCAAAGAGTACATGCTCTGCTATCCATGAACCGGGTCACCTTTGTGACCTCAGCCAGATGGACAACAGTCCTGGAAGCTCCAAATCTGCATATTGTGCGAGCTAGCCCGGTTAATCCGGCCACCATGCTCCCCCTGCCTAAAGAAAGGTATGAAGACCAGCACGACTAAGCGGGCATGTTAGAAGAAGCACAAGGAGTCGCTGCGGCAGCCGAAGAGCCGTTATCCAATCCGGACTTGATCCTATTTACGGATGGATCCTCATCTGTGGAGCATGGAATCTGTAAGGGGTTCTCGTGAGTGTTGTGCCTTGGGTGTCTCTTTCTGGGCTTCTGCCCTCACAGCTTATGCCTGGTCTGTGAGGCACCTGTGAGTGTCAAACACTCCTAACCCCTTCTTCCCTAGCCTGTGACACACAGTTGAGCGTTTTCGATGCGCTCCTGGCTTCTCTTTGTTTTGACACAAGACTCACGATCAGGAGATGTAATACAACAGAACTGAGACGAGGCGATTCCAAGAGGAACTTTAAGTTTCCAATTTATTTGACAAGGTGTATCTCAACAAGCAGCAATACACCATCAAAACAATCCCCCTAAATCCCACTAAACGGACACAATGAAAATTTTTACACAAGTATTAGCAGTACAATGCCCAATCTCCCATCTTTCCTGGCCTAACTGAGTTGCGAGTTCTGGGGACCAGAGGTAGTACTCACTACTGTGTCTTTTGCAGTCTGGTGGGTTGTTTCTTCTGTCTTCGGTGTCTTCGGAGACTGGTCTTCCTTCTGTGTCGAGAGGCTTGCTGGTTGTTGGATCACGAGAGCAGAACACCCACACACACTGGGTCAGAACCCCCTTCTTATAGCCAGATCTAGTCCGCCTCTCGTGCTGAAATCAATCCTTCCCATTGGTGGGCTTTGTGATTTTGAAAAATGCAGCAGTGTTAGATTTCGTGGGTTTTTTTCCACTGACCATTCAGATGTTAACCTATTCAAGGGTTGAGTAGGTGTTGATTGGGTTGGCAGGGTGTGGACCTCCTGTAGCCATTGTGTAGACCCTTGGTTTGTTTTGGGTTCCCTAGTTTTCTGAAGATCTGCATAATTTCCTGATAATGGTGTAAACATGGCAAAGTCAATAGTCCGATAATGGTGATGAGTCAGTCCCACAGTTTTCGAGCAAGTGCTCTCCCATTGGCTTGAAGCCCCTTGCTTTGGGCTAACTCGGTCCCACCATTGGCCCTCCGGTGCTCTCCCCCATCCAATCAGTGCTCTGCCAAGGGCACATCGTCTCGGGTTGCAACCCACGCCTGGATCTGGGTTCTCTGTTCCTTCCAGGACACTGGCCTTCTGTTTTATTGCAGCACAGGCAGATCCCACAGCTCCTTTTCTTCTGGGTAAAATGAGGGGTTTTCATCCTCCCCTACAAATACAGAAGGTGGGCTGGGCAGTCATGACGCTGCACGAGGTAGTAAGGCAGGGTAGCCGAGGGACAAACAGCTAATATATACACGAATTCCAGGTACGCTTTTGGGGTGGCACATGATTTGGGCCAGTTATGGCAAAAGAGAGGATTCTTGACTTCAGCAGGAACCCCAATATAGAATGGGGCGGAAGTCCGCGACCTACTTGAAGCATTACTGCTGCCAGAGGAAGTATCTATCCTGAAATACAAGGTCCATATGAAGGAGCACCAGCATGCACACAGCTAAGATGCTGTATAAAGACTATATACCCAGATGGGGAGTCCCCGCAAGTATTGACTCTGATCAGGGGACCCATTTTACTGGAGCCGTGTGCCGAGAGGTCTGCAGATTGCTCAACATCACATGGAATCTACATTGCCCTTATCACCCGCAGGCGTCAGGCCAAGTGGAGTGTATGAATGGAACTTTGAAACAACGACTGGCCAAGTACCACCAAGAGGGGAGCCCGTGGCCTCAAGTACTCCCAATGGTCTTGTGCAGCATCAGGGCCACCCCAAACCGAAGCACGGGCTTAAGCCCTTTGGAGGTGATCACCGGGAGACCAATGTTTCTCCCGGGGACCATCGATCTGCGAAAAGCAGACTGTCACCTGATGAGTGACACATTGTTGGAATATTGCCAGAATTTAACAAAGGCTATCAGTTCTGCTTCCAAACAGGTAAAAGCGGCTTGGGAGCACTGCATATAAGCCGCCCCTTAAAGCCTGTTCCTCACTCTGGAGTGTCTTATTAAAGACTGAGGTCACTGTTACTTTAACCTCCCTATGTGCAGCCTCATCTGTGTTAGGAACACAATAACTGGCGACGAGAACATGAATCCAACGCAAAGATGCAGCAAACTGTGGGCATCCTGGAGAAGTCCTCGGAGGGTGAGGACTGGGAAGCCTATGTCGAACTGCTAGACCAGTACTTTGTAGCCAACGAGCTGGACGGAGAAGGAAGCGCTGCAAAAAGGAGAGCGGTCCTCCTCACAGTCTGCGGGACACCGACCTACAGCCTCATGAAGAATCTTCTGGCTCCGGTGAAACCACAGATAAATCATGTGAGGAGCTGTGTACACTGGTTCGGGAGCATCTTAACCCGAGGGAGAGCGTGCTGATGGCGAGGTATCGGTTCTACATGTACCAGCGATCTGAAGGTCAGGAAGTGGCGAGCTACGTTACCGAGCTAAGGCGACTTGCAGGACAATGTGAGTTTGATGGCTACCTGGAGCAAATGCTCAGAGACTTTTTTGTACTGGGCATTGGACACGAGACCATCCTATGAAAACATTTGACTGTAGAGACACCTACCCTCAGTAAGGCCATTGCGATAGCACAGGCATTTATGTCCACCAGTGATAACACCAAACAAATCTCTCAGCACACAAGTGCTAGCAATGTTCATAAATTAACTGGAACTGTGTTTGCGAGCAGAAATGTACAGGGCAGAACCCATGAGTCTACAACTGCTCGCAGGCGTCAGGTGACCCAGATGACTCAGAGTCCCCAACAAAGGATGAATGCAAGGCAATTCACATCTTGTTGGCTTTGTGGAGGCTTCCATTCAGCCTATTCATGCCACTTCAAAGGGTATGTTTGCAAGAGCTGTGAAACAATGGGGCACCTCCAAAGAGCTTGAAAATGAGCTGCAAGCTCTGCAAAACTTGCTAACCACCACATGGCAGAGGAAGATCGGTCCATGGTGGATCAAAGCAATTTCGAGCCTCAGAGAGAGGAGGCAGATGCTGAAGTACACGGGGTGCACACATTTTTGATGAAGTGTCCACCTATAATGCTAAACGTAAAATTGAATGGCTTACTCAAAGCCATGGAACTGGGCACTGGTGCTAGCCAATCCATCATGAGTAAAAAGATGTTTGAGAGACTGTGGTGCAACAAGGCATTCAGACCAGCCCTGAGCCCCATCCACACGAAACTGAGAACGTACATCAAAGAGCTTATCACTGTCTTGGGCAGCGCCATGGTCAAGGTCACCTACAAGGGCACGGTGCACGAACTGCCACTCTGGATTGTCCCAGGCGATGGCCCCACACTGCTTGAAAGGAGCTGGCTGGGCAAAATCCACTGGAACTGGGATGACAATCCGAGCACTGTCGCATGTCGAAGAGGCCTCATGTACTCAGGTTCTTTACAAATTTCCTTCCCTTTTTGAGCCAGGCATTGGAAATTTTTCCGGGGCGAAGCTGCAGATCCACTTGGTCCCAGAAGCACGACCCATTCACCACAAGACGCGAGTGGTACCTCACATGACGAGGGAGAGAGTGGAAATTGAGCTGGCCAGGCTGCAATGCGAGGTCATCATCTCCCCAGTGGAATTCAGCGAGTGGGCCAGCCCGATTGTTCCAGTACTCAAAAGTGATGGCACAGTCAGGATTTGCGGCGATTATAAAGTAACTATTAATTGTTTCTCGCTACAGGACCAATACCCGCTACCTAAGGCAGACGACCTTTGCGATGCTGGCAGGAGGCAAACGTTCACCAAGCTTGACCTGACTTCGGCCTACATGATGCAGGAGCTGGAGGAATCTTCGAAGGGCCTCACCTGCATCAACACGCACAAGGGACTGTTCATCTACAACAGATGCCCGTTTGGAATTCGGTCAGCTTCAATGATCTTCCCGAGAAACATGGAGAGCCGACTCATGTCGGTATCACACATGGTGGTTTTTCAGGATGACATATTGGTCATGGGTCAGGACACTGCTGAGCACCTACAAAACCTGGAGGAGGTCTTCCAGCGACTGGATCGGGTAGGGCTGCAGCTGAAGAGGTCGAAATGCGTTTTCATGGCAACAGAAGTGGAGTTTTTGGGGAGAAAGATCACGGCAGACGGCATTCGACCCACAGACGCCAAGACAGAGGCTGTCAGGAACACGCCCAGGCTACAGAACGTCACGGAGCTGCGGTTGTTCCTGGGACTCCTCAACTATTTTGGTAACTTCGTACCTAAGTTAAGCACCCTTTTAGAGCCCCTACATGTGTTAGAAACATAGAAAATAGGTGCAGGAGCAGGCCATTCAGCCCTTCTAGCCTGCACCGTGTTATTGCGCAAAGGTGAGAACTGGGTATGGGGAAAAAAAACAAGTAATTTCTTTTGAGAAAGCCAGAAACATTTTATGCTCCAACAAGCTGCTTGTATTGTATAACCGTGTGAAAGACTTGTGCTAGCATGTGACGCGTCGTCATATGGAGTTGGGTGTGTATTACAACAAGATAACATTGCGGGGAAGTTACAACCTGTCGCCTATGCTTCCAGGAGCTTGTCTAAGGCTGAGAGGGCCTACAGCATGATTGAGAAAGAAGCATTAGCTTGTGTATTCGGGGTAAAGAAAATGCATCAGTACCTGTTTGACCTCAAATTTGAGCTGGAAACCGATCACAAGCCCCTCACATCCCTGTTTGCTGAAAACAAGGGGATAAATACTAATGCCTCAGCCCGCATACAAAGGTGGGCACTCGCGCTATCAGCGTTTAACTATACCATCCGCTACAGGCCAGGCACCGAGAACTGCGAATGCTCTCAGTCGGCTACCATTGCCCACCACGGGGGTGGAAATGGTGCAGTCTGCAAACTTGTTGATGGTGGCGCAGCCCGCAGACTTGTTGATGGTCATGGAAGCGTTTGAAAATGATAAATCACCTGTCACAGCCCGCCAGATTAGGACTTGGACTAGCCAAGATCCTCTGCTGTCCCTAGTAAAAAAACTGTGTACTGCATGGGAGATGGGCCAGCATTGCCATTGAAATGCAAGAGCCAATCAAGCCGTTCCAGCGGCGAAAGGACGAGCTGTCCATTCAGGCAGACTGCTTGTTGTGGGGTAACCGCATAGTGCTACGAGAAAAGGGCAGGGAGACGTTCATCTTGGATCTCCACAGCACACACTTGGGTATAATAATGAAGAAAGCGATAGCCAGCTCCCACGTATGGTGGCCCGGTATCGACTCTGACTTAGAGTCCTGTGTACGGCAATGCAGCGTATGTGCTCAGTTGAGCAACGCGCTCAGAGAGGTACCACTAAGTTTGTGGTCCTGGCCCTCCAGCCCATGGTCGAGGATCCATGTTGACTGTGCAGGCCCGTTTCTCGTTAAAGTGTTCCTGGTGGTTGTGAATGCTTTTTCAAAATGGATTGAACGTGAAATAATGTCGGGAAGCACCGCCACCATTGAAAGCCTGAGGGCCATGTTTGCCACCCACGGCCTGCCTGACATACTGGTCAGTGACAACGGGCCATGTTTCACCAGTGCCGAATTTAAAGAATTCATGACCCGCAATGGGATCAAGCATGTCACCTCGGCCCTGTTTAAACCAGCCTCCAATGGGCAGGCAGAGCGGGCAGTACAAACCATCAAACAGTGCCCTAAACGAGTCACAGAAGGCTCACTCTAAACCCACCTGTCCCAAGTACTGCTCAGCTACCACATGAGACCCCACTCACTCACAGGGGTGCCCTCGGCTGAGCTACTCATGAAAAGGACACTTAAAACCAGACTCTCGCTGGTTCACCCCAACTTGCATGATCAGGTAGAGAGCAGGCGGCAGCAACAAAATGTAAACTATGGTCGCGCCACTGTGTCACGGGAAATTGATCTGAATGACCCTGTGTATGTGCTAAACTATGGACATGGTCCCAAGTGGATCGCGGGCACCGTGATAGCTAAAGAAGGGAATAGGGTGTTTGTAGTCAAACTAGACAATGGAAAAATTTGCAGAAAGCACCTGAACCAAATGTGGCTTCGGTTCACAGACTGCCCTGAACAACCCACAGCAGACACCACCTTTTTCGAGCCCACAACACGCACCCAAAGAATCAACGACATCACGCCGGACCAGGAAATCGAACCCATCACACCCAACAGCCCAGCAAGGCCAGGCTCACCTAGCAGCCCTGCAGGGCCAACAAGACGCCAGCCCAGCGAGGGCACAGCCAACAGACATTTGTACCGAGGCGGTCCACCAGGGAAAGAAAGTCTCCCGACCGCCTCACCTTGTAACTTTGACTTTGGGCGGGGAGTGATGTTGTTTATCTGTAAAGCATGCACTCCCATGTTCTGCCACCAGGGAGCTCATCCCCTAAAATCCCAAGGGAGTGTATATAAGCCGGCCCCTAAGGCCTGTTCCTCACTCTGGAGTGTCTTATTAAAGACTGAGGTCACTGTTACTTTAACCTTCCTGTGTGCCGCCTCATGTGTGTTAGGAACACAATAGGGTGAACCCCCGGAGGTAGGACACAATATTGTCCCAGGAGTTTGGATATACGTAAAGAAAATACACAAAGAACCGCTGGGAGCCAAGTGGGAAGGACCATACCAAATGTTACTGACTACCCGATCGGTGGTTAAACTCCAAGAGAAGAAGGCTTGGATCTACGCCTCGCACGTTAAACGGGCAGCCGTATCGGAAACAGACTAAAAGAACTGAACTTTTGAACTCAACAAAATGTTTGCACTGATTGTACTCGTGGGTCTGACCCTATCTCTGTGTAACATGGAGCTACATGTAAATACTTTTATGTACATGGCATATAGCTATGCGAAGGAAGCCAACATCTCCAGTTGTTGGGTATGTGCACAGGTACCTACCCATTCAAAGGGAGGAATTCCTTTGAGACCGGTCCCCCTCAATGAATCTGACATGGCGGAATAGTTTTTTAACCAGAACGGTACGAACGGGAACAGGGCCAATAGTCTCGGGAAAGACGTAGGATTACCAAAGGCCGAATGGCAGTCAGCGGATTATGAGTTAAACACCTTTTTTGGGGTGGTAACAGCCCAATTATAACCAGACCCTAAAGCCCCCGTTCTTGGCCCTCACTAACACATCAGGGATAGGAAGGCCACAAGGGTCAGTATGTTTGATCAGAAACCAAACTGGAGGGCAGGAAATGGGGAATAGTACGTGTAGGCAAAACGTGAATATGGCGAAAGGAAGCATGCAGAGCTTCCTGCAATTCCCAAATAAGACCACCCCGGGCCAGAATTTTACACAAGGATGGGTAGTGATAGGAGGTGGCCGATATTCCCCATACAACGGTACCTACTTTATTTGCGGCCACAGGGCTTATTCCTGGCTGCCACAGAACTGGACTGGATCTTGTTATTTGGGTTATGTGATACCCTACATTCGCCACCCACTTCTGCACCTTAAGAAGAGGATATATTTATAATCGGGGCATTATGATTCCGGCTAAGGAGGGAATCAAAGGAGAGATTGTGGGACCTAATTAACTGGGACCTGATTATCTTATAAGATAACAGGAACATGCTGCGAACAGTGAACAGCAGGAGGAAGGGGCATGATGTGGTAATCACATCATGACCAAGGCGATTGCTATCTGCAATGGACAGCTGGGTCATAACCAGCGGGCAGTCCCATAACCAGCGGGCAGTCCCAAGTCGACAAACTGACCCCAGTAACAGCAGGGGGGGCCAATCAGGGAATGGGAAGATCCCACGTTCGCGACTATAACTGAAGCTGTAACACGCGGTAGAGCGCGCTTTATTCTTAGTAACTGCAAGATGTAACTGAGCCAATAAAGTTTGCCTGGATACTACCACCGGACTCGATCTCGTCAACTGCTAAGAATATAAGAGACCCTAGAGTATTCGAACAGGCTTCAACTGCACTGAAGAAACTGGAGAGCTGCCATAGCCCCAGGCAAAGCCCAGCAAGCCAGCTCCATGAACAGCAGGCCGGCCTGGAATCTCCCTGGCTCGAGCTGTTTTGGAACAGGATAGATGTCCTTTGTACCCGAGACGGGTCCCCCAGCAAATCTTTTGAGCCTCGCGCTCAACTGCTTCTGCAAGCAAAAGGACACAATTCGTAACTTTGTGACTAAAGGTGCGTGGCTGTTCTCAAAGACATTTTTGCACGAGATTAAATGGTGTTCTTCTGCTTATGCAGTCCCCCCGGAGTCGAGGATGACTTGCCTCCACACTAAAATGGGTTGTAAATGAGCGGGATCTACAGACTCCGTCACATGTGGGGCAGACGGTGGTTTGAGGGACGGGTGGGTGGGGTGCTTGATTTATCGTACGCTCCTTCCGCTTTCTGTGCTTGGCTTCCGTGTGCTCCCGGCGAGGAGACTCTAAGGGCCCAAACTTGGTCGAGATTCCGGCCACCACCGCCGCAGAAAAAATAAAAAAGCTAATTATTATATAAATGGAGAGAAGTTACAAAATGCTGAAGTGCAGAGGGACCTGGGGGTCTTTTTGCATGAAACACAAAGGGCTAGATTTTCCACTTTTTTTTGCATGCTTAACGCCTACTTAACGCCCATTTTACCACTGAAATGACGTATAACGCCCATATATCACCCATTTTGGCACAAAATGGAAACTGACGGGCATTTTTAGGAAACTTATCGGCGAGCGTTACTTTCCCCATGTGCTTAACGCCGGGAAAAAATAATACCGCCCGCCCACTTTTTTGGGGCGGAATCATCAGAATGGGCGAAACCAATACCTAGAATATCGCCCAGAGTTACTTTCCGCAGGGAATTAACGCCGAGATTCAATAATACCGCCCGTCCATTTTTTTTGTCGTAAAGACCACATTTGGCGAAACTAATGCCCAGGAGATTAGCCACCATCACTTTCACCACCTCACACACATATCACCCATAATATCGCTCGCCCAAAAAAAACGCCCAGAAAAAGTGGAACTGTTCTGAATTAACGCAAGCGGTGTGGCTGCCATTTTAAAATCGCAGGTCGCTTCATTCAAAAGAACATAGGAAAGCAATGCACCAGTGGGTATCGACACATCGTATATATCATGTATTCAACTATCATTGTAACCCATGTATAAACTGACCTAAGTTGTACACCTTGAGAACATTGACCACAAGAGGGTGAACTTATGGGAGATACTCCTAACCTGGACTTTCACGTATAAAAGGGGAAGCTCCACCCACCTTCATCACTTGAGGCCTTGGTAATAAAGGTAACTGGTCACAGAGTGACCTTCTCTCAAGTATGGGCCTCGTGTGCAATTATACTGTATAGTAAGGACATATCATTGGTGACGAGAAACTGGGATTTAAACCACGCGAGCATGGCCACTAGCAGCACAGACAAGAGGTACTGTGTTGGTGATGATTGGGACAACTTTATTGAGAGACTACAGCAAAGTTTTGTCACTAAGGAATGGTTGGGACAGGATTCGGCCGACAAACACAGGGCTCATCTCCTGACGATTTGTGGGTCCAGAACGTACTCGCTGATGAAGGACCTTCGAGCGCCAGAGAAGCCGGCAGACAAGACGTTTGAAGAGCTCAGTAATTTGATCGGGGAACATCTTAAACCGGCGAGCAGCATGCACATGGTGAGACACCGGTTTTACACGCACCGGCGGCGAGAAGGGCAAAGCGTTCCAGACTTCGTGGTAGCTCTCCGGCGACTGGCAAGCCTATGTATGTTCCCGGATGCATGCAGAACGGAGATGCTGCAAGACTTTTTTATTGAGGGCATTGGGCATGCTGGGGTTTTCAGGAAACTGATTGAGACCAAAGACTTGACCTTGGAAGCGGCGGCTCTGATAGCCTAGACATTTATCTCAGGGGAGGAAGAGACCAGAATGATGTATGACGAAAATCTTGGCTCAAATGCGGCAAACGACCAGGGAGTCAACATTGTTAACGCGGCACACAGTTCTCTCGGCAGACAAGGGCATCAGACATGCCCCAGCATGTAGTCGAACCCAAAAGGGGAATTCAACAGAGACAATGGCTAGCTGAACGGCGATTCATGCCATCGCAATGGACAATGTAGCCAGTAATGGGGCCATCAACACCTGTTAATGGTGCGCTTAAGGACAGTTACAGAGACAGTCAGAGACAATCGACTGGTAATGGACCTTTTGTTTCCAACAACAAGGTCTACAGCTCAAGCTGGAGGTGTGGAGGCAAACACCCAGCCAGAACTTGCAGGTATCAGCAATATACCTGCAGAAACTGGTGCAGATGTGCAGGAAGCCTGCAGCCAGGTTGATGTACGAGGAGGACGAGCCCGATGTAAGCCCTACAAGGCCAAATGAATACTGGGGGAAATCGTTGGAAGCTGAAGTTCAGCGAGTTCATGTGGAGCACATATACAGTTCACATACCAGGACGCCACCGATAATGATGAAAGTGCTCCTCAATGGCATCCCAGTATTAATGGAGCTAGACACGGGGGCCAGCCAGTCCCTGATGAGTATCAAACAGTTCGAAAGGTTATGGGTGTCCAAGGCCAGGAGGCCAAAATTATTGCCGATTGACGCACAGCTACGGACATATACAAAGGAGATCATTCTGGTGCTAGGCAGCGCCACGGTAGTCGTGACCCATAAAGATTCGGAGAACATGTTGCCACTCTGGATTGTCCCGGGGGACGATCCCGCACTACTGGGGAGGAGTTGGCTTGCTGTCATGAACTGGAAATGGGGCGATGTCAATGCAATTTCTTCTGTGGAGTGCTCACAGGTCCTGGATAAATTTGACTCATTATTTCAACCCGGCATCGGCACTTTCATGGGGGCCAAGGTAGTGATTCACATAAACCCGGACGCCAGGCCGGTACACCACAAGGCCAGAGCGGTGCCGTACGTGATGCGGGAAAAGATAGAATGCGAATTGGACCGCCTGCTGAGGGAAGGCATCATCTTGCCAGTTGAATTCAGTGACTGGGCGAGCCTGATTGTGCCGGTGCTCAAGGCGGATGGGTCGGTCAGGATATGTGCCAATTACAAGGCTACCATCAATCGGGTGTCACTCCAAGATCAGTACCCGCTACCGAGAGTGGAGGACCTCTTTGCGACGCTGTTTTTCAAAATTGGACCTGACCTCAGCTTACATGACCCAGGAGCTGGCGAGTGAGTCGAAGAAGCTGACCACCATCACGACACATAAGGGGTTGTTTGAGTATAACAGATGTCCGTTCGGGATTCGTTCGGCCGCCATGATCTTTTAGCGAAATATGGAAAGCCTCCTCAAGTCGATTCCAGGGACGGTGGTTTTTCAGGACGACATCCTCATCACGGGTCGCGATACTGAAGAACACCTCCACAACCTGGAGGAGTTGCTATGCAGACTGGACTGGGTAGGGCTGCGACTGAAAAAGGCGAAGTGCGTCTTCTTAGCTCCAGAGGTAGAATTCCTGAGGAGGAGGGTAGCAACAGACGGGATCAGACCTACTGCGTCCAAAACGGAAGCAATCCAGAGAGCACCCAGACCCCATAACACGATGGAGTTGCGTTTGTTCCTGGGCCTCCTGACCTATTTTGGTAACTTACTTCCCAAATTGAGCACGCTGCTAGAGCCGCTACACGTGCTCCTACGCAAAGGTCACGATTGGGTCTGGGGGACAGCCAGGAAAGGGCTTTTGATAGAGCACGCAATTTGATATGCTCCAACAAACTGTTAATGTTATATGACCCGTGTCAGAAACTTGTTTTAATGTGCGATGCATTATCCTATGGGGTCGGGTGTGTGTTGCAGCATGTGAATGCCAATGGTCAGTTACAGCTGGTAGGTTATGCCTCCAGAAGTCTGCCCCAGGCAGAAAGGGGCTACAGGATGATAGAAAAGCAAGTGCTAGGCATGTGTATATGCAGTAAAAAAAAATGCACCAGTACCTGTTTGGCAGGAAATTTGAGCTGGAGACAGATCACAAACCCCATCATGTCCCTTTTGGCTGACAACAAGGCCATAAATGCAAATGCATCAGCCCGCATACAGAGGTGGCACTCATGTTAGCCGCCGATGACTACACAATTCGGCACAGACCAGGCACTCAACAGGCTCCCACTAACCACCACTGAGGGGCCAACTGAGCATGATGCTGAGATGGTCATGGCTGTTGAAGCTTTCGAAAGTGAAGGCTCACCTGTGACAGCCCGCCAGATTAAAGTCTGGACAAATAAAGACCCGCTACTGTCTTTCGTTAAGAAATGTGTCCTGAATGGGGTCTGGGCAGCCACGTACAGGGCATGATTGCCTACTATAGGGAAACCGAGTAGTCATGCCCCAGATGGGCAGAGAGGTGTTTATCAGAGAACTTCACAATGAGCAGCCGGGCATTGTCATGATGAAGGCAATTGCCAGGTCACACGTTTGGTGGCCAGGGATAGATGCAGACCTGAAACTTTGTGTTTGCAGGTGCAACACGTGTGCTCAGCTGGGCAACACACCCAGGGAAGCCCCCCTTAGCCTCTGGTCCTGGCCCGCCAAGCCATGGTCACGCATCCATGTGGACTACGCAGGTCCTTTCATGGAAAAAATGTTTTTGTTGTAGTAGAAGCCTACTCCAAATGGATTCAGTGTGCCATTTTAAATTCAAGCACATCCTCTGCCATGGTAGAAAGTCTATGGGCAATGTTTGCCGCCCATTGTCTACCGGATGTCTTGGTCAGCGACAATGGTCCGTGCTTCACAAGCAGTGAAATCCAGGAACATGGCATCAACCATGTCAGAATGGCACCGTTCAAGCCGGCTTCAAACGGCCAGGCAGAACGAGCAGGGGATGCTCAGAATCCAAGGGGGTTCCCTACAAAGCCGCTTATCACGCCTTCTGTTGGCCAATAGATCCCGACCATACTCGCTCACAGGGGTTCCACCCGCAGAGCTGTTATTGAAAAGGACGCTCAAAACCAGGTTATCCCTTATAGAAACATAGACATAGAAAAATATGTGCAGGAGTAGGCCATTCGGCCCTTCGAGCCTGCACCGCCATTCAATAAGATCATGGCTGATCATTCCTTCAGTACCCCTTTCCTGTTTTCTCTCCATACCCCTTGATCCCCTTCACCGTAAGAGCCATATCTAACTCTATCTTGAATATATCCAGTGAACTGGCATCAACAACTCTCTGCAGCAGGGAATTCCACAGGTTAACAACTCTCTGAGTGAAGAAGTTTCTCCTCATCTCAGTTCTAAATGGCTTACCCCTTATCCTAAGACTATGTCCCCTGGTTCTGGACTTTCCCATCTAACCTGTCCAGTCCCGTCAGAATCTTATATGTTTCTATGAGATCCCTCTCATCCTTCTAAACTCCAGTGAATAAAGGCCCAGTTGATACAGCCTCTCCTCATATGACAGCCCAGCCATCCCTGGAATCAGTCTGGTGAACCTTCGCTGCACTCCCTCAATAGCAAGAACGTCCTTCCTCAGACTAGGAGATCAAAACTGAACACAATATTCCAAGTGAGGCCTCACTAAGGCCCTGTACAACTGCAGTAAGACCTCCCTGCTTCTATATTCAAATCCCCTAGCTATGAAGGCCAACGTACCATTTGAATTCTTCACCGCCTGCTGTACCTGCGTGCCCACTTTCAGTGACTGATGAACCATGACACGCAGATCTCGTTGCACCTCCCCTTTTCCTAGTCTGCCGCCATTCAGATAATATTCTGCCTTCGTGTTTTTGCCCCCAAAATGGATAACCTCACATTTATCCACATTATACTGCATCTGCCATGCATTTGCCCACTCACCTAACCTGTCCAAGTCACCCTGCAGCTCTTAGCATCCTCCTCATAGCTCACACCACCACCCAGTTTAGTGTCATCTGCAAACTTGGAGATATTACACTCTATTCCTTCATCCAAATCGTTAATGTATATTGTAAAGAGCTGGGGTCCCAGCACTGAGCCCTGCGGCACTCCACTAGTCACTGCCTGCCATTCTGAAAAGGACCCGTTTATCCCGACTCTCTGCTTCCTGTCTGCCAACCAGTTCTCTATCCACATCAGTATATTACCCCCAATACCATGTGCTTTGACTTTGCACAACAATCTCTTGTGTGGGATCTTGTCAAAAGTCTTCTGAAGGTCCAAATACACCACATCCACTGGTTCTCCCTTGTCCACTCTGCTAGTTACATCCTCAAAAAATTCCAGAAGATTCGTCAAGCATGATTTCCATTTCATAAATCCATGCTCACTTGATCCGATCCTGTCACTGCTTTCCAAATGCGCTGCTATTTCATCCTTCATGATCGATTCCAACACCTTCCTCAACACCTATGTCAAGCTATTACCCGTTTTCTCTCTCCCTCCTTTTTTAAAAAGTGGTGTTACATTAGCTACACTCCAGTCCATGGGAACTGATCCAGAGTCGATAGACTGTTGGAAAATGATCACCAATGCATCCACTATTTCTAGGGCCACTTCCTTGAGCACTCTGGGATGCAGACTATCAGGCCCCGGGGATTTATCGTCCTTCAATCCCATCAATTTCCCAAACACAATTTCCCACCTAATAAGGATATCCTTCAGTTCCTCCTTCTCACGAGACCCACTATCCCTTAGTACCTTCGGAAGGTCATTTGTATCTTCCTTCGTGAAGACAGAACTGAAGTATTGGTTCAATTGGTCTGCCATTTCTTTGTTCCCCATTATAATTTCACCTGAATCCGACTGCAAGGGACCTACATTTGTCTTTACTAATCTTTTTCTCTTCACATATTTATAGAAGTTTTTGCAGTCAGTTTTTATATCCCCTGCAAGCTTGCTCTCGTACTCTATTTTCCCCCTCTTAATTAAACCCTTCGTCCTCCTCTATTGAATTCTAAATTTCTCCCAGTCCTCAGGTTTGTTACTTTTTCTTGCCAATTTATATGCTTCTTCCTTGGCTTTAACACTATCCTTAATTTCCTTTGTTAGCCATGGTTGAGCCACCTTCCCAATTTTTTTTTACTCCAGATAGGGATGTACATTTGCTGAAGTGCATCCATGTGATCTTTAAATGTTTGCCATTGCTTATCCACCGTCAACCCTTTAAGTATCCTTTGCCAGTCTATTCTAGCCAATTCACGCCTCATACCATCGAAGTTACCTTTCCTTAAGTTCAGGACCCTAGTTTCCGAATTAACTGTGTCACTCTCCATCCTAATAAAGAATTCCACCATATTATTGTCACTCTTCCCCAAGGGGCCTTGCACAACAAGATTGGTAATTAGTCCCTTCTCATGACACAATACCCAGTCTAGGATGGCCAGCTCCCTAGTTGCTTCCTTGACATATTGGTCCAGAAAACCATCCCTAATACACTCCAGGAAATCCTCCTCCACCGCATTGCTACCAGTTAGGTTAGCCCAATCAATGTGTCGATTAAAGTCGCCCATGATTACTGCTGTACCTTTATTGCACACATCCCTTATTTCGTGCTTGATGCTGTCCCCAACCTCACTACTACTATTTGGTGGTCTATACACAATACCCACTAGCGTTTTCTGCCCTTTGGTATTCCGCAGCTCCACCCATACTGATTCCACATCATCCAGGCTAATGTCCTTCCTTACAATTGCATTGATTTCATCTTTAACTAGCAACGCCACCCCGCCTCCTTTTCCTTTCTGTCTATCCTTCCTAAATGCTGAATATCCTTGGATGTTGAGTTCCCAGCCTTGGTCACCCTGGGGCCATGTCTCCGTGATGCCAAATCACATTGTATCCATTAACTTCTATCTGCGCAGTTAATTCATCCGCCTTGTTCCAAATACTCCTCGCATTGAGGCACAGAGCCTTCAGGCTTGTTTTTTTAACACACTTTGCCCCTTTAGAATTTTGCTGTAATGTGGCCCTTTTTGTTGTTTACCTTGGGTTTCTCTACCCTCTACTTTTACTATTCTCCTTTCTATCTTTTGCTTCTGCCTCCATTTTATTTCCCTTTGTCTCCCTGCATAGGTTCCCATCCCCCTGCCATATTAATTTAACTCCTCCCCAACAGCACTAACAAACACTCGCCCTAGGACATTGGTTCCGGTCCTGCCTAGGTGCAGACCGTCCGGTTTGTACTGGTCCCACCTCCCCCAGAACCGGTTCCAATGTCACAGGAATTTGAATCCCTCCCTACTGCATCACTGCTCAAGCCACGTATTCATCTGAGCTATCCTGCGATTCCTACTCTGACTAGCACGTGGCACCGGTAGCAATCCTGAGATTACTATTTTTGAGGTCCTACTTTTTAATTTAGCTCCTCGCTCCCTAAATTCGCTTCGTAGGACCTCATCCCGTTTTTTACCGATATCATTGGTACCTATATGCACCACAACAACTTGCTGGTCCCCCTCCCTTTTCAGAATGTCCTGCACCCGCTCAGAGACATCCTTGACCCTTGCACCAGGGAGGCAACATACCATCTTGGAGTCTCGGTTGCGGCCGCAGAAACGCCTATCTATTCCCCTTACAATTGAATCTCCTATCACTATCGCTCTCCCACTCTTTTTCCTGCCCTCCTGTGCAGCTGAGCCAGCCACGGTGCCATGAACTTGGCTGCTGCTGCTCCCCCCTGATGAGTCATCCCCCCCAACAGTACTCAAAGCGGTGTATCTGTTTTGCAGGGGGATGACCACAGGGGATCCCTGCACTACCTTCCTTGCACTGCTCTTCCTGTTGGTCTTCCATTCCCTATCTAGCTGTGGACCCTTTACCTGCGGTAAGACCAACTCACTAAACGTGCTATTCACGTCATTCTTAGCATCGTGAATGCTCCAGAGTGAACCCACCTTCAGCTCCAATTCCGCAATGCGGTCTGTCAGGAGCTGGAGGCGGATACACTTCCCGCACACGTAGTCGTCAGGAACATCGGAGGCGTCCCTGATTTCCCACAAAGTACAGGAGGAGCATAACACGTGTCCGAGCTCTCCTGCCATGACTTAACCCTTAGATACACTTAAATTGGCAACAACATGCTAAAAGTTACTTACTGATATAGAAGAGAAAAAAGAAAAACTACTTACCAATCACCAGCCAATCACTTACCCCCTTGGCTGTGACGTCACCTTTCTATTTCTTTCTACTTCTTTTTTACCTTCTCCTTGTAGCTGCACAAGCTGGGCCTTTATAGACTTCTCGCCGATCCCGGACTCACGCCTCAGTGACCATGAACTCCTGCTGCCTCTTACGGCCTTTATAGGCCTCTCGTCGACCCCGGACTCACGCCTCAGCGACTATGAACTCCCTCTGCCTCTCGCGTCCTTTATAGGCCTCTGCCGATCCCCGGACTCACGTCTCAGCGACCACGAACTCCCGCCGCCTCTCGCGGCCTTTATAGGCCTCTGCCGATCCCTGGACTCACGCCTCAGCGACCACCCTACTATGAAAGAAATTGTTGAGAGCAGGCGTCAGTCACAATACGACTACCATGACAGGAATGCGAGGGCGCGATGTATTGATGTCAATGACTCTGTTTTTGTCCTTACTTACGCTGCAGGGCTCAAATGGCTTGCAGGCACTGTGATTGCCAAAGAGGGGAATAGGGTTTTGGTAGTTAAACTTACCAATGGACAAATCTATCGCAGACACGTGGATCAAACTAAAAGGAGGTTCTGCAACCCCATAGAAGAAGCAGAGGACGAACACGACGTAGAGTTTACTCCACCACAGGTGACCGAACACCGGAACCAAGTGGAGGAGAGCCCAGTCACTGTGTGCAGTTCGGACAGGCCTGAGGCACCACAAACAGTGGACAATCAGGCCAGCGCCCAACAACCGGAGCCCCAACTCAGGCGCTCTACAAGGGAGCGTAAACCACCAGAGAGACTTAACCTGTGATCCCAATAAGACTTTGGAGGGGAGGTGATGTCATGTATTCAACTATCATTATAACCCATGTATAAGCTGACCTAAGTTGTACACCTTGAGAACATTGACCACAAGGGGCGAACTTGTGGGAGACACTCCTAACCTGGACTTTCAGGTATAAAAGAGGAAGTTCCACCCACCTTCATCACTTGAGGTCTTGGTAATAAAGGTAACTGGTCACAGGTGACCTTCTCTCAAGTATGGGCCGCAAGTGCATTTATACTGTATAGTAAGGACATATCAGTATGAGGGGGTTAACCAGGTGGGTAGCTTGGCAGCTCGGTTTATAGAATCTTACCGCACAGAAGGAGGTAATTCAGCCCATCATGCCTGTGCCGATTCTTTGAAAAAGCTATCTAATTAGTCCTAGTCTCCCCTGCCGTTTCCTCATAGCCGTGCAAGTTTTTCCCTTTGAAGAATATCCCTTTTGAAAGTTACTGTTGGCTCTGCCTCCACCCTCCCCTTCCAGGCAGATCATAACAACTCGCTCAGTAAAAATAATTTTGCCTCATCACCGTGGTTCTTTTGTTAAATCTTATATCTGTGTCCTCTGGTTACCGGCCCTCCTGCCAGTATAAAAACTCATCATTAGCCAAATTTTATTTTAATTCGTTTTTTGCTACCAATTTCGCCCCTACATTTTCTAACTGAACATTCTACGAGGATCATTCTTCAGGTATTAGCCTAAGAAGGCATATGGAATACGTGATTTATTAGCCCAGGCATTGAATACAAGAGCAGGGAGGTTATGTTGAACTGTATAAAACACTGGTTAGGCCACAGCTGGAGTACTGCATGCAGTTCTGGTCACCTCATTACAGGAAAGATGTGATTGCACTGGAGTGGGTACAGAGGAGATTTAAGAGGATGTTGCCTGCACTGGAGAATTTGAGCTGTGAGGAAAGATTGGATAGGCTGGGGTTTGTTTTCTTTGGAACAGTGGAAGCTGAGCGGAGACATTATTGAGGTGTATAAAATAATGAGGGTCATAGATAGAGTGGATAGGAAGGACTAATTTCTCTTAGCAGAGGGGTCAACAACCAGGGGCATAGATTTAAAGTAATTGGTAGGAGGTTTAGAGGGGATTTGAGGGGAAGCTTTGTCACCCAGCGGGTGGTGGGGGTCTGGAACTCACTGCCTGAAAGGGTGGTAGAGGCAGAAAGCCTCATCACATTCTTGGATGTGCACTTGAAGTGCCGTAACCTACAAGGCTATGGACCAAGAGCTGGAAAGTGGGATTAGACTGGATAGATCTTGTCTGCCAGCACGGACATGATGGATCGAAATAGCCTCCTTCCGTGCTGTAAATTTCTATGATTCTATGAAAAGGTTAATGTTGGCAAGCTTGAGGGCAAGCTTGAAGGCCAACTTAGCTCAATACTGTTCTCACCCTACAAGTCTACACTCGACCAGTTGGAAACGCTGGCTAATAATTAGAGCAGGAATCCAGTTAGTTGAGAAGCCCCATTGACTAATTCTTATTTGCATCGAATGAAAACAAATTTGCCTGGGACCGAAGCCAAAAAACCCTAAAATTGGCAACTCCGTATTCTTCGTAAGCATTCAAACATTGCTACTGGGCAATCAGTAACTAGTGGGGTGCTGCAGAGATCATTGCTGGGACCCCAACTATTTACAATCTATATGAATGAGTGTAACGTAGCCAAGTTTGCTGACAATACAAAGATCAGAGGAAAAGCAATGTGTGAGGAGGACACAAACAATCTGCAAAGTGAGTGAGCAAAAATTTAGCAGATGGAATATAATATTGGAAAGTGAGGTCATGCACTTTGTCAGAAAAAATCAAAGAGCAAGTTATTATTTAAATGGAGAAAGATTGTAAAGTGCTGCAGTACAGCAGGACCTGGGAGTACTTGTGCATGAAACACAAAAGGATAGTATGCAGGTACAGCAAGTGATCAGGAAAGCCAATAGAATCTTGGCCTTTATTGCAAAGGGGATGGAGTATAAAAGCAGGGAAGTCTTGCTGCAGTTATACAGGGTATTGGTGAGGCCACAACTGGAATACTGCGCGCAGTTTTGGTTTCCATATTTACGAAAGGATGTACTTGCTTTGGAGGCAGTTCAGAGAAGGTTCACTCGGTTGATTCCCGAGATGAGGGGGTGGATTTATGAGGAAAGGTTGAGCAGATGGGCCTCTACTCACTAGAATTCAGAAGAATGAGAGGTGATCTTATTGAAACGTATAAGATTATGAGGGGGCTTGACAAGGTGGATGCAGGAGGATGTTTCCACTGATAGGGGAGACTAGAACTAGGGGGCAAAATCTTTGAGTAAGGGGCTGCCCATTTAAAACTGAGATGAGGAGAAATTTCTTCTCTGTGAGGGTTGTAAATCTGTGGAATTCGCTGCCTCAGAGAGCTGTGGAAGCTGGGACATTGAATAAATTTAAGACAGAAGTAGACAGTTTCTTAATCGATAAGGGGATAAAGGGTTATGGGGAACGGGCGGGGCAGGGAAGTGGACCTGAGTCCATGATCGGATCAGCCATGATCGTATTAAATGGCGGAGCAGGCTCGAGGGGTCGTATGACCTACTCCTGCTCCTATTTCTTATGTTCTTATGACATACCACTAATGGAGAACAAAACTACAGACCTGAGCTCCTGGGAATTGTTGAAAGTTATTGTTTTGGAACACGTGATCAATTAAATGATGAGGATATCAGTGAGTATATTGTAGCTTTAAAAAAGTTATCTATTCATTGTAATTTCTGAAATTTTCAGAAACAAGCTTTGCATGACTGCTTTGTTTGTGGGTTAAAAAATGAAGGTATCAGAAGTAAATTGTTGACAACCCCTAACTTGACTTTTGATTTAGCTTGTCAGACAGCTATGTCAATGGACATGGCTGACCGATATTCCCGAGAATTTCGTGTCATTTCCAATCATCAGATAACCGAGGTGAATCGGCTGCAATCTAAGCGTAAAAGGCAGATGGGACCCAAGGCCTCAGCAACTGGCCAAGGTAACAGTGCATTGAAGTTGTGCTATCGGTGCCTAGGACAACACCTTGCTCAAAGCTGTCAATTGTGAAGGCAGAGTGTTTCTACTGCAAGAAAACTGAGCATCTTGCGAAGTCGTGCTGACAGAAGAGCAAACCGATTGGCAATGCTCGGAGTAGAATTTGCCAGACACTACATAGCATTGAAGAGAAGCAGCAGGAAGAGGAGTTTCTGGAGATTCACATCATAAGGAGCACGAAGGTATCTGACAGCGATTCGCAAAGTATCATCATCCAAGTAGCTGTCACAGGAACCAGGATACCCATGGAAATCGAGACTGGTGCATACTACCGGAATCATTACATCGTGACATGTTGCGTGATTATCGACTAGAGAAATCGAAAATAGAGCTGCGAAGTTACTCAGGAGAGCAAATCCCTGTAGCAGTTGGCGTCACCATACCGGTGAAATACAGGGATGAGTTACAGAGTTTGCCTCTCATAGTAGTGGCAGGAGACAAACCTGTCTTGATAGGTAGAAATTGGTTGGGATCACTGAAGCTGGATTGGAATAAGATTTTTTGTGTGGAAGCAAGGTTTGCATCGAAGGATGATGTCATCAAGCAATATCTGAAGGTGTTCCGTGAAACAGGAAGTCTGATCCAAGACTTCAAGGCAAGTGTCAGAGTGCAGAAGGATGCCACGCCAGTTTTACTGCAAGCCACGTCCTGTACCATATGCACTCAAGGAGAAAGTTTAGCGATAACTCAAAAGACTAGGAACTGAGAACATTATTTCTAAGATAGATCTATATAATTGGGCTACACCTATTGTTGTTGTACCTAAGTCAGATGGTAAGGTAAGGTTGTGTGGTGATTATAATGCAACCGTAAACCAGGTTCTAAAATGTAATTACCCACATTACCAAATGTGGAAGATTTGATCATGGAGACAATTAATCAAGAGAGGGGAATCTCATTTGCAACATTTGATCACAGTGACGCTGATGCTATGTCTAGGTTGCCAACCCCATCACAAGTTACATCCAATAGGGAAGAAGTGTTCTATTTTTCACACATTAATGAACTGCCAGTCACAGCTGAAGAGATTAGTAGGGTAACCAAACATGACCCAGTTATGTCAAAGGTGTATGATTACATAGCAAATGGCTGGCCAAACCAGGTATCAGTGGAAGATATTCATCCATACTTCGTTCGTAGGAATGAATTGTCAGTGGATAAAGATTGTATCATGTGGGGTGCAAGAGTGGTTATCCCAAATAAGTTCAGGTCCAAATTATTAGGAGATCTTCATGACCAGCACCTGGGAATGTGCTTGACCAAGAGTTTTGCATGCAGTTACTTATGGTGGCCAGGATTAGATAAAGATATAGAGTACATTGTAAGTCAGTGTACGACATGTCAATTGATGAGCAAGAAACCACCATCAGTATCATAACAGCCAAGGAAATGACCTCCCAGGGTGCGGTAAAGGTTACATGTAGATTTTGTTGAGCTAGAAGGGCAGCAATTGTTCAGAGTGATAGATAGTCATTCAAAGTGGGTAGAGGTGTTTCCGATGCAGATAATAAAAACACTGCACAATTTTCCAAAGATTGTTTTCTTCACATGGCCTGCCAGAAGAAATTGTCTCTGATAGTGACCTGCAATTTTGTTCAGAAGAATTTGCACAGTTCATGAGCAGAAACTTTGTGAAACATACAAAAGTTCCAACGTAACATCCTGCTTCAAATGGTGCAGCAGAGCGCACAGTACAAATTGTCAAAAGTGCCCTCATCAAGCAAATGTTGGATCCAAATCCAAAGAAACGTCAGTTGTCATTGGACCACAAACTGGAAAATTTTCTGATTAATTATCGTAATTGAGATATATGCTCATCACTATAATAAATCACATGTGGCCCATTGCTGGAGCTGACCTTTAGGTTTAATGTAAACTCCAAAAGTGAAACCTGCAGGAGGAGCCTGCTTTATATAGGGAGGCAGCACGATCTTTCCCCATCTGTTGGCTGTTACATGTAATTATATGGTACAATGCATGGTACAGAGCATGGCTGCAAATACATCACAGTAATACTCCTCATACAAGATGTTATGTTCAGAATAACTCCACAAGACTGTATCGTAAGCTCAAACTATTGTGACCTTGGTCTCTTTATTCAGACTCCAGAGTGAGGAAGCAGCATGGTGAATCACCTTTTATACCTGCTTGCCCAGGGTGCACAGGTGACCCTTAGGTCTCCACAGGTGTGCCTCCTAGTGGCAAGTCTTACATTTGGGTAAGGTCTACATACCCCCCAAAGCCTTATGTACAAGTTTTTTGCAAGTTGAGGCGATCTGGAGCCCTGTGTCTCCAGGTCAATCGCCTGAGTTGAAGTCCTGGCATGGGTGAGTTGGTTGGATCATTGCTGCACGGCCACGCGGCTGGTCTGATCAGACTAACAGGCATGGTGGGTTCATCCTCGTGGTTGATAGTGAGGTCGATTCAGTTAGTGGGTCGCTGGGGGCCAGGTCCTTTCACAGTGGTTCCTGGTTATCTGTAGTTCGCAGTTTGGTCTGGTCCAAATGCTTTCTGCGTTTGTCCAGTACATGGTTTCACACCAAACGCTCCGTTTTCATCACAAACACCCCATTCCCCTCTTTGGCTAATACAGTGCTAGCGGCCATCTGGGGCCCTGAACATGGTCTACATCATTTATTCTGATGTCGCATAGAGGAGCCGTGTGATCATGGTACATTCTCTGCATACAGAAGGCTCGGTTCTGAGTGAGCCTGTCCGGTGACTGCGTAGCACTCTGGATAGCCGGGTCTGTATGGAGTCTACCATAACATGTGTGGTGCTTGGCTTTATGATTTGGGCTGCCTGCTCCGGACTATTGTCGCTGAACCTAAGGTCTGACAAGCCCAGGATGGCCGATTTGGCCTTGAGACTTTCAGAAGTGGCGGTAGGCTACGTGGTCCTCGTGGATCCTGGGCCATGGTATAGAGGCCACGGACCACCGACTGTGTGTAGCCTCCCTGCCTTTCTTTGCAACGTTGCAGGATTGCCCCATCTGATGGGATAAGCATTTTGTCTTTGTGACGGAGAAGCTGCAACATCCCGTCTAGCGGTTCGCCGTTGGAAGGCGGTAACGTGGGATCCTGGCTGGTCCAGGTCCTAAACTGGGGGAGCCATTACGGTTGACCTCTCATTTTCTAGCACTTCCATAGCAACGAGCCGGTCTACGGGCTGCGCCGTTTCCACCCCGATGGTGGGCAATGGTGGCCAACTGAGTCCATTAGCGCCCTTTTCAGTGCCTGGCCCGTGGCGGATCATGTTTCAGTACACAGACAGTGTTAGACATATTCGAAACAAAGCATTGATAATGGTGCCTCTGCTCTCCAAAAATTGTGAGATTGGCAGCTTGCCTGACTCGAGCAAATATTGAGACATTCTTTGCTACATTTCTTTTGTCCCGTGAACGCAGGCTACTGCCTTGGTTGACTTATTAGATACATGTACAACCGGTTGGGGCTCACCTTACTTTGGCTTGCTGCACAACACGCCCGACCTCATGTGTTAACACATCACTTGCTACAAATACTTTGTTAGATACATATACAACTGGTTGGGGTTCATCCGCCACTTTGGCTTGCTGTACAACACGCCCGACCCCCACATCACTTGCTACAAGTACTTTGTCAGATACATTTACGACCGGTTAGTGTTCACCCGCTACTTGGCTTGTTGTAAGGTGACCCCGACCCCATATGATAATACATCGTTGGCCGCGAAAGAGCGCTCACATGGGTTACATGGTGCAAACAACTTATTGGATGTAGTGGGTTCATGGCCTTCTTAGCAGCCGCCCCTTTACCTTTGCCCTAAGCCGAGTCGTCATCCTTGCTGAGGAACACATGCCTCTGTTTCGTTGCGGCAATATCCCGTGGTCTGGACGCTCTCTCGTCCTGTGGTCTGGACGCACTTTCGTCCCGTGGTCTGGATGCTCTTTCATTCCGTGATCTGGACGCACTCTCGTCCGTGTCCATGATGCTGACAGCCACGATCTTCCTCCCCAGGGATTTTGCCTCTGACGTCGGGAAGACTCATTCAGATCGTTTCGGGCAGAGTCCCACTCTGCTTGGTCGACCTGGAGCCTCTTCCATCATCGCGAAGAGGTCATCGGCTTTGGGTGGTGGGTACTGCGCTTGTACTGCTGCTCGGTTGATCTTTACCTCCTCGTGATCGTGATGAGTGGCCTGTGCCTTGGGGATGACTCCACAAGTTGAACTGTTGTGACCTTAGTCCATTTATTGCAGCTCCTAAATGCGGTTACAGTAAGGTGAGCTCCCTTTTATACTTGGTTACCTGCGGTGTGCAGGTGACCTCTAGGTCTCCACCAGTTGCACCCTCTGGTGGTACAGGCATATTATATACAGTGTGAAGATACATTCAATGGTCTTATGTAACTGTACATTGAGTGTACAGGGTATATACATACACAACAACTCGCTTACTGGTGTTTCCCCTGCAGAATTGTTAATGAAGAGAGCACTCAAAACCAGGCTCTCCTTAGTCCACCCGGATCTCAATAATCATGTAGAAATCCAGCATCACCGGCATAACGTGTACCACGATCGCGCGGCTGTATCATGTGATATTGAGGTAATGACCCCGTGTTTGTTCTTAATTACGGTCATGGTCCCAAATGGGTTGCTGGTACTGTTTTAGCCTAGGAGTGGAATAGAGTGTTTGTTGTCAAACTTTTGAACGGACAAACGTGCAGAAAGCACTTGGATCAGACCAAACTGCGATTCACTGACAACCAAGAACAGTTTGAAGAGGACATTACCATCATTGATCCACCCACACACACCCAACCAGCAATCGACCTCGCAGTCAACCACTAGGATCAACCCACCATGCCCGACAGTCCGATCAGACCAGCCGCATTGCAGTTCAGCAATGATCCGACCAACTCACCCATGCCAGGACTTCAACTCAGGCGATCAACCCGGAAACGTAGAGCCCCAGATTGCCTCAACTTGTAAATAACTTGTATCTAAGACTTTTGGGGGGTGAGTGATGTTATGTATGTAAACTTTACCAGTGTGTAAGACTTGCCACCAGAGGCCACACCCGAGGGTCACCTGTACACCCCGGGCAAGCAAGTATAAAAGGTCGTCTACCATGCTGCTTCCTCACTCTGGAGTCACAACAGTTTGAGCTTACAGCAGACAGTCTTGTGGAGTTATTCTGAACATAACAGTTTATATTGATCATATTTTACCTACAGATGTGGAAGGAGTTGAAAATTGGGATGATTCAATTTATTCTGATGAGTCAGATAGTCTTGTTACAAGTAGAGTACCAGTAGCAAATCCTACATCAGATGTACCAGAAACAAGTCCAAGAGAAAGTCAGGATTTAAGTCTGAGTCCGAGTCAGGCAGACAGAAAGTCTGACAGTGCAGAGAATCTAATTATAGATCAAGGTTAGACCTTGGAGAAAATCACTCCTCTGGCTCAACCTAGAATGAGTCTAAGTTCTACAACAAGATCGGAAAGTTCTGTTCAAGAAAGAAGGTATCCTCTTCGAAACAGAAAACCAAAGGTTAAGTTTAATCTGTAAATATGGAAAATAAGTTCATATATTTTGTTTGTGTTACTGAATTCTATAGTAGAATTTGGAAACATAAAATGAGTTCCATTTGAGAACTGTATACCAAGAGTTGTGTGCACCATGCAAGTCACGTACAATGATTATTTGTTATGATTAACTTATTCAATATGAAGGGAAAATGTATTGTACTGATGTAATAACAATAAAGCCACGTGCTCTGCACAGTTCTGCGCAGAAGCCATGTTGTGCAAATGTGTGTATTTACTGTGTCTCAAGATATCACAGGGGAGGGAGAGAGAGCGACAAACTGGGGAAGGGAGAAAGAGTGACCCAAACCAGGGAGGGAGAGAGAGAAACACAAACTGGGGGGGGGGGGGGAGAGAGAGAGTGACACAAACCGGGGAGGGAGAGAGAGTGACACAAAAACTGGGGGAGGGAGAGAGACACACACACAAACCAGGGAGGGAGAGAGAGAGTAACACAAATTGTGGAGGGAGAGAGAGAGTGACACAAACTGGGGGAGGGAGAGAGAGTGACACACAAACCGGGGAAGGAGAGAGAGTGACACAAAAACTGGGGGAGGGAGAGAGAGACACATACAAGCCAGGGAAGTGGAGAAAGACACAAAAACTTGGGGAGGGAGAGAGAGTGACACAAACTGCGGAGGGAGAGAAAGACACAAAAACTGGGGGAGGGAGAGAAAGACACAAAAACTGGGGGAGGGAGAGAGAGAGTGACACAAACTGGAGGAGGGAGAGAGAGACACACACAAACCAGGGAAGGAGAGAAAGACACACAAACTGGGGGAGGGAGAGAAAGACACAAACGGAGGGAGGGAGAGAGAGACACACACAAACCAGGGAAGGAGAGAAAGACACAAAAACTGGGGAGGGAGAGAAAGACACAAAAACTGGGGGAGGGAGAGAGAGTGACACAAACTGGGGGAGGGAGAGAGAAACACACACAAACCAGGGAAGGAGAGAAGGACACAAAAACTGGGGGAGGGAGGGAAAGACACAAAAGCTGATGGAGGGAGAGAGAGAGTGACACAACTTGGGGATGGAGAGAGACTCACAAACTGGGCAAGGAGGAAGCGGGAACAACTCAAACTAGGAGAGAGAGAGAGAGACAAAAATAGAAACATAGAAAATAGGTGCAGGAGTCGGACATTTGGCCCTTCAAGCCTGCACCGCCATTCAATAAGATCATGGCTGATCATGCAAGTTCAGTTCCCCATTCCTACTTTCTCTCCATACCCCTTGATCCCTTTAGCCGTAAGGGCCACATCTAACTCCTTTTTGAATTTATCTAACGAACTGGCCTCAACAACTTTCTGTGGAAAAGAATTCCACATGCTCACAACTCTCTGAGTGAAGAAGTTTCTCCTCATCTCAGTCCTAAATGGCTTACCCCTTATTCTTAGACTGTGACCCCTGGTTTTGGACTTCCCCAACATCGGGAACATTCTTCCTGCATCTAACCTGTCCAATCCCATCAGAATTTTATATGTTTCTATGAGATCCTCTCTCATTCTTCTAAATTCAATTGAATATAAGCCTAGTCGATCCAGTCTTTCTTCATATGTCAGTCCTGTCATCCCGGGAATCAGTCTGCAGTCCCTCAATAGCAAGAATGTCCTTCCTCAGATTAGGAGACCAAAACTGTACACAATATTCAAGGTATGGCCACACCAAGGCCCTGTACAACTGCAGTAAGACCGCCCTGCCCCTGTACTCAAATCCTCTCGCTACGAAGGCCAACATGCCATTTGCCTTCTTCACCGCCTGCTGTACCTGTATGCCAACTTTCAATGACTGATCTACCATGACACCAAGGTCTCGATGCACCTCCCCTTTTCCTAATCTGTCACCATTCAGATAATAATCTGCCTTCATATTTTTACCACCGAAGTGGATAACCTCACATTTATCTACATTATACCGCATCTGCCATGTATTTGCCCATTCACCTAACCTGTCCAAGTCACCCTGCAGCCTTTAGCATCCTCCTCACAGCTCACACTGCCATCCAGCTTAGTGTCATCTGCAAACTTGGAGATATTACATTCAATTCCTTCGTCTAAATCATTAATGTATATTGTAAATGGCTGGGGTCACAGCACTGAACCTTGCGGTACCCCACTAGTCACTGCCTGCCATTCTGAATGGGACCCATTTATTCCTACTCTTTGCTTCCTGTCTGTCAACCAGTTCTCTATCCACGTCAGTACATTACCCCCAATACCATGTGCTTTAATTTTGCACACTAATCTCTTGTGTGGGACCTTGTCAAAAAGCCTTTTGAAAGTCTAAATACACAACAGCCACTGGCTCCCCCTTGTCCACTCTATGAGTTACATCCCAAAAAATTCTAGAAGATTAGTCAAGCATGATTTCCCTTTCAGAAATCAATGCTGACTTGGACCGATCCTGTCGCTGCTTTCCAAATGTGCTGCTATTACATCTTTAATAATTGATTCCAACATTTTCCCCACCACCGATGTCAGGCTGACCAGTCTATAATTCCCTGTTTTCTCTCTCCCTCCTTTTTTAAAAAATGGGGTTACATTAGCTTCCCTCCAATCCATAGGAACTGATCCCGAGTCTATAGAATGTTGGAAAATGACCACCAATGCGTCCACTATTTCTAGGACCACTTCCCTGGGGATTTATCGGCCTTCAATCCCATCAATTTTCCTCACACAATTTACTGACTAATAAAGATTTCCTTCAGTTCCATCTTCTCGCTAGACCCTCGGTCCCCTAATATTTCCGGAAGACAGAACCAAAGTATTTGTTCAATTGGTCTGCCATTTCTTTGTTCCCCATTATAAATTCACCTGATTCTGACTGTAAGGGACCTATATTTGTCTTCACTAATCTTTTTCTCTTCACGTATCTGTAGAAGCTTTTGCAGTCACTTTTTATGTTCCCTGCAAGCTTACTCTCATATTCTATTTTCCCCCTCCTAATTAAACCCTTTGACCTCCTCTGCTGAATTCTAAATTTCTCCCAGTTCTCAAGTTTGTTGCTTTTTTTGGCCAATTTATCTGCTTCTTCCTTGGATTTAACACGATCCCTAATGTCCCTTGTAAGCCACGGTTGAGCCACTTTCACCGTTTTATTTTTACGCCAGACAGGGATGTACAATTGTTGAAGTTCATCCATGTGATCTTTAAATGTCTGCCATTGCCTATCCACCGTCAACCCTTTAAGTATCATTCGCAAGTCTATCCTAGCCAATTCATGTCTCATACCGTCAAAGTTGCCTTTCTTTAAGTTCAGGACTCTAGTCTCTGAATTAACTGTATCACTCTCCATCTTAATGAAGAATTCTACCATATTATGGTCACTCTTCGCCAAGGGGCCTCGCACAACAAGATTGCTAATTAATCTTCTGTCAATACACATCACCCAGTCTGGGATGGCCAGCTCTCTAGTTGGTTCCTCAACATATTGGTCTCGAAAACCATCCCTTATACACTCCAGGAAATCCTCCTCCACCATATTGCTATCAGTTTGTTTAGCCCAATCTATATGTAGATTAAAGTCACCCATGATAACTGCTGTACCTTTGTTGCACGCATCCCTAATTTCCTGTTTGATGCCATCCCCAACACTCTGGGGGAGGGAGGGAGAGTTCATGTTGGTCTGTGATGTCCGCTGCTGTATTCTGTGTTCTGTTCTGGGAGTCAGGCAGCTTTGCTGCTCCTTTCTGAAGACTGAGCCTCACCTCCCTGAGGCTGGGATTCAGTGGTGTAGGAATCAGTTATTTAAATTAGGTTTGGTTTTGATTTTACTCATTATTTTAATAACTTGCTATGTATTGTAAACAGTCATCAAATTGTACAAAAACTTCAGTTCAAAGTTAATCAATGAGATTCACTTAGTGTTTCTCATTGCAGTCGATACTGTAGAAATATCACAGAAGTAGTTTTTATTTAAACATTACTTATTGTTAAATCTTTCGACTGCTTTCTGTTCTTTCATTGATTTATAAAGGAAGAGACTACTGCCAACGAACAGGAAGTAGTTGTACACGCGTAGCTCCAGTGTTTGGTTTGTTTGTTGTCACCAGACCACCCAAAATGATGAATTAAGAAGCGGATAAAAAAAAATCTGGTTGAGTTGTAACTTAATTTATTAATTGTGTTAATTGTAGAATTTATTCAGGTACAGCTTCCAGTTCGTTGTCAGGAGTCACTCCGAATCCGGACACAAAGGGCTAGAGTTTCCCTAACCTATTTTTCTGGTGCCCTCACCTGAGGTGCGTCGTTTTTGTCCGCCTCCCAGCGCGCCGAAAAAAGACGTCAGTATTCTGGCCGCTCCCCAGCCTCTCTTCGGTCGTGGCGCAGCGGATTGAAGGCAGAGCCAGATCCCGCGCTGAAAACAGTGCCGGGTCCTCTGCACATGTGCGCTAGAGTCTGTGCGCATGTGCAGTAGCTCCTGGCAGGCTGAATCTGTGAGTGCGCGCTGCAGGCTATGTAGGAGAGGCCTGAAGCACGCCGTCCCTAGCCTTGGCCGAATGGGCTCCCTCATCGGCGGCCCGCTGCATTCCCTAAGGTAGGACTTCTATTTTTTATTTACTGTTTGATTTTGGTGCTTTAGGTGCAGGATTCCTCCTATTTTTTTATTTGTTATTAACTGATTGCTTATTACTTTGGTCTTGGTGCTTTAGGTGCAGGGTGCCTTCTATTTTATTTGTTAATTAATTGCTTATTACTTTTTGTGCTTTGTTTGATGCTTGGTGGTGCTTTAAATGTAATTACTTGCGCTGATTCCTTAACTCTAGGTGAGGTTTTTCTGTGCAGATAGAAGTGGCAATATACGCTGGCCTAAGTTAGATTGGAGCAACTATTTGCTGCCCAAACACCTAAAATAGGGGTAAGTGGCTGGGAACGCTCCCTTTTGAAAAAAAAACGGAACAAAAAGAAACCTAACTCACTTACACTGACGCAAATTAAATGGCCAGAATTGCAACCAAAAAGATAGTCCAGAAAAATCAAGTTGCTCCAAAAAAAAGGAGCAATTTGTTATATATGTGGACTTGTATTTACTCTGTACAGCCACCAGAGGGCTCATTCCCCCAAAGTCCCAAGGGGTCCCATAATCCCTTGGGAGCACAGGTATTTAAGGAGGCTTCAAAGGTTGGCGAGGCACTCTGGAGACCTGCAATAAAAGACTACGGTCACACTTTACTTTGAGCACACAGTGTTCAGTCTGACTCTTTCTCCATACACAACAACTGGCGACGAAATACAGATAGCAAACCCAAAGATGCAGAGAACAGTGGGCATTCTGGAGAAATTTTCGGAGGGAGATGATTGGGAAACTTTTGTGGAGCGACTTGACCAATACTTCGTGGCCAACGAGCTTAATGGGGAAGAGAACGCTGCCAAACGTAGAGCGATCCTCCTCACCGTCTGTGGGGCACCAACATATGGCCTCATGAAGAATCTGCTCACTCCAGCGAAACCCACGGAGAAATCGTACAACGATGTGTGCGCACTGGTCTGACAGCATTTGACCCCGAAGGAAAGTGTTCTGATGGCAAGGTACCGGTTCTACACCTACAAAAGGTCTGAAGGCCAGGAGATGGCGAGTTATGTCGCTGAGCTAAGACGCCTTGCAGGACATTGCTAATTTGAAGGACATTTGGAGCACATGCTCAGAGACTTTTTCGTACTTGGCATTGGCCATGAAACCATACTTCACAAACCTTTGACTGCAGAGACCCCAACCTTGAGTAAGGCCATAGCGATAGCCCAGGGGTTCATTGCCACCAGTGACAATACGAAGCAAATCTCACAGCACACAAGTGCTGCTACAAGTATGTGAACAAAGTGATGTTGTTTTCGAATCGTAATATACAAGGCAGGTCACACATACCTGCAGCCCCCGACCGCAGATGTCTCAGAGTCCACCATCAAGGGTGATAAATGCAAGGCCATTAACACCTTGTTGGCGCTGTGGGGATGATCATCGTTTCCATTCATGCCGATTCAAAGGATACGTTTGCAAGGGATGTGGAACAATGGGACACCTCCAACGACTGTGCAGGCGAGCTGCTAAGCCTGTTAAACGTGGAAACCGCCATGTTGCAGAGGAGGATCATGATGAAACAGAGCCTCAGATAGAGGAGGCAGAGGTACATGGGGTGCACACATTCACCACGAATTGTCCCCCGATAATGCTGAATGTTGAACTAAATGGACTCCCGGTGTCAGTAGAGCTGGACACGGGTGCGAGCAAGTCCACCATGAGCAAAAAGACTTTCGAAAGGTTGTGGTGCAACAAGGCCTCAAGGCCAGTCTTAACTCCAATTCGCAGGAAACTAAGAACTTACACAAAAGAACTGATTCCTGTAATCGTCAGTGTTACCGTAAAGCTCTTCTACGATGGAGCGGTGCACAAGCTCCGGGTGGTACTGGGTGGGCAAATGCATGGCAGATGAAGTATAATGTGGATAAATGTGAGGTTAGCACTTTGGTAGTAAAGACAGAGAGACAGACTATTATCTGAATGGTGACAGATTAGGAAAAGGGGAGGTGCAACGAGACCTGGCTGTCATGGTACATCAGTCATTGAAGGTTGGCATGCAGGTACAGCAGGCGGTTAAGAAAGCAAATGGCATGTTGGCCTTCATAGGGAGGGGATTTGAGTACAGGAGCAGGGAGGTGTTACTACAGTTGTACAGGGCCTTGGTGAGGCCACACCTGGAGTATTGTGTACAGTTTTGGTCTCCTAACCTGAGGAAGGACATTCTTGCTATTGAGGGTGTGCAGCGAAGGTTCACCAGACTGATTCCCGGGATGGTGGGACTGACATATCAAGAAAGACTGGATCAATTGGGCTTGTATTCACTGGAGTTCAGAAGAATGAGAGGGGATCTCATAGAAACATTTAAAATTCTGATGGGTTTAGACAGGTTAGATGCAGGAAAAATGTTCCCAATATTGGGGAAGTCCAGAATCAGGGGTCACAGTCTGAGGATAAGGGGTAAGCCATTTAGGACTGAGATGAGGAGAAACTTCTTCACCCAGAGAGTGGTGAATCTGTGGAATTCTCTACCACAGAAAGTTGTTGAGGCCAATTCACTAAATATATTCAAAAAGGAGTTAGATGTAGTCCTTACTACTAGGGGGATCAAAGGGTATGGCGAGAAAGCAGGAATGGGGTACTGAAATTGCATGTTCAGCCATGAACTCATTGAATGGTGGTGCAGGCTCGAAGGACCGAATGGCCGACTCCTGCACCTATTTTCTATATTTCTATGTTTCTATGTTTCTATGAGCTGGCTGGGAAAGATACGCTGGAACTGGGACGACATCCGAGTGCTATCGCCTGCTGACGACACTTTGTGTGCCCAGGTCTTAAACAAATTTGCTTCACTGTTCGAACCAGGCATCGGGAAATTCCAAGGAGCAAAAGTGCACATCCATCTAATTCCGGGGGCACGACCCATCCATTACAAGGTGAGAGCAGTACCGTTCATGATAAGAGAAAGGGTAGAGATCGAGCTAGACCGACGACAAAGAGAGGGCATCATTTCACCGATCGAGTTCAGCGAGTGGGCCAGTCCTAATGTCCCAGTCCTCAAGGGGGGCGGCACTGTCAGAATCTGTGGCGATTACAAAGTAACTGTTAATCGTTTCTCCCTGCAGGACCAATACCCACTACCAAAGGCCGACGACCTCTTTGCAACGCTGGCGGGAGGAAAGACATTCACGATCCTGGATCTGACTTCAGCCTGCATGACGCCGGAACTGGAGGAATCATCGAAGGCCCTCACTTGCATCAACGCGCACAAAGGTCTTTTTGTTTATAACAGATGCCTGTTTGGAATCGGATCAGAGGCGGCGATATTCCAGAGATACATGGAAAGTTTATTGAAGTCGGTCCCGCACACCGTGGTCTTCCAGGACGACATCTTGGTCACAGGCCGGAACACAGTCGAGCACCTGCAGAACCTGGAGGAGGTTCTTAGTTAACTCAATCGCGTGGGGCTCAGGTTAAAACGCTCGAAGTGCGTTTTCCTGTCACCTGAAGTGGAGTTCCTGGGAAGGAGGATTGCGGCAGATGGCATCAGGCCCACCAACGCGAAGACAGAGGCAATCGAGAACGCACCGAGGCCACAGAACGTGACAGAGCTGCGATTGTTTGTGGGACTCTTGAACTACTTTGGTCATTTCTTACCGGGTCTCAGCACACTGTTAAAACCACTGCATGTCTTACTACGAAAAGGGGGCGAATGAGTTTGGGCAAAAGCCAAGAAAATGCCTTTGTAAAAGCGAGAAAATTGTTATGCTCAAACAAATTGCTTGTGTTGTATGATCCATGTAAGCGTTTGGTACTAGCATGTGATGCGTCGTCATATGGCGTCGGTGTGTGTATTTCGGGAAACTGCAACCGGTTGCTTATGCATCCAGGAGTCTGTCTAAGGCCGAGGCAGCCTACAGCATGATTGAAAAAGAAGCGTTAGCATGTGTCTATGGGGTAAAGAAAATGCACAATACCTATTTGGGCTAAAATTCCAATTGGAAACTGACCATAAGCCACTTATATCCCTGTTTTCCGAGAGTAAATACCAATGCATCGGCCCGTATCCAGAGATGGGCGGTCACGTTATCCGCATACAACTACGCCATCCGCCACAGGCCAAGCACAGAAAACTGCGCCGATGCTCTCAGTAGGCTGCCATTGCCCACCACGGGGGTGGAAATGGCGCAGCCCGCAGATCTAGCCATGGTTTTGGAAGCATTTGAGAATGAGCAATCACCCGTCACTGCCCGGCAGATCAAAACCTGAACAAGCCAGGACCCCTTATTATCTCTAGTCAAAAGCTGTGTGCAGGAAGAGATAAAGCCATTCCTGCGGCGCAAAGATGAAATGTCTATACAGGCCTTCTGTGGGGCAATCGAGTAGTGGTCCCCAAGAAGGACAGAGACACCTTCATCAATGACCTCCATAGTACCCACCCAGGCATCGTAATGATGAAAGCGATAGCCAGATCCCACGTGTGGTGGCCCGCAGAGTCCTGCGTTCACAAATGTAATACATGCTTGCAGTTAAGCAATGTACCCAGGGAGACGCCACTACATTTATGGTCTTGGCCCTCCAAACCGTGGTCTAGGGTCCATGTCGACTATGCAGGCCAATTCTTGGGTAAAATGTTCCTTGTAGTTGTTGACGCGTAATCCAAGTGGATTGAATGTGAGATAATGTCGACTAGCACGTCCACTGCCACTAATGAAAGCCTGCGGGCCATGTTTGCCACTCACGGCTTACCCGATGTCCTGGTGAGCGACAACAGGCCATGTTTTACCAGTGCTGAGTTCAAAGAATTCATGACCCGTAATGGGATCAAACATGTCACATCTACCTCGATTAAACCAGCGTCCAATGGTCAGGCAGAGAGAGCAATGCAAACCATCAAGCAAGGATTGAAGATGATAACGGAAGGCTCACTGCAGACTCGCCTATCCAGAGTCCTGCTTAGTTACCACATGAGACCCCACTCACTCACTGGGATCCCACCTGCTGAACTGCTCATGAAAAGAGCACTTAAGACAAGGCTCTCGTTAGTTCACCCTGATCTACATGAACAGGTAGAGAGCAGGCGGCTTCAACAAAGTGCATACCATGATAGCGCAAATGTGTCACACGAGATTGAAATCAATGATCCTGTACTTGTATTAAATTATGGACAAGGTCCCAAGTGGCTTCCCGGCACTGTCGTGGCCGAAGAGGGGAGCAGGGTGTTTCGGGTCAAACTTTCAAATGGACTCATTCACCGGAAACACTTGGACCAAATGAAACTCAGATTTACGGACTATCCTGAGCAACCCACCTTGGACCCCACCTTTTTTGATCCCCCAACATACACACCAGTGGCAACCGGCACCACGGTTGACCACGAAACATAACCCATCATCCACAGCAGCGCTGCAGGGCCCAACACACCAGGCAGCCCAGCAAGGCCAGCTGCACAGCAGCCCAGCGAGGGCCCAACAAATGATTCAACAACACCAGCTTTCACACCGAGACGATCAACCAGGGCAAGAAGGGCCCCAGATCAACTCACATTGTAAATAGTTACACTATTGCCTTTGTGGGGGAATGTTGTTACATATGTGGACTTGTATTTACTCTGTACAGCCACCAGAGGATTCATCCGCCAGTCCCAAGGGATCCCATAATCTCTTGGGAGCATGGGTATTTAAGGAGGCTTCACAGGTTGGAGAGGCACTCTGGAGACCTGCACTAAAAGACTACGGTCACACTTTACTTTGAGCTCACAGTGTTCAGTCTGACTCTTTCTCCATACACAACACAACTCCTGGGGAAATGTGGGCCCTATATATTAGCCACTACACTTAGGGTTGCCAACTCCCGTCTGATGTATTCCTGGAGATTTGATTATCTGACATCACATTCGATCACGTGCCACAGCTCATGTGACATTTGCCCTTCCATTCAGCTTGGTTAAGTTTCTCAGTATCACCAAGCCTCGAATAAAATATTTGACTTTTTGTTATGTAATGCCATGATTAACATAATTTATAAAACTGGATTTGTAATCCAGTGGCCTGGACTATTGATCCGGAGAGAGTGCATTCACATCCCATCACGGCAGTTGGACAATTTGACTTGAGTTGAAAAATAAAATCAGTAAAAGTGACCTTGAAGCTGTCAGATTGTTATAAAATAACACAACTGGTTCACTAAAGTCCTTTAGAGGAGAGATCGTGACTTAAATTCTGTTTTTTTCTCTCCCACCCATGAAAATTCTTTGAAGATCTTTAATGACTAATTTTGAAATGACATAAGAATTAAATGGAAAAAGAAAGATTATTAAACACTTTATTCCATTTGATAAAACACAGCTGCATAAATTTCCCTTAAACACTCATTTATTCAATTATGAAACCATTTCAGATAAAATATACAGTTTAACATAGAATCATACAGCACTGAAGGAGGCCATTCAGCCCATCGTGACTGTGCCGGCTCTTTCAAAAAGCTGTCCAATTAATCCCACTCCCCGCTCTTTCGGATGTTGGGGAAGTCCAGAATCGGGGACACAGTCTTAGGATAAGGGGTAAGCCATTTAGGACTGAGATAAGGAGAAACTTCTTCACTCAGAGAGTGGTTAACCTGTAGAATTCTCTGCCGCAGAGAGTTGTTGATGCCAGTTCATTGGATATACTCAAGAGGGAATTAGATATGGCCCTTATGGATAAAGGGATCAAGGGGTATGGAGAGAAAGCAGGAAAGGGGTACTGAGGTGAATGATCAGCCATGATCTTATTGAATGGTGGTGCAGGCTCGAAGGGCCGAATGGCCTACTCCTGCACCTATTTTCTATGTTTCTATGTTTCCCCATAGCTCTGCAATTTTTTTTACCTTTAAAGAACTTATCCAATTCCCTTTTGAAAGTTGTTATTGAATCTGCTTTTTCCGCCCTTTCAGGCAGCGTGTTCCAGATCGCTGCGTAAAAATAATTATCTTCGTCTCTCCATCTGGCAGGTTCCCAATAACTGTCTGAGCTTCCTCTAGAGCCTCAGGACTCATTGAGAGTCTCTTCTTATATGTAAATCACATATTTAGGATTGTGGTTTTGCCTTTGTATGGTACATCTGAGAACAACACACGTTGCCTGCCAGCTAGTTTGCTCATTTAGTGTCACAGCTTTTTGGATCTTGTGACTAAGGAAGGAACTAGGAGAAAATTTAAATTGCACATTGCCTCAACTCTCAGAGATTTACACGATGGGGCCGATTTCTCGATCAACAACACTGAGTCATTAATGTGTTGAATTCAGTAAATGGATTAGGTCATGTTTTACTATTTTTAGTTTGTTCGGGTCGACATAGAGATGTTTCCACATAAAGGGAAGACCAAAACTTGGGGCCATAGTCACTAATAAATACAACAGGGAATTCAGGAAAAACTCTTCACAACAACAACTTGCACAAAAGCAAAATACTGCCGATGCTGGAATCTGGAATCAAAACAGAAAATGCTGGAAATCTCAGCAGGTCAGGCAGCATCTGTGGCGAGGAAGCAGAGTTAAAGTTTCGGGTCGATGACACTTCATCAAAACTTGTGTTTATATGGCACCTTTAATGTGGTAAAACGTCCTAAGATGCTCCACAGGAATGTTGTCAAACAAGCTTAGACACTGAGTCACATAAGGAGAAATTAGGGAAGGTGACCAAAAGCTTGGTCATAGAGATAGGTTTTAATTAGCGTCTTAAAGGAGGAGAGGGAGGTAGAGAGGTGGAGAGGTTTAGGGAGGGAGTTCCAGAGCTTGGGGCCCACGCAACAGAAGACATGGTCACCAATGGTTGAGCGATTATAATCAGGGATGCTCAGGAATGCAGAATTAGAGGAGCGCAGAGAGGGTTGTGCGGCTGAAGGAGATTCTTCTTAGGCAGTCCCTCGGAGTCGAGGATGACTTGCTCCATGCTAAAAGTGAGTTCTTATGTGACTTGAGTCCAAGGCGGGACCTACAGTCTCTGTCACAGGTGGGGCAGACGGTGGTTGATGGGGTGCTTGGGATGCGATGCGCTCCTTCCACTGATTGCGTTTGGTTTCTGCATGCTCTCGGCGTAGAGACTCGAGGTGTTCAGCGCCCTTCCAGATGTTCTTCCTCCACTTAGGGCGGTCTTGGGTCAGGGATTCCCAGGTGTTGGTGGGGATGTAGCATTTTATCAAGGAGACTCTGAGGGTGTCCTTGAAATGTTTCCTCTGCCCACCTCGGGCTCGCTTGCCATGTAGGAGTTCCAAGTAGAGCGCTTGTTTTGGGAGTCTCGTGTCAAGCATGCGAATGATGTGGCCCGCCCAACGGAGCTGGTCGACCGTGGTCAGTGCTTCGATGCTGGGGATGTTGGCCTGACGAGAGCGCTGACGTTGGTGCACCTATCCTGCCAATGGATTTGCAGGATCTTGCAGAGGCAGCTTTGGTGATACTTCTCCGGTGCTTTGAGGTGCCTGCTGTACATAGTCCATGTCTCTGAGGCATATAGGAGGGCGGGAATCACTGCTGCTCTGTCGACCATGATCTTGCTGCCGTGTTTGAGGGCCTGGTCTTCAAACACTTTCTTCCTCAGATGACCGAAGGCTGCGCTGGCACACTGAAGGCAGTGTTCGACTTCGTCATCGACATCAGCCCTTGTTGACAGTAGGCTCCCGAGGTGTGGAAAATGGTCCTTGTTGTCCAAGGTGTTAAGTCCTGACTCTAATGCACTGACTTACACGAGACACATGCTGAAGTCAAGGTCACTCAAGACCTGCACCTTTAATTCCAGTTCTCCAGTGCTGCACTTGCCTGAGACCTTCCTTTATATACCTCAGTGGGACAGGTATGGAGTGTCTCCTGCAAGTGCACCCCTGGTGGTAAGGTATGCATATTGTTACAGGTCATATCCAGTTACAGTCATGTATAGCATGGTAAGGTACAGTTATATACAGTCATGTGACATACATGACATCATCCTCCCCCAAGGTCTTATTGCCTTTATAGATTCAGTCTCTCATGTGGTCTGCTGTCTCGCGTGGAGCATCTTAGTTGTGGTTCAGTTATTTGCCTTAGTGCCTGTGTTTCGTTCGGTGTGATCGCTGGTATCTCGCCTGGCCTGTCTGTTGAGACTGCCCTTTCCTTAGGTTATTCCACCTGTCTGTCCATCAGGTGTGGTGTGAGTTCCACATTGTAGTCTGCCTCTGGTTCTTCAGTGTTAGCAGTGAATCTACTTTTTACTTGGTCTACATGCCTCCGGCAGTTTTGGCCATTGTCCATTTGTACAATCAGTAGCCTGTTTCCCTCTTTGTCTGTTACTGTCCCTGCAAGCCATTTGGGACCCCGGCCATAGTTTAGCACAAACACTTTGTCCCCTATCTCATTCCACCTCCCCTTCAAATTTCGGTCATGGTACTCAGTTAGCTTTTGACGCTTAGCCTCAACAATTTCATGCATGTCTGGGAGTATTAACGAGAGCCTGGTCTTTAAGGTTCGTTTCATCAATAGTTGTGCGGTGGGAACCCCAGTCAACGAATGCAGACGAGATCTGTATGCCAGCAGCAGTCGCGACAGGCGGCTCTGCAGCGTGGGACCTTGGATTCTGAGCATGCCTTGTTTAATGATCTGCACTGTTTGCTCCACCTGGCCATTGGAAGCCGGCTTGAAAGGTGCCGTCTTAATGTGATTTATACCGTGGTTAACTATAAAATCGTGAAATTCTGGGCTGGTGAAGCACGGACCATTATCACTGACCAATATGTCAGGAATGCCGTGCGTTGCAAACATGGTTCTAAGGCTCTCCACAGTGTTGGAGGTGGTGCTCGAGTTTAAAATGGTGCACTCGATCCATTTTGAAAATGCATCAATGATTACGAGGAACATTTTGCCCATGAATGAGCCCGCATAGTCTACATGCACCCGTGACCACGGTTTGGTGGGCCAGGGCCAGGGGCTTAGGGGGGCCTCCCTGGGGGGAATTACTGAGTTGGGCACAAATGGTGCACCGACAGACACAGAGCTCCAAGTCCACATCAATGCCAGGCCACCAGACATGAGATCTGGCTATGGCCTTCACAAGGACGATCCCCGGGTGCTCGCGATGGAGCTCCCGGACAAACGCCTTCCTGCCTCGTAAGGGCATAACTACTCGGCTGCCCCACATCAGGCAGTCTGCCTGTAGTGAGAGTTCATGCATGCGCCTATGGAAGGGTTTAACCTCCTCGGGGCAGGCATTGCGAGCCTCTGCCCAGTCACCGGTTAAAACGCATCTTTTAACTAGGGATAATGTGGGGTCGCTGGTTGTCCAGGCTCTGATTTGGCGAGCAGTCATGGGCGAACCTGTGGATTCAAAGGCATTGATTGCCATGACCATCTCACAGTCCTGTTCGTCGGACCCTTCTGTGGTCGCCAGGGGTAGCCTGCTAAGCGCGTCGGCACAGTTGTCTGTGCCTGGTCTGTGCCTTATTGTGCAGTCGTAAGCCGCCAGCATGAGTGCCCACCGCTGAATGCGCGCCGAGGCGTTGGTGTTGATTGCCTTGCACTCGGATAGTAGGGACGTGACGGGTTTGTGCTCAGTTTCTAATGAAAACATGGCCCGGAAAAGGTATTGGTGCATCTTTTTGACACCGTACACGCACGCGAGTGCCTCCTTCTCAACCATACCGTACCTGCGCTCCGCCCGCGAAAGTGACTTGGAGGCATAAGCAACGGGCTGCAATTTACCCACATCATTGACATGCTGTAAAACGCACACAACCCCGTACGCTGACGCATCACATGTAAGAACTAGCTTTTTACCTGGGCCAAAAAAGGCTAAAACACTGCTGGAACATAGAAGGTTGCGTGCCTTATTGAAGGCGTATTCTTGGGCAAAACCAATTGCACCCCTTTCTGAGTAGCACGTGGAGAGGCTCCAGCAGCGTGCTCAAGTTCTGCATAAAGTTTACAAAGTATTTGAGTAGCCTGAGAAAGGCGCGCAGTTCCGAGACATTCCGGGGCCTGGGTGCCAGGCGAATCGCTTATGTTTTCGATTCGGTTGGGCGGATTCCATCAGCAGCAATCCTTCTGCCCAAAAATTCAACCTCAGGCACGAGAAACAGACACTTGGATTTCTTAACTCATAGGCCTACCCGATCCAATCGACTTAGTACTTTCTCAAGGTTGCAGAGATGAGAGTCGGTGTCCCTGCCCGTGATGAGTATGCCATCTGGAAATACAACCGTCCCTGGGATGGACTTGAGCAGACTCTCCATGTTGTTGGAATATAGCAGCTGCCGACCTGATGCCGAATGGGCATCGATTGTACACAAAAAGGCCTCGATGTGTGTTGATGGTGGTGAGTAGCTTAGACTCTTCGGTCAGTTCTTGCGTCATATACGCAGATGTGAGGTCAAGTTTCGAGAAAAGCTTTCCTCCAGCCAACGTGGCAAATAGGTCCTCCGCTCTGGGCAGCGGGTATTGTTCTGTAGGGAGACTCTGTTTATGGTAGACTTGTAATCCCCACAGATTCGTACGGATCCATCAGGCTTCACGAAGGGGACGATGGGGCTTGCCCAGTCGCTGAATTCCACGGGAGAAATTATGCCTTCCCGCAGAAGCCGGTCCAGTTCGTTTTCAATCTTTTCCCTCATCACGTAAGGCACAGCTCTAGCCTTGTGATGGACTGGTCTGGCATTCTGTGTGATGTAAATTCTAACTTTAGCCCCTTTGAAGGTGCCCACACCTGGCTGAAAGAGATGTTGAAAACGGCTTAGAACTGTTGAGCAGGAGGTCCGTTCCTCTGACGACATGACGTGAACATCATCCCATTTCCAATTAAGTTCTGCAAGCCAGCTTCTCCCCAACAGGGTTGGGAGATCCCCGGGGACAATCCACAGGGAAAGTCGGTTCACCATCCCTTTGTGTGTGACTGAGAGCATGGCGCTGCCAAGGACTGGGATGATTTCTTTAGTATAGGTCCTTAGTTTGGTGTCGATCTTTGTGAGTTTTGATCTGTTGCTTTTGTGCTGCCACAGTTGAACGCTCATGAGGGATTGACTGACCCCCGTGTCCAGTTCCATGTTGACGGGTATCCCGTTGAGTAGAACCCTCATCATAATTGGAGGCGTCTTGGTGTAAGAACAGTGGACATTGATCGTGTTAACCCGCTATACCTCGGCATCCTGTGCACTGTTCCAACCGTCTTCTGGTCCGCTTTCCGACCCTTCCGAAACCAGCCGAGCTGTTGTTTTTCTGCACATGCGAGCCAGGTGCTCTGTGTAGTTGCAGGTTCTGCAAACGGCATGCTGAAATCGACACACCCTTGTTGAGTGCCTTCCCCCACATCGCCAACGCAAACCGTTTCCATTTTTTCCGAAGGATGAGCTGCATCTGGCTGATCTCCCTTGAGCTTCTCTCAATCTGTTGTTGATTGCTCGCATTGTGGGTTGATGAGGTGTGATCGGCCGTTCATGTGGCCCTTGATTTTGATGGCTTCTGGCGCCACTGTCTGCTGTTGAAGGCCTGCTCTCCTGCCTTTGTCTGTGTGTGGGGGTAGCGTTTTTTTTCCAAATGTGAACCCCTTGTTCCGATGCCTCGTTGGTTGTCGTACCCGAAGTATAGATCAGCCTCGTTTCTTCTTCGCCTGCCAAGAACATCCGTGCGACCAGTGCTGCTGCCTCTAGAGTCAAGTTCTTAGTCTCTATAAGCTTTCGGAATATGCCTACGTGGCCTATTCCTTCAATAAAAAAGTCTCTCAGTACTTCTCTCCTTAGTTTATCGGAGAACTCACATGAACTAGCCAGCCTCCGAAGTTCCGCCACGAAGTCGGGTATGCTTTGACCTACACAGAACCTGTGTCTCGCCATGTGTAGGCTGCTCGTTGGCTTCAGGTGGTCTCTCACCAGTGTGCTCAACTCCTCAAACAACTTGCTTGCTGGTTTCTCAGATGCTAGCAGGTCTTTCATTAAAGCATATGTTTTCGAGCCACAGATGGTCAAGAGATGGGCTCTTCTCTTGTCTGCCTTATCGTCGCCCAGCCAGTCTTTGGTCACAAAGCTTTGCTGGAGCCTTTCTATAAAGTCATCTCAATTGTCTCCAGCATTATATTTTTAATCTGAGCTGTTGGTAGCCATTCTGTGGATTCTGTGATCCCGTAACTCGTCGCCACTGTAAAGTCCTGACTCTAATGCACTGACTTACACGAGACACATGCTGAAGTCAAGGTCACTCAGGACCTGCACCTTTAATTCACAGCTCTCCAGTGCTGCACTTGCCTGAGACCTCCCTTTATGTACCTCAGTGAGACAGGTATGGAGTGTCTCCTGCAAGTGCACCCCTGGTGGTAAGGTATGCTTATTGTTACAGCTCATATCCAGTTACAGTCATGTATAGCATGGTAAGATACAGTTGTATACAGTAATGTGAGATACATGACACAAGGCCTCGTCGTGGATTTTGATAATTGGGGTGCAGTGCTGCATGGTGGGGGCAGGTTGGTAGAAAACCTACTGCTGCCTAAAGGGCTGGTGGCAGCACTGGAGAAAGCAAGAAATCTGCCAGACAGAAATGGTGACCATAACTTCTGGACTGGATGTCCACCTAGCAGAGATAGCATCGGGAACGAAGGGCTGTTTGGAGTCGGGCCAAGAATACCATGAAGAACATTGTCTGCACTTTGTGGCGGGTGGTCTCAATGACAGTGACTGCTACCTCTTGAATGTCAACTGTGGCTCAGTGGGTAGCGCACATGCTTCTGAGTCAGACGGTTGTGGGTTCAAGTCCCACTCTCGGACTTGAGTACTAAAATCTAGGCTGACACTCCAGTCTTTTGGATGAGACATTAAACCGAGGCTCTCTCAGGTGGACGTAAAAGATCCCATCACTGTATTTCAAAGAAGCGCAGGGGAGTTATCCCCGGTGTCCTGGCCAATATTTATCCCTCAATCAACATAACAAAAATAGATTATCTGGTCATTATCACGTTGCTGTTTGTGGGATCTTGCTGTGCGCAAATTGGCTGCCCTGTTTCCCACATTACAACAGTGACTACACTCCAAAAGTATTTCATTGGCTGTAAAGCGCTTTGAGATGTCTGGTGGTTGTGAAAGGCGCTATATAAATCCAAGTCTTTCCTTTTTTCTTTCCTTGCCCCTTATGACTCCTTTACAGAGTTGGAAGTATTTCAGCGACTTGACCATTGGCAGCCCTTCTTTCATTGACCTTCATGGTGCTCTAGAGCTGTGCTCTGAACCTCAGATCCCTTCTCCAATCCCCTGTCACCTGCTCGCTACATATTCATTCCCTCATAGTGCACTACCCTATCAGCAAGCCTCTCGAACTCGCCCAAACTTTCCTGACTTGTGCCCTCTCCAGTAGCCTGAACAGGAGACCTGAAGATGGATGCCACTAGGCCGGCAGTTCCATAAGGTGCCCTGGAGCTCTTCACCTCTATCCATGGGAATCTCCAGCCATCCTTTGGTCTTTCCAGAATCTCCTTGCTCCTACTGTTCAAGATCCCCTGGCTTCATCAGTTGGCACATTTTAGCCCCAACTACAAGTTAACTACAAATTAACTGTTTTAAACCATCCCCCACCCCTGCTCTGCTTCTCAAATTTGGTGTCTGAATTACTGGGCTTCTCTGGACATCAAGACTACGTTTCTGCATTGGATTACACTGGATTACACCACTCTGCATCTGCACTGGACCACACTGGATTACACCCTACACCTCTGCACTGGACCACACTGGATTACACCACTCCGCCTCTGCACTGGACCACACTGGATTACACACTCTACCTCTGCACTGGACCACTGGATTCAAACCACACACCTCTGCACTGGACCACACTGGATTACACCACTCTGCCTTTGCACTGGATCACACTGGATTACACACTACACCTCTGCACTGGACCACACTGGATTACACACTACACCTCTGGACAGGACCACACTGGATTACACACTACACCTCTGCACTGGACCACACTGGATTACACTCTATACCTCTGCACTGGACCACACTGGATTACACACTACACCTCTGCACTGGACCACACTGGATTACACACTACAGCTCTGCACTGGACCACACTGGATTACACACTACACCTCTGCACTGGACCACACTGGATTGCACACTACACCTCTGCACTGGACCACACTGGATTACACACTACACCTCTGCACTGGACCACACTGGATTACACTCTATACCTCTGCACTGGACCACACTGGATTACACACTACACCTCTGCACTGGACCACACTGGATTACACACTACAGCTCTGCACTGGACCACACTGGATTACACACTACACCTCTGCACTGGACCACACTGGATTACACACTACACCTCTGCACTGGACCACACTGGATTACACACTACACCTCTGCACTGGACCACACTGGATTACACCGTAAAACTCATTTGCTGCAAAAAAATGTATATCTTTCCCACTGTTTCTCTACTGAGCTGGGTGACTCGTTCGACTGGTTTGTCTGCTTTGTCGGTCGCTGGCTTCTGACCTACGGTGTCCTCCAACTTCGTGCCATCATCCTCCTGCGCCGAAACCGACTCTCATTACCGCAGCAATATCCTCCATCCTCCAATTCTTTACCCTTCAAACAGCTTCTGGACTTCTCTCGCCCTCTACACCGTCTCTGAACTTGGACAACAGTCCGTCGATGCTCCACGCCGACGTCAACTTTTACCCTCCTCGGGACCTCCGTCTTTAACTCTGGACTCCCTACTATTGTCTCCTACCGATTCCCTGCTACTCCCAGGGAATATACATCCTTATCATTGCTACATAACCAGGCCCATGTAACGAGTTTTTCCCAGGTGTCCATTTGTGTGCACATTTTGGCTGCCGCTCCGAACCCGAGCCGATCACTTCTATTCCCACTTCTTTCTCTTCATTTCTCTCTTCTCGCTGTACACATCAGGTGGATGGGGATAGTCTGGGATTGGTCAATGGCTGAAAGCAGGAACTTCAACACAGGTAGATGGCTGATGGAGGACCCTTTTGTCATGTAATGGGAAACCATCAGTGAGAGATCAAGTAAACTAGCCAGTGCTCAAGCCATCATCCTGGATGAGATAGCCCCGGAGCGCGGGAACCTCAGGACAAAGGAAGCTATTTGGCCACCCAGATTCGTTGGAGCCTTTCTCCCCAGGAAGATCCCGGTAACAAAGACACAGGCAGGAGATGTGATTCATGCTCTTTATTTAGACTGCCTCAGGCAAAGGACTGTTTTTTGACACGAGAATTCAGCAACCATTTTTCAGGTTTGCTGCCATATCTCTCTCTCTCTCTCTCTCCTGTTCTACGCTTGCTCGCTTCGTTCAACGCACTCAAGGACTGGGCACTCCGTCTGGGACAGAGAGAAGAAACCACCATCTCCAAGCAAAGAGAACCTCACTAATTCAACTGGGAAGCTGACCTTGCGACTGGGACTTGGAAACCACAGATTGGTACAGAACCAGAAGATACGCCTCATCGGGAGAAGCAGCGAGAAATGCCAAAGGGGTGAGCATTATCCCAACCCATACATCCTTTAGACCACCGCAAAGTGTGAAGGGGTGTCGTGTGTCCCAAGCAAGTCTTCGGGGTTCAGTGGGGAGGTTCTGCGCAGATCATAGGTGTATGCACAGTCTGTTGGACAGATTCGGTGGTGCACTTTTGATCCAAGCAGGGGTGGTTTTAGTCGTGGGTACTTTGCGATAGGGACCAGTGCTGTGTGTTGTACTGTGTTTGTTTTACACCACCAGGCTGTGTTTTACTGGGTGCAGATGTGTGCTTTAACTTGAATAAAAGCATTGTGACAGTTGAGACCGAAAGATCTGTCTTTTACTGAGTATTCTGTTCACTACTTTAATTTCTGGGTCTAGAACTGTTGTAAGGGGCTGATTCAAAACCACCAAGGGCAAAACTACTTACACCTCCTGACTCCCCAAAGCCTTTCCATCATCTACAAGGCACAAGTCAGGAGTGTGACAGAATAATCTCCACTTGCCTGGATGAGTACAGCTCCAACAACACTCACGATCGACACCATCCAGGACAAATCAGCTCACTTGATTGGCATGCTGTCCACCACCTTAAACATTCACTCCCTCCATCACCGGCGCACCATGGCTGCAGTGTGTACCATCTACAAGATACAATGCAGAAACTCGCCAAGGCTTCTTCGGCAGCATCTCCCGAACCCGCGATCTCTACCACCTAGAAGGACAAGGGCAGCAGGCGCATGGGAACACCACCACCTCCACGTTCCCCTCCAAGTTACACACCATCCTGACTTGGAAATATATCACCGTTCTTTCATCGTCACTGGGTCAAAATTGTGGGACTCCCTTCTCAACAGAACATTCATTAACCTGAAACGTTAACTTACTTTCCCTCTCCACAGATGCTGTCTGACCTGCTGAGTATTTCCAGCATTTTCTGCTTTACGTCAAAATGCATAGAATTACATAGTACATAGATTTACAGCACAGAAACAGGCCATTCGGCCCAACTGGTCTATGCCGGTGTTTATGTTCCACATGAGCCTCCTCCAACCATACATAATCCCACCCTATCAGATTATACTTCCATTCAGTTGTGGTATAGAACAGATTCCCCATTATTTGCAGCCAGTGGTAGCATCAGTCATACCAGATGAGGTGTGGCAGGAGTTAAGTGCAGTGTAGGGCTCCCTCTACTGCCCCAGCTGAGGTTATTGAGCATCAAACATGGGACCTTCTGATCAGCAGTGTTAAGCAATCGGGATGACGTCTGTAACTGATATCAATCATTGATGCCCAAAGGGACCAGCAGTAATTTATCCCAATAGCAGGGTCAGTCTGCGATACACACGATTAAACCTCGACTGAGGATAAGTCATCATCATCATCATAGGCAGTCCCTCGAAATCGAGGAAGACTTGCTTCCACTCCAAAACTGAGTTCTCAGGTGACTGTACAGTCCAATACGGGAATTACAGTCTCTGTCACAGGTGGGACAGACAGTGGTTGGAGGAAAGGTTGGGTGTGGAGTCTGGCTTGCCGCACGCTCCTTCCGCTGCCTGTGCTTGTTTTCTGCTTGCTCTCGGCGACGAGACTCAAGGTGCTCAGTGCCCTCCCGGATGCACTTCCTCCACTTAGGGCGGTCTTTGGTCAGGGATTTCCAGGTATCGGTGGGGATGTTGCACTTTATCAAGGAGGCTTTGAGGGTGTCCTTGAAACGTTTCCTCTGCCCACCTGGGGCTGACTTGCCGTGTAGGAGTTCCGAGTACAGCGCTTGCTTTGGGAGTCTTGTGTCTGGCATGTGGACAACGTGGCCCGCCCAACGGAGCTGGTCGAGTGTAGTCAGTGCTTCGATGCTGGAGAGGTTGGGCAGATCGAAGACACTGACATTGTTGCGTCTGTCCTCCCAGGGGATGTGCAGGATCTTGCGGAGACGTCATTGGTGGTAATTCTCCAGCGATTTGAGGTGTCTACTGTGTATGGTCCACATCTCTGAGCCATACAGGAGGGCGGGTATCACTACAGCCGTGCAGACCACAAGCTTGGTGCCAGATTTGGGGGCTTGATCTTCGAAAACTCTCTTCCTCAGGCGGCCGAAGGTTGCGTTGGCGCACTGGAGGCGGTATTGGACCTCGTCGTCGATGTCCAATACCTGATAGTAGGCTCCCGAGGTATGGAAAGTGGTCCACGTTGTCCAGGGCCACACCGTGGATTTTGATGACTGGGGGGCAGTGCTGTGTGGCGGTGTCAGGTTGGTGGAGGACCTTTGTCTTATGGATGCTTAGTATAAGGCCCAGGCTTTCGTACGCCTCGGTGAAAATGTTAACGATGACTTGGAGTTCAGCTCTGAATGTGCCCAGACGCAAGCCTCGTCTGCGTATTGTAGTTTGACGACAGAGAATAGGACGGTCTTCGACCTGGCCTGGTGGCGACATAGGTTGAACAGGTACCACTGGTTCTGTAGTTTAGTTCCACTCTCGCGGGGGAATTGTTGAGTGTGAGTTGGAGCATGGCGGTGACGAAGAGGAAGGGTTGGCGCGATGACGTAGCCCTGTTTGAACCCGGTCCAGAGATTGATTGGGTCTATGGTGCGGCTCACCATGACAGATAATCAGTGCCATTATCGGGAATGGTAGCATAGTGGTTATGTTACTGGACTAGTAATCCAGAGGCCTAGACGAATGATCCATCGACATGAGTTCAAATCCCACCATGGCAGCCGTGGAATTTAACTTCAGTTAATTAAATAAATCTGGAATTAAAAATATGGTGACCATGAATCAACTGGATTGTTGTTAAAACTCATCTGGTTCACAAATGTCCTTTAGGGAAGGAAATCCTTACCCGGTCTGGCCTATATGTGACTACAAACCCACAGCAATGTGGTTGACTCTTAACTGCCCTTTGACATGGTTGACCAAAACAGCTACAAAGATGGACGGCAGCGGTTCAAGGCGGCGGCTCACCACCACCTTCTCAAGGGCAATTAGGGATGGGAAATAAATGCTGGCCTTACCAGTGACGCCCACGTCCGATGAACGAAAAAATGTCATCCTCTTTGAATCCAGACAACTGGGCAACAGATTTACTTTGTATTAATAGCTGCAGTTCATCAGGTCACTGTTGCCGGGCAACAATAAAATGAATAAATTCAGTCTGTCTTTGCAAGGAATTAAGTGCAGTCGAGAAGCGAGTATCATCACAATACCGCCCCACCACCGTGGAGGCTTAGCTAGTCTCATCACCATCGAATGGTGCCCGGTTGGAAAGCGGACTCCACATAAAGACAGGATCGGGCTCAGCTGTGACGCTGGTCACCACAGTCGAATAGCCGGCCTACGCTCACCGTCTGTGCTTGAGCACGAGGCATGGCCATCTGAGTGGGGTATTGGAGTTGCTGACATCAGCTGTGAAACTATACTCGGACCGTGCCAAGGGCAGTCTATTCAGGAGAGGTGAGGGCAGACAGAATGGGAAAACCTTTGAAGAAGGAATACTTTAGATTTGGTGCCCAATCGTAGCGAATCAGCAGAAAATCTCACTCTTAGTTTTACTGATGTAGAGAAAGCGTGACACAAGGCTCAGTGAATTCAGAGGCTACCCACAGAAACGTGTGATAATTAACATTTCAAAATATTAATAATTTAATATTCAAGTCCCACTCCGAAGAATTGAGCACAAAATTCTAGGCTGACACTCCCAGCACAGTGCTGCGGTAACTACAGAGAAATCTCCCTGCTGTCAACCACTGGGAAAGTCATCGCAAGAATCCTCTTCAATCGCCTTCTCCCTGTGGCTGAAGAGCTCTTCCCAGAGTCACAATGCAGATTCTGTCCACTAAGGGGCACAATGGACATGATCTTCACCACACGGCAGATACAAGAGAAATGCAGGGAACAGCACCAACCCTTGTTCATGGCCTTCTTCGACCTCACAAAAGCCTTCGACACTGTCAACCGTGAGGGATTATGGAGCATCCTCCTCAGATTCGGCTCCCCTCAAAAGTTTGTCACCATCCTCCGCCTGCTCCACGATGACATGCAAGCCGTGATCCTGGCCAACGGATCCACCACAGACTCATTCCATGTCCGGACCAGGGTCAAGCAGGGCTGCGTCATCACAACAATGCTCTTCTCGATCTTCCTTGCTACAATGCTCCATCTCACCCTCGGCAAGCTACCCGCTGCAGTGGAGCTAAATTATAGAATAAACCGGAATCTGTTCAACCTCCACCGCCTCCAGGCCAGATCCAAGGTCATCCCATCCTCCATCATCGAACAACAGTACGCAGACGACGCTTGCGTCTGCGCACACTCGGAGGCTGAACTCCAAGCCATCATCAACACCATCACTGAGGCATACGAGAGCATGGGCCTTACACTAAACATTGGTAAGGCAAAGGTCCTCTACCAACATGTCCCCGCCACATAGCACTGCCTCCCCCGGTTATCAAAATCCATGACGAGCCCTTGGACAACGTGGACCATTTTCCATACCTCGGGAGCCTACTGTCAACAAGGGCAGACATCGATGATGAGGTCCAACACTGCCTTCAGAGTGCCAGTGCAGCCTTCAGTCACCTGAGGAAGAGAGTGTTTGAAGACCAGGATCTCAAACCCGGCACCAAGCTCATGGTCTACAGGGCAGTGGTGGTACCCGCCCTCCTATATGGCTCAGAGACATGGACTATGTACAGCAGGCACCGCAAAACACTGGAGAAGATCTTGCATATCCATTGGCAGGATAGGCGCACCAATGTTAGTGTCCTCGCTCAGGCCAACATCCCCAGCATCGAAGCACTGACCACGCTCGATCAGCTCCGCTGGACAGGCCACATCGCCCACATGCCTGACACGAGACACCCAAAACAAGCGTTCTACTCGGAGCTCTGACTCGGCAAGCAAGCCCCAGGTGGGGAGAGGAAACGCTTCAAGGACACCCTCAAAGCCTCCTTGAAAAAATGTAACATCCCCACCGACACCTGGGAATCGCTGGCCCAAGACCGCTCTAAGTGAAGGAAAAGCAGCTGGGAAGGCTCTGAACACCTCGAGTCTCGTCGCCGAGAGCAAGCTCAAGCCAAGCGTCGACAGCGGAAGGAGCACACGGCAACCCAGGCCCCCCCCACCCACCTGTTCCTTCACCCACCGTCTGCCCCACCTGTGACAGAGACTGTAGGTCCCACATTGGACTCTTCAGTCACCTGAGAACTCATTTCTAGTGTGGAATCAAGTCATCCTCGACTCCGAGGTACTGCCTATGATGATGATGATGAGTACTGAAGGAGCGCTATACTGCCGGAGGTGCCGTTTTCCGGATGAGGCGTTAAATGGAGGCTGCGTTTGCTCTCTCAGGGGAATGTAAAAGATCCCACGACACTATTTCAAAGAAGAGCAGGGGTTAGTTCTCTCCGGTGTCCTGGCCAATAATTATCCCTCACTCACTAAAACAGATTGTCTGGTCATTATCACATTGCTGTTTGTGGGAGCTTGCTGTGCGTAAATTGGCTGCCACGTTTGCTACATTACAACAGTGACTACACTTCAAGTAGTGCTTCATTGGATGAAAATTCACCTTTGGACAACCAGTGGTCCTGAAAGGCGCTATATAAATCCAAGTCTTTTTTTTCTTCTCTCTCATGAGAGAAAGTGGTCCAGGACCATGGGGAATGTCAGGCGAGGGTCCCTGCGAACTATGGCCCTCTGACCACACAGGACGTAGAAGCCCTAGAGATGTATCTTTTGAGGATAGCGATGTTGCAGCTGCAGGATTTGTATGGACCAGTTGCCGTTCTCGCTGCATGATGGTTTGGGAGAGCAAAAGGACAATTTTTCTTATTCATTCTTGGGTTGTGTGGATCGCTGACAAAGCCGGCATTTATTGCCCATCCCTAGTTAATCTTCAGAAGGCGGTGGTGATCCGTCGCCTTCTTGAACCGCTACAGTCCGTGTAGCGAGGGTGCTCCCACAGTACTGTTTGAGAGGGAGTTCCAGGATTTTGACCCAGCGACAATGAAGGAAGAAGGAACAACCATGAATGGCTACCTTCAAAACCTTCGGAGGAACTGTCACAGCGTTCCCCCATTTGCTATATTTATTTTGGGGGCCCACTGTCACTCCTTCCAGATGACACAGTGATTTATTTGTACTTCTTTCAATTTAGTGTACTGTATTCGCTGCTCACGATGTGGTCACCGCGACATTGGGGAGACCAAACACAGATTGGGTGACCACTTTGCGGAACACCTCCGTTCAGTCTGTAAGCGTGACCCTGAGCTCCATTCCCCGCTCCATGCCCACTCTGAGCTCTCCGTGCTCGGCCTCCTGCACTGTTCCAATGAAGCTCAACGCAAGCTCAAGGAGCAGCACCTCAGCTTTCGTTCAGGCACTTTACAGCCTTCTGGACTCAACATCGAGTTCAACATAGAAACATAGAAACATAGAAAATAGGTGCAGGAGTAGGCCATTCGGCCCTTCGAGCCTGCACCGCCATTCAATAAGATCATGGCTGATCATTCACCTCAGTACCCCTTTCCTGCTTTCTCTCCATACCCCTTGATCCCTTTAGCCGTAAGGGCCATATCTAACTCCCTCTTGAATATATCCAACGAACTGGCATCAACAACTCTCTGCGGTAGAGAATTCCACAGGTTAACAACACTCTGAGTGAAAAACTTTCTCCTCATCTCGGTCTTAAATGGCCTACCCCTTATCCTTAAACAGTGACCCCTGGTTCTGAACTTCCCCAACATCAGGAACATTCTTCCTGCATCTAACCTGTCCAGTCCCGTCAGTATTTTATATGTTTCTATGAGATCCCCTCTCATTCTTCTGAACTCCAGTGAATACAGGCCCAGTCGATTAAGTCTCTCCTCATATGTCAGTCCTGCCATCCCGGGAATCAGTCTGGTGAACTTTCGCTGCACTCCCTCAATAGCAAGAACGTCCTTCCTCAGATTAGGAGACCAAAATTGAACACAATACTCTAGGTATGGCCTCGCTAAGGCCCTGTACAACTGCAGTAAGACCTCCCTGCTCCTATACTCAAATCCCCTAGCTATGAAGGCCAACATGTCATTTGCCTTCTTCACCGTCTGCTGTACCTGCATGCCAACTTTTAATGATGTACCATGACACCCAGGTCTCATTGCACCTCCCCTTTTCCTAATCTGCCGCCATTCAGATAATATTTTGCCCTCGTGTTTTTGCCACCAAAGTGGTTAACCTCACATTTATCCACATTATACTGCATCTGCCATGCATTTGCCCACTCACCTAACCTGTCCAAGTCACCCTGCAGCCTCTTAGCATCCTCCTCACAGTTCACACCGCCACCCAGCTTAGTGTCATAGAAACATAGAAACATAGAAAATAGGTGCAGGAGTAGGCCATTCGGCCCTTCGAGCAAGCGCCACCATTCAATGAGTTCATGGCTGAACATGCAACTTCAGTACCCCATTCCTGCTTTCTCGCCATACCCCTTGATCCCCCTAGTAGTAAGGACTACATCTAACTCCTTTTTTTGAATATATTTAGTGAATTGGTCTCAACAACTTTCTGTGGTGGAGAATTCCACAGGTTCACCACTTTCTGGGTGAAGAAGTTTCTCCTCATCTCAGTCCTAAATGGCTTACCCCTTATCCTTAGACTGTGACCCCTGGTTCTGGACTTCCCCAACATTGGGAACATTCTTCCTGCATCTAACCTGTCTAAACCCGTCAGAATTTTAAACGTTTCTATGAGATCCCCTCTCATTCTTCTGAACTCCAGTGAATACAAGCCCAGTAGATCCAGTCTTTCTTGATATGTCAGTCCTGCCATCCCGGGAATCAGTCTCGTGAACCTTCGCTGCACTCCCTCAATAGCAAGAATGTCCTTCCTCAAGTTACGAGACCAAAACTGTACACAATACTCCAGGTGTGGCCTCACCAAGGCCCTATACAACTGTAGTAACACCTCCCTGCCCCTGTATTCAAATCCCCTCGCTATGAAGGCCAACATGCCATTTGCTTTCTTAACCGCCTGCTGTACCTGAATGCCAACCTGAATGACTGATGTACCATGACACCCAGGTCTCGTTGCACCTCCCCTTTACCTAATCTGTCACCATTCAGATAATAGTCTGTCTCTCTGTTTTTACTACCAAAGTGGATAACCTCACATTTATCCATATTATACTTCATCTGCTATGCATTTGCCCACTCACCTAACCTATCCAAGTCACTCTGCAGCCTCATAGCATCCTCCTCGCAGCTCACACTGCCACCCAACTTAGTGTCATCCACAAATTTGGAGATATTACATTTAATCCCCTCGTCCAAATCATTAATGTACAATGTAAACAGCTGGGGCCCCAGCACAGAACCTTACGGTACCCCACTAGTCACTGCCTGCCATTCTGAAAAGTACCCATTTATTCCTACTCTTTGCTTCCTGTCTGACAACCAGTTCTCAATCTGCAAACTTGGAGATATTACAATCAATTCCTTCATCTAAATCATTGATGTATATTGTAAATAGCTGGCATCCCAACACTGAGCCAGCGGCATCCCACTAGTCACTGTCTGCCATTCTGAAAAGGATCAGTTTATCCCGACTCTCTGCTTCCTGTCTGCCAACCAGTTCTCTATCCACGTCAATACATTATCCCCAATACCATGTGTTTTAATTTTGCACACCAACCTCTTGTGTGGGACCTTGTCAAAAGCCTTTGGAAAGTCCAAATACACCACATACACTGGTTCTCCCTTGTCCACTCTACTAGTTACATCCTCAAAAAATTCTAGAAGATTTGTCAAGCATGATTTCCCTTTCATAAATCCATGCTGACTTGGACCGATCCTGTCACTGCTTTCCAGATGATTGATTCCAACATTTTCCCCACTACTGATGTCAGGCTAACCGGTCTATAATTACCCGTTTTCTCTCTCCCTCCTTTCTTAAAAAGTGGTGTTACATTAGCTACATTAGGAACTGATCCAGAGTCGATAGACTGTTGGAAAATGATCACCAATGCATCCACTATTTCTAGGGCCAATTCCTTAAGTACTCTGGGATGCAGGCTATCAGGCCCTGGGGATTTATCGGCCTTCAATCCCATCAATTTCCCTAACACCATTTCCTGACTAATAAGGATTTTCTTCAGCTCCTCCTTCTCACTAGACCCTCGGTCCCCTAGTATTTCCGGAAGGTTATTTGTGTCTTCCTTCGTGAAGACAGAACCAAAGTATTTGTTCAACTGGTCCGCCATTTCTTTGTTCCCCATTATAAATTCACCTGATTCTGACTGCAAGGGACCTACGTTTATCTTCACTAATCTTTTCAGACCAGCTGGTAATTATTCCGCCATTCACACCCTATCTAGACAATCCTATTTCTAACTTCTGCCATTACCATCTCAAGTCGGCCCATCATCCCCTGTGTCTCTCTAATCTCTCCTGCCTTCCACCCTATCACAGACCTTTGCCAGTTCTGACGAAGGGTCATCGACCTAAAACACTAACTCTGTTTCTCCCTCCACAGATACGACCTGACCCGCTGAGATTTACAGCATTTTCTGTTTTTATTTCAGATTCCAGCATCCGCAGTATTTTGCTTTTGTATTAGACCTAAAACCAGATGTTCTGGTCAACTAGAATCATAGCAACTTACAGCACAGAAGGAGGCCACGTGGGCCATCGTGCCTGTGCTGGCTCTGTGAAAGAGCGATCATTCTTAATCATACATCCACTTTTTGTCTGCAACCCTGTGAGTTCCTCATCCTGAAGTACCTGCCCAACTCCCTTTTAAAGTTATCTATGGAGTCAGCTTCCAACACCTTTTCAGTAGAACGTTCCAGATCCCGACAATTCTCTGATTGACAAAAATTCTTCTCATCTCCCCTCTAGACCAACATCACTATCACTAAAACAGACTAACTGGTCACTGTCACTGTAGTCACTGTTGTAATGTGGAAAACGCAGCAGCAATTTGCACACAGCAAACTCCCACAAACGGCAATGCGATAATAAACAGATAATATTTTTTAAGTGACGATAATAATGGCCAGGACACCGGGGTTAACTCCCCTGCTCTTCTTTGAAATAGAAACATAGAAACATAGAAAATAGGTGCAGGAGTAGGCCATTCGGCTCTTTGAGCCTGCACCACCATTCAATATGATCATGGCTGATCATGCAACTTCAGTACCCCATTCCTGCTTTCTCTCCATACCCCTTGATCCCTTTAGCCATAAGGGCCACATCTAACTCCCTTTTGAATATATCTAATGAACTGGCCTCAACAACTCTCGGCGGTAGGGAATTCCACAGGTTCACAATTCTCTGAGTGAAGAAGTTTCTCCTCATCTCGATCCTTATCCTTAGACTGTGACTCCTGGTTCTGGACTTCCCCAACATTGGGAACATTCTTCCTGCATCTAACCTGTCCAATCCCATCAGAATTTTATATGTTTCTATGAGATCCCCTCTCATTCTTCTAAATTCCAGTGAACATAAGTATAATCGATTCAGTTTTTTCTTCACTGATTTTGATTGAGGGATAATTATTAGCCAGGACGCCAGGGAGCATTCTCCTGCTCTTCTTTGGATTGTTGTGCCGGAGATCTTTTACATTCACTTGAGAGAGCAGACGGGACCTCAGTTTAACATCTCATCCGAAAGACAGCACCTCCGACAGGGCAGCACTCCCTCAGCACTGCACAGGAGTGTCAGCCCAGATTTTGCGCTCCAGTTTCTGGAGTGGGGACTTGAACCCACGACCTTCTGACTCAGACGTGAGAGTGCTACCGACTGACACTCAATCCCTGCAGTGCTCACTTAATTCTTCCTTTAAGGGAACGCCTGATTTGAACTGGCTGCATTTAAACAGTGTCATTTCTGTCAGCGTGTTGACAAAGTTCTCTGGAGGGCCAAAGCCTCGGTTTAATGTCTCATCTGAAAGGCAGCACCACCGACAATACAGCATACCTTCAGTACTGCACTGGAGTGTCAGCCCTGATTTTGTGCAGAAGTCCCTGGAGTGGGACTTGAACATTAAAATATTAATATTTTGAAACGTTTCCTTCACACGTTACTGTGGGTAGCCTCTGAATTCACTGAGCCTTGTGTCTCTACATCAGTAAAACTATGAGTGAGATTTTCTGTTGATTCGCTACGATTGGGCACCAAATATAAAGTATTCCTTCTTCAAAGATTCTCCCATTCTCTTGAATAGACTGTCCTTTGTACTGTCTCTAAAGCTTTTGCATCCTGTGTAGTCGGAGTGATCCATTGCCTGACATTTCCCATGGTTCTGGACCATTTTCTGCAGTGAGAGAGAAGAAAAAAAAGACGTGCATTTATATAACGCCTTTCGGGACCACCAGATGTCCTAAAGCGCTTTGCAGCCAATGAAGTACTTTTTGAAGAGTAGTCACTGTTGTAATGTAGCAAAGGTGACAGCCAATTTGCTCACAGCAAGCTCCCAAAAACAATAGATAATCTGATTTAATGATGTTGATTGAGGGATAAATATTGGCCAGAACTCCGGGGATATCTCCCCTGCTCTTCTTCAAAATAATGCCATGGGACCTTTTACATCCACCTGAGAGAGCAGACGGGGCCTCGGTGTGACATCTCATCCGCAAAACGGCACCTCCAACAGTGCAGCGCTCCCTCAACTGCACTGGGGTGTCAGCCCTGATTTTATGTACGTCTCTGGAGTGGGACTTGAACATTAAAATATTAATATTTTGAAACGTTTCCTTCACACGTTACTGTGGGTAGCCTCTGAATTCTTGTGTCACGCTTTCTCTACATCAGTAAAACTATGAGTGAGATTTTCTGCTGATTCGCTACGATTGGGCACCATCTCTAAAGTATTCCTTCTTCAAAGATTCTCCCATTCTGTCTGCCTTCACCTCTCCTGAATAGACTGCCCTTGGCACGGTCCGAGTTTCACAGCTGATGTCAGCAACTCCGATACCCCACTCAGATGACCATGCCTCGTGCTCAAGCACAGACGGTGAGGGTAGGCCGGCTATTCGACTGTGGTGGCCAGCGGCACAGCTGAGCCCGATCCTGTCTTTATGTGGAGTCCGCTTTCTAACCGGGCACCATTCAACGGTGATGAGGCGACCAGCTAAATCTCCACGGTGGTGGGGCGGTGTTGTGATGATACTCGCTTCTCTACTGCACCTAATTCCTTGCAAAGACAGACTGAATTTATTCATTTTACTGTTGCCCGGCAACAGCGGCCTGATGAACCGCAGCTATTAATACAAAGTAAATCTGTTGCCCAGTTACCTGGATTCAGAGAGGATGAAATGCCACCGATTTTCTGTCATGTTGAGCGTACTTATCCTCAGTCGAGGTTTAATCGTGTGTATCGCAGACTGTCGCTGCTATTGGGATAAATTATTGCTGTGTGGGCTGTGTGGGCGTTAATGATTCATATCTGTTACGGACACATCTTGATGGCTTAACACTGCTGATCAGATAGTCCCACATTTGATTCTCACTGTGCTGTGCTCGATAACCTCAGCTGGGGCAGTAGAGGGAGCCCTACACTGCACTTAACTCCTGCCACACCTCATCTGGTGTGACTGATGCTATAACTGGCTGCAAACAATGGGGAATCTGTTCTATACCACAACTGACATCCCCCCTACACACGCACCAAATGTAAGCTCCACATTCCCACCCTCCCCAAAACCAGAATCAATAGGACAAAAACCTTGCTATTCAGTAGAAGTGACACACCATCTCAAAGTACAAGAGAAATATGCAAGTTATAACCAACCCCTGTTGAGGTTAGGGGTCAATTGAAACTTTCAAAACTGAGATTTATAGATTTTTCTTAGATAGTGTAATGGAACCAAGGCAGATCGCTAGGCTGTGATCTACTTGAATGGTGGAACAGGCTCAAGCTGCTGAATGTCTGACCCCTGTTCCAATGGCCTCTGTTCCTACATTACAACAGTGACTACACTCCAAAAAGTATTTCACTGGTTGTAAAACGCGTTGTTACGTCCGGTGGTCGTAAAAGGAGCTATATATATGCAAGTCTTTCTATCGTTCTTCTGTGGTCCAATACTCCTGTGGTCCAATATTCCAATGGTTCAATGTTCTTATGGTCCTATGGGCTAGAACCTCCACTTTTTTTGCATGCTTAATATCCACTTAATGCCCATTTTACTGCTGAAATGACGTATAATGCCCAGATAGGGCCCATTTTGGCACATCAGAATGGGCGAATTCGATGAGCATACTATCGCCCAGCGTTAGTTTCCGCACAGAATTAACGGCGAGTTTCAATAATACCGACCTCCCACTTTTTTTTGTCATGAAGAGCATATTTGGTGAAACTAACGCCCAGGAGATTGCCCAGTGTCACTTTCACCACCTTGCATACATATCGCCCACAATATCGCTCGCCCAAAAAAACGCCCAGAAAAAGTGGAACTGTTCTGAACGAACACTAGCAGTGTCGCTGCCATTTTTAAAATCGCAGGTCGCTTCATTTAAAAGGCTGCTTCAACTTCAGGGGAGCTTGCATTGACTCTGGAGATCTTCTCAGGTGAAGTGACCATCTCAACAGACATATTTTCAGACTCTGGACTATTGGGGGTTTACTGTAGGTGTGTTTTAGTGAGGAAATCATTGCTTCTCATCAATCGCTATTACACTTTCATTGCAATGGGGCCGACCATTTCTCAGCCTGCGTTGATTAATACGCAAATGCTGCAGAGTGCAGATGGCTCAATGTGTGATGCACATCATTATGTGCCCAATTTAAGACATGCAAGAATGAGGAGAAGGGCCAAACCATACACACCCCGCACGTACAGGGAAAAGAGGTCTTACCTTGACGTGTCCGAGCACACCTGCCTTCGGAGACTGCGCTTCCACAAGGTGGTGTACAATGAAATTTGTGAGTTCATCAGGCCACATATGCAGCCTGCCATCAGAACATCAGTGTCGGTCGAGGTCAAGGTCACCGCGCTATTCGCCGTTCCTTTCGGGCCTCCGCGGTCGAAATTTGCCCTCTGTCTCACCATGCTACCCATTACTGCATTAAACAGGTCATGGAGGCCCTGTACGCGAGAGGGATGGACTTTATCAGCTTCCCCATGACCACGGAGGCTCAGACTGACAGGGCTGGAGCACTCTACTGCATTGCTCAGTTCCCCGAGTTATGTCGCCGAGCTAAGATGCCTTGCAGGACATTGCGAATTTGAAGGACACTTGGAGCACATGCTCAGAAATTTTTTCGTACTTGGTATTAGCCATGAAACCATACTTCACAAACTTTTGACTGTAGAGACCCCAACCTTGAGTAAGGCCAGGCGTTCATAGCCACCAGTGACAATACGAAGCAAATCTCTCAGCACACAAGTGCTGCTACAAGTACTGTGAACAAAGTGATGTTGTTTTCGAATCTCAACGTACAGGGCAGGTCACAAATACCTGCAGCTGCATGTCCGCAGATGATTCAGAGTCCACCATCAAGGATGATGAATGCAAGGCCATTAACACCTTGTTGGCGCTCCGGGGGTGATCATCCTTTCCATTCATGCCGATTCAAAGAGTACGTTTGCAAGGGCTGTGGAACAATGAGACATTTCCAACGAGTGTGCAGGTGAGCTGCTAAGCCTGTTAATCCTGCAAACCACCATGTTGCAGAGGACGACAGCTCCACGGAGGATCACGATGAACCAGAGCCTCAGATAGAGGAGGCAGAGGTACATGGGGTGCACACATTCACCATGAATTGTCCCCCGATAATGCTGAATGTTGAACTAAATGGACTCCCGGTGTCAATGGAGCTGGACATGGGCGCGAGCCAGTCCATCATGGGCAAAAAGATTTTCGAAAGATTGTGGTGCAACAAGGCCTCAAGGCTAGTCTTAACTCCAGTTCGCAGGGAACTAAGAAATTACACGAAAGAACTGATTCCTGTAATCGGCAGTGCTACCGTAAAGGTCTCCTACGATGGAGCGGTGCACAAGCTACCACTCTGGGTGGTACCGGGCGATGGTCCCATGCTGCTCGGCAGGAGCTGGCTGGGAAAGATACGCTGGAACTTGGACGAAGTCCGAGCGCTATCGCCCGCTGACGACACTTCATGTGCCCAGTTCTTAAACAAACTTCCTTCACTGTTCGAGCCAGGCATCGGAAATTCCAAGGAGCAAAAGTGCAGATCCACCTCATTCCGGGGGCGCGACCTATCCATCACAAGGCGAGAGCAGTACCATATATGATGAGAGAAAGGGTAGAGATCGAGCTAGACCAGCTGCAAAGAGAGGGCATCAGTGAGTGGGCCAGTCCTATTGTCCCAGTCAAGGTAGATGGCACCGTCAGAATCTGTGGCGATTACAAAGTAACTACCAATCGTTTCTCCCTACAGGACCAATACCGACTACCAAAGGCCGACAACCTCTTTGCGATGCTGGCAGGAGGAAAGACGTTCACAAAACTGGATCTGACTTCAGCCTACATGATGCAGGAACTGGAGGAATCATCGAAGGCTCTCACCTGCATCAACGCGTACAAGGGTCTTTTTGTTTATAACAGATGCCCGTTTATAATCCAATCAGCGGCGGCGATATTCCAGAGAAACATGGAAAGTTTACTGAAGTCGGTCCCGCACACCGTGGTCTTCCAGGACGACATCTTGGTCACAGGTCAGAACACAGTCGAGCACCTGCAGAACGTGGAGGAGGTCCTTAGTTGACTCAATCGCGTGGGGCTCAGGTTAAAACGCTCCGAAGTGCGTTTTCCTGGCGCCTGAAGTGGAGTTCTTGGGAAGGAGGATTGCGGCAGACGGCATCAGGCCCACCAATGCGAAGACGGAGGCAATCGAGAACGCACCAAGACCACAGAACATGACAAAGCTGAAAGCCTGCGGGCCATGTTTGCTACACACGGCTTACCCGATGTCCTGGTGAGCGATAAAGGGCCATGTTTTACCAGTGCTGTGTTCAAAGAATTCATGACCCGTAATGGAATCAAACACGTCACATCTGCCCTATTTAAACCAGTGTCCAATGGTCAGGCAGGGAGAGCAGTGCAAACCATCAAGCAAGGCATGAAGAGGGTAACGGAAACATAGAAACATAGAAAATAGGTGCAGGAGTAGGCCATTCGGCCCTTCGAGCCTGCACCGCCATTCAATGAGTTCATGGCTGAACATGCAACTTCACTACCCCATTCCTGCTTTCTCACCATACCCCTTGATTCCCCTAGTAGTAAGGACTTCATCCAGCTCCTTTTTGAATATATATAGTGAATTGGCCTCAACAACTTTCTGTGGTAGAGAATTCCACAGGTTCACCACTCTCTGGGTGAAGAAATTCCTCCTCATCTCGGTCCTAAATGGCTTCCCCCTTATCCTTAGACTGTGTCCTCTGGTTCTGGACTTCCCCAACATTGGGAACATTCTTCTTGCATCTAACCTGTCCAACCCCGTCAGAATTTTAAACGTTTCTATGAGGTCCCCTCTCATTCTTCTGAACTTCAGTGAATACAAGCCCAGTTGATCCAGTCTTTCTTGATAGATCAGTCCCGCCATCACGGGAATCAGTCTGGTGAACCTTCGCTGCACTCCCTCAATAGCAAGAATGTCCTTCCTCAGGTTAGGAGACCAAAACTGTACACAATACTCCAGGTGTGGCCTCACCAAGGCCCTGTACAACTGTAGCAACACCTCCCTGCCCCTGTACTCAATTCCCCTCGCTATGAAGGCCAACATGCCATTTGCTTTCTTAACCGCCTGCTGTACCTGCATGCCAACCTTCAATGACTGATGTACCATGACACCCAGGTCTCTTTGCACCTGCCCTTTTCTTAATCTGTCACCATTCAGATAATAGTCTGTCTCTCTGTTTTTACCACCAAAGTGGATAACCTCACATTTATCCACATTATACTTCATCTGCCATGCATTTGCCCACTCACCTAACCTATCCAAGTCGCTCTGCAGCCTCATAGCATTCTCCTCGCAGCTCACACTGCCACCCAACTTAGTGTCATCCGCAAATTTGGAGATACTACATTTAATCCCCTCGTCTAAATCATTAATGTACAGTGTAAACAGCTGGGGCCCCAGCACAGAACCTTGCGGTACCCCACTAGTCACTGCCTGCCATTCTGAAGAGTCCCCATTTACTCCTAATCTTTGTTTCCTGTCTGACAACCAGTTCTCAATCCATGTCAGCACACTACCCCCAATCCCATGTGCTTTAACTTTGCACATTAATCTCTTGTGTGGGACCTTGTCGAAAGCCTTCTGAAAGTCCAAATATACCACATCAACTGGTTCTCCCTTGTCCACTCTACTGGAAACATCCTTAAAAAATTCTAGAAGATTTGTCAAGCATGATTTCCCTTTCACAAATCCATGCTGACCTGGACCTATCATATTACCTCTTTCCAAATGCACTGCTATGACATCCTTAATAATTGATTCCATCATTTTACTCACTACCGATGTCAGGCTGACCGGTCTATAATTCCGTGTTTTCTCTCTCCCTCCTTTTTTAAAAAGTGGGGTTACATTGGCTACCCTCCACTCCATAGGAACTGATCCAGAGTCAATGGAATGTTGGAAAATGACTGTCAATGCATCCACTATTTCCAAGGCCACCTCCTTAAGTACTCTGGGATGCAGTCCATCAGGCCCTGGGGATTTATCGGCCTTCAATCCCATCAATTTCCTCAACACAATTTCCCGACTAATAAGTATTTCCCTCAGTTCCTCCTCCTTACTAGACCCTCCGACCCCTTTTATATCCGGAAGGTTGTTTGTGTCCTCCTCAGTGAATACCGAACCAAAGTACTTGTTCAATTGGTCCGCCATTTCTTTGTTCCCCGTTATGACTTCCCCTGATTCTGACTGCAGGGGACCTACGTTTGTCTTTACTAACCTTTTTCTCTTTACATATCTATAGAAACTTTTGCAATCCGTCTTAATGTTCCCTGCAAGCTTCTTCTCGTACTCCATTTTCCCTGCCCTAATCAAACCCTTTGTCCTCCTCTGCTGAGTTCTAAATTTCTCCCAGTCCCCGGGTTCGCTGCTATTTCTGGCCAATTTGTATGCCACTTCCTTGGCTTTAATACTATCCCTGATTTCCCTAGATAGCCACGGTTGAGCCACCTTCCCTTTTTTATTTTTACGCCAGACAGGAATGTACAATTGTTGTAGTTCATCCATGCGGTCTCTAAATGTCTGCCATTGCCCATCCACAGTCAACCCCTTCAGTATCATTCACCAATCTATCCTAGCCAATTCACGCCTCATACCTTCAAAGTTACCCTTCTTTAAGTTCTGGACCATGGTCTCTGAATTAACTGTTTCATTCTCCATCCTAATGCCGAATTCCACCATATTATGGTCACTCTTCCCCAAGGGGCCTCGCACAACGAGATTGCTAATTAATCCTCTCTCATTACACAACACCCAGTCTAAGATGGCCTCCCCCCTCGTTGGTTCCTCGACATATTGGTCTAAAAAACCATCCCTTATGCACTCCAGGAAATCCTCCTCCACCGTATTGCTTCCAGTTTGGTTAACCCAATCTATGTGCATATTAAAGTCACCCATTATAACTGCTGCACCTTTATTGCACGCACCCCTAATTTCATGTTTGATGCCCTCCCCAACATCACTACTACTGTTTGGAGGTCTGTACACAACTCCCACTAACGTTTTTTGCCCTTTGATGTTCTGCAGCTCTACCCATATAGATTCCACATCATCCAAGCTAATGTCCTTCTGAGCTATTGCCTTAATTTCCTCCTTAACCAGCAATGCTACCCCACCTCCTTTTCGTTTTGTTCTATCTTTCCTGAATGTTGAATACCCCTGGATGTTGAGTTCCCAGCCCTGATCATCCTGGAGCCACGTCTCCGTAATCCCAATCACATCATATTTGTTAACATCTATTTGCACAGTTAATTCATCCACCTTAATGAGGATACTCCTTGCATTAAGACACAAAGCCTTCAGGCTTGTTTTTTTAACACCCTTTGTCCTTTTAGAATTTTGCTGTACAGTGGCCCTTTTTGTTCTTTGCCTTGGGTTTCTCTGCCCTCCACTTTTCCTCATCTCCTTTCTGTCTTTTGCTTTTGCCTCCTTTTTGTTTCCCTCTGTCTCCCTGCATTGGTTCCCATCCCCCTGCCATATTAGTTTAGCTCCTCCCCAACAGCACTAGCAAACACTCCCCCTAGGACATTGGTTCCGATCCTGCCCAGGTGCAGACCGTCCAGTTTGTACTGGTCCCACCTCCCCCAGAACCAGTTCCAATGCCCCAGGAATTTGAATCCCTCCCTGCTGCACCACTGCTCAAGCCACGTATTCATCTGCGCTATCCTGCGATTCCTACTCCGACTATCACGTGGCACTGGTAGCAATCCCGAGATTACTACTTTTGAGGTCCTACTTTTTAATTTAGCTCCTAGCTCCTTAAATTCGTTTCGTAGGACATCATCCCTTTTTTTACCTATGTCGTTGGTACCAATGTGCACCACGACAACTGGCTGTTCTCCCTCCCTTTTTAGAATGTCCTGCACCCGCTCCGAGACATCCTTGACCCTTGCACCAGGGAGGCAACATACCATCCTGGAGTCTCGGTTGCGGCTGCAGAAACGCCTATCTATTCCCCTCACCATTGAACCCCCAATCACTATTGCTCTCCCACTCTTTTTCCTGCCCTCCTGTGCAGCAGAGCCAGCCATGGTGCCATGAACTTGGCTGCTGCTGCCCTCCCCTGATGAGTCATCCCCCTCAACAGTACCCAAAGCAGTGTATCTGTTTTGCAGGGGGATGACCACATGGGACTCCTGCACTACCTTCCTTGCACTGCTCTTCCTGTTGGTCTTCCATTCCCTATCTGGCTGTGGACCCTTTCCCTGCGGTACGACCAACTCGCTACACGTGATACTCACGTCATTCTCAGCATCGTGGATGCTCCAGAGTGAATCCACCCTCAGCTCCAACTCCGCAACTCGGACCGTCAGGAGCTTGAGGTGGATACACTTCCTGCAGATATAGTCGTCAGGGATACTGGTGTCGTCCCTGAGTTCCCACATGGTACAGGAGGAGCATAACACCCGACCGAGCTCTCCTGCCATGACTTAACCCTTAGATACACTTAAATTGGCAACAACAATGTTAAAAGTTACTCACTGATATAGGAGAAAAAAGAAAACTACTCACCAATCCAGCCAATCACTTACCCTCTTGGCTGTGACGTCATCTTTTGATTTCTTTCTACTTCTTTTTGCCTTCTCCCTGTAGCTGCACAAGTCACGCCTTTTATAGGCCTCTCCACGCACCTCCTCGACGCTGCTCCCGACTGCCGCCGACGCTGGGCCCCGGGCTCCCTGCTGTGCCTTTTGTAGGCCTCTCCACGCACCTCCTCGACGCTGCTCCCGACTGCCGCCGACGCTGGGCCCCGGACTCCCTGCTGTGCCTTTTATAGGCCTCTCCACGCACCTCCTCGACGCTGCTCCCGACTGCCGCCGACGCTGGGCCCCGGGCTCCCTGCTGTGCCTTTTGTAGGCCTCTCCACGCACCTCCTCGACGCTGCTCCCGACTGCCGCCGACGCTGGGCCCCGGACTCCCTGCTGTGCCTTTTATAGTCCTGCTTAGCTACCGCACGAGACCCCACTCACTCACTGGGATCCCACCTGCTGAACTGCTCATGAAAAGGACACTTAAAAAAAGGTTCTCGTTAGTTCGCCCTGATCTACATGAACAGGTAGAGAGCAGGCGTCTTCAACAAAGTGCATACCATGTCACGCGAGATTGAAATCAATGATCCTGTATTTGTATTCAATTATGGACAAGGTCCCAAGTGGCTTCCCGGCATTGTCGTGGCCAAAAGAGGCGAGCAGGGTGTTTCGGGTCAAACTTTCAAATGGACTCATTCATCGGAAACACTTGGACCAAATCAAACTCAGATTCATGGACTATCCTGAGCAACCCACTTTGGACCCTACTTTTTTGATCCCCCAATATATACACCAGTGGCAACCGGCACCACGGTTGACCACAAAGCAGAGCCCATCATCCACAGCAGCCCTGCAGGGCCCAACACACCAGGCAGCCCATCAAGGCCAGCTGCACAGCAGCCCAGCGAGGGCCCAACAAATGATTCAACAACACCAGCTTTCATACCGAGATGATCAACCAGAGCAAGAAGAGCCCCAGATCGACTCACATTGTAAATAGTTACACTATCGACATTGGGAGCGGGGTGGGGGGTGGGGGGGGGCGGCGGGAAGTGTTGTTATATATGTGGACTTGTATTTACTTTGTACAGCCACCAGAGGGCTCATCTCCTGGAGTCCCAAGGGATCCCATAATCCCTTGGGAGCACAGGTATTTAAGGAGGCTTCACAAGTTGGAGAGGCACTCTGGTGACCTGCAATAAAAGACAAAGGTCACACTTTACTTTGAGCTTACAGTGTTCAGTCTGACTCTTTCTCCATACACAACAACTTCTTATGGTCCTATGTTCCTCACATCATCTCATAGGCAGTCTTGCTTCCACTCCAAAAGTAAGTTCCCAGGTGACTGACCAATCCAATATGGGAATTACAGTCTTTGTCACAGGTGGGACAGACAGTGGTTGAAGGAAAAGGTGAGTGGGGCTGGTTTGCCGCACGCTCCTTCCGCTGCCTGCGCTTGGTTTCTGCATGCTCTCGGCGACGGGACTCAGCGCCCTCCCGGATGTTCTTCCTCCACTTTGGGCGGTCTTTGGCCAGGGACTCCCAGGAGTCGGTGGGGATGTTGCACTTGAAGTGAGGCTTGTGAGCCCCACTGTAATTAAAGGGTTTGGGAAATAAAATAAACTAACAAACTAATAAACCATGTAAGTGGTTTCCCTTAGGTGTTTTCAACGCATCCCCACGTTACAATAGTTCTAGACCTGGGAGTGATTACTGTACTGAATAGATGAATGAGTCACGGACAATTACCTCGGTCTCAACCGTCAATGCTTTATTAAAGCTATCTCAACACAGCAAAATTACAAGTAAACACAGTGATGATGTAGTACAATCCAATACCCTGGCGTGTCTAAACCGCCCCTATCGCAAAGTACCCAACATTTAAACCCTCTGCTTGGATCCACAGTGTCGCCCCAAATCTGTACCGACTGGCTGGGTGTACCCCTATGGGCCTTGCAGCAAAACCTCCCCACTGAAACCCTTACTAAGGCTTGGTTGGGAGCACACATGACACTTCCTCACACAGTGGCTGTGATCTTAACAATGTGTGGGCAGGGATGTTGCTCACCGATTCATTGGCTTACTCGCTGCTTCTCCTGGTGAAAACGTGTCTCTTCTGGTTCTGCACTGGTTTCTTCTTTCCATCCTAGACAGAGTGCTCAGTTCTTGTAGAGGTGAAGCAAGCGAGAGCAAAAAGAGAGAGCTGTGGCCACACTTTTATATCCCAACACTGTTTGCCTTTTCTGGCCGAATAAAGTTTTTCCTTGTTTCAAGGCTTCCTGTTTGTGTGGCTTCGGTGTATTCCATTGATGACTGGTTGATGGGGTTTCACTTCCAACCGGTTTGGGCTTAATGGCTTTCTATTGTTCTGGTTTCCCGCCTCTTGGGGATATCTCATCCAGGTTACCACTGACCAGCTTACATTGCTGATCTATCTCTGACGAGTTCACATTGCTTAACAATGGACCCTCTTTGCCCATTAACTTTGATGAGTTGCCTTATCCTGGCCATTGAAACTTGTCCCAGACCACCCCCGCCCATCAGGTGTGGATTTCGAGTACAACCTGAGCCTCTCCCGTAACAGGCTTCCAGCTTTTCTACAGTGAGAAATATTAAAACGCAATGCCCAGATATCCAACAATCCTTGGGGAACCAATGCCTACAACGAATAGGTTTTTTTCAGTGGTCAGCTCTTTAGCTAACATGCTGACTTTGCAAACACTTCCCCATGATTTAGCTCACTTGATCCAAGGTTAACACGTTGACTTTGCAAGAACGAACCGAGGTAGGAACAACAAAGGGCCTAGAAGGTAGAAAAGCAGAACAAAGGACCAGACATCAGACATGACTCTTTAACAGGATACCATCTGACTAGGGCAAGGGTCAAGGCAACGACAACAGATTGTGGTCACATCAGTCATACCTTCTTTGGTTAATGCTACGCGAGCAAGGCAGAAAACAGAGGCGTGATTATGTGACGCGGAAGGAAATGGACCAGTCACTGTGCACGCGGCCTTTAAACTAATCAAATTATGCCAACGGAGATCACACGAGGGAAAATATGTATTTTGAATGTATAAAAGAATGTTGAAAATTACTATAAGTAGAACAGAGTCTTGGCTACCCCCAGAGCAAGACCTTTTCCCCACCAGTGTGAATAAAGACTACTTGAACTTTCGAACACAGACCTGGTTTCGAGTGTTTATTTCAAATACACTACTTCACACTTTATCAGGGAGGCTTTGAGGGTGTCCTTGAAATGATTCTTCTGCCCATCAAGGGCTCGCTTGCCGTGTAGGAATTCCGAGTAAAGCGTTTTGTTTGGGAGTCTTCTGTTGGGCATGTGAACAATGTGGCCGGCCGAACGGAGCTGGTCAACTCAGTGCTTCGATACTGGGGATGTTGGCCTTATCGAGAACACTGACATTGTTGGCCTTATCGAGAACACTGTGCGTCTATCCTCCCAGGGGATTTGTAGCATCTTGTGGAGACATCGTTGGTGGTATTTCTCCAGTGATTTGGGGTGTTTACTGTGTATGGTCCACGACTCTGAGCCATACAAGAGGGTAGGTATCACTACAGCCCTGTGGACCATGAGCTTGGTGCCAGATTTGAGGTCCTGATCTTCGAGCGCTCTCTTCCTCAGGCAGCCGAAGGCTGTGATGTCGCACTGGTAGAAGAAGCGGTGTTGAACCTCGTCGTCAATGACTGCCCTTGCTGATAATAAGCTCCCGAGGTATGGAAAGTGGTCCACGGTGTCCAGGATCGCGCCATGGCTCGTGATGACTGAGGGGCAGTGCTGTGTGGCGGGGTCAGGTTGGTGGAGGACCTTTGTCTTGCGGATGTTTAGTGTAAGGCCCATTGTATGGTTCATTGTTCCTATAGTCTGATGTTCCTCTGGTCCAATGTTCCTTTGGGCCAATGTCCTATGGGCCAATGTTCCTATGGGCCAATGTTCCAATGAGCCAATGTTCCTTTGGGCCAATGTTCCTATGGTCCAATGTTCCTTTGGGCCAATGTTCCTATGGGCCAATGTTCCGATGGTCCAATGTTCCTATGGGCCAATGTTCCAATGGTCCGATGTTCTGATGTTCCTCTGGTCCAATGTTCCTATGGTCCAATGTTCCGATGGTTCAATGTTTCTATGGTCCAATGTTCCTTTGGTCCAATGTTCCTTTGGGCCAATGTTCCTATGGTCCAGTGTTCCTATGGGCTAATGTTCCTTTGGGCCAATGTTCCTATGGGCCAATGTTCCTATGGGCCAATGTTACTATGGTCCATTGTTCCTATGGTCCAATATTCCACTAGTCCAATGTTCCTTTGGGCCAATGTCCTGTGGGCCAATATTCCTATGGGCCAATGTTCCAATGGGCCAATGTTCCAAAGGGCCAATGTTCCTTTGGGCCAATGTTCCTATTGTCCAATGTTCCTATGGTCCAGTATTCCTCTGGTCCAATGTTCCTTTGGGCCAATGTTACTAGGGTCCAATGTTCCTTTGGGCCAATGTTCCTATGGTCCAGTGTTCCTATGGGCCAATGTTCCTTTGGGCCAATGTCCTGTGGGCCAATGTTCCTATGGGCCAATGTTCCAATGAGCCAATGTTCCTTTGGGCCAATGTTCCAAAGGGCCAATATTCCTTTGGGCCAATGTTCCTATCGTCCAATGTTCCTATGGCCCAGTATTCCTCTCGTCTAATGTTCCTTTGGGCCAATGTTCCTATGGGCCAATGTTCCTTTGAGCCAATGTTCCTATGGTCCAATGTTCCTATGGTCCAATGTTCCTTTGGGCCAATGTTACTATGGTCCAATGTTCCTTTGAGCCAAATTTTCCTATGGTCCAGTGTTCCTATGGTCCAATGTTCCTATGGGCCAATGTTCCTATGGTCCAATGTTCCTCTGGTCCAATGTTCCTTTCGGCCAATGTTCCTATGGTCCAGTGTTCCTATGGGCCAGTATTCCTATCGTCCAATGTTCCTTTTGGCCAATGTTCCTATGGGCCAATGTTCCTTTGAGCCAATGTTCCTATGGTCCAGTGTTCCTATGGTCCAATGTTCCTATGGTCCAGTGTTCCTTTGGTCCAATGTTCCTTTGGGACAATGTTCCTATGGTCCAGTGTTCCTATGGGCCAATGTTCCTTTGGGCCAATGTTCCTATGGGCCAATGTTCCGATGGGCCAATGTTACTTTGGTCCATTGTTCCTCTGGTCCGATGTTCCTCTGGTCCAATGTTCCTTTGGGCCAATGTCCTGTGGGCCAATGTTCCTATGGTCCAATATTCCACTGGTCCAATGTTCCTTTGGGCCAATGTCATGTGGGCCAATATTCCTATGGGCCAATGTTCCAATGGGCCAATGTTCCAAAGGGCCAATGTTCCTTTGGGCCAATGTTCCTATCGTCCAATGTTCCTATGGTCCAGTATTCCTCTGGTCCAATGTTCCTTTGGGCGAATGTTACTAGGGTCCAATGTTCCTTTGGGCCAATATTCCTATGGTCCAGTATGCCGATGGGACAATGTTCCTTTGGGCCAATGTTACTATGGTCCAGTGTTCCTTTGGTCCAATGTTCCTTTTGGCCAATGTTCCTTTGGGCCAATGTTCCTATGGGCCAATGTCCCTCTGGTCCAATGTTCCTATGGTCCAATGTTCCTATGGTCCAATGTTCCGATGTGCTAATGTTCCTCTGGTTCAATGTTCCTATGTTCCTATGGACCAATGTTACTATGGTCCAATGTTCCAATGTTCCTATGGTCCAGTGTTCCTATGGTTGAATGTTCCTATGGGCCAATGTTCCGATGGTCCAATGTTCCTTTGGGCCAATTTTCCTATGAGCCAATGTTCCGATGGTCCAATGTTCCTATGGGCCAATGTTCCTATGGTCCAATGTTCGATGGTTCAGTGTTCCTATTGTCCAATGTTCCTTTGGTCCAATGTTCCTTTGGGCCAATGTTCCTATGGTCCAGTATTCCTATGGGCTAATGTTCCTTTGGGCCAATGTTCCTATGGGCCAATGTTCCTATGGGCCAATGTTACTATGGTCCATTGTTCCTATGGTCCAATATTCCACTAGTCCAATGTTCCTTTGGGCCAATGTCCTGTGGGCCAATATTCCTATGGGCCAATGTTCCAATGGGCCAATGTTCCAAAGGGCCAATGTTCCTTTGGGCCAATGTTCCTATTGTCCAATGTTCCTATGGTCCAGTATTCCTCTGGTCCAATGTTCCTTTGGGCCAATGTTACTAGGGTCCAATGTTCCTTTGGGCCAATGTTCCTATGGTCCAGTGTTCCTATGGGCCAATGTTCCTTTGGGCCAATGTCCTGTGGGCCAATGTTCCTATGGGCCAATGTTCCAATGAGCCAATGTTCCTTTGGGCCAATGTTCCAAAGGGCCAATATTCCTTTGGGCCAATGTTCCTATCGTCCAATGTTCCTATGGCCCAGTATTCCTCTCGTCTAATGTTCCTTTGGGCCAATGTTCCTATGGGCCAATGTTCCTTTGAGCCAATGTTCCTATGGTCCAATGTTCCTATGGTCCAATGTTCCTTTGGGCCAATGTTACTATGGTCCAATGTTCCTTTGAGCCAAATTTTCCTATGGTCCAGTGTTCCTATGGTCCAATGTTCCTATGGGCCAATGTTCCTATGGTCCAATGTTCCTCTGGTCCAATGTTCCTTTCGGCCAATGTTCCTTTGGGCCAATGTTCCGATGGGCTAATATTCCTTTGAGCCAATGTTCCTATGGTCCAGTGTTCCTATGGTCCAATGTTCCTTTGGGCCAATGTTCCTATGGGCCAATGTTCTTATGGTCCAGTATTCCTATGGGCCAATGTTCCTATCGTCCAATGTTCCTTTGGGCCAATGTTCCTATGGGCCAATGTTCTTTTGAGCCAATGTTCCTATGGTCCGGTGTTCCTATGGTCCAATGTTCCTTTGGGCCAATGTTCCTATGGACCAATGTTCCTATGGTCAAATGTTCCTTTGGGCCAATGTTCCTATGGTCAAATGTTCATTTGGGCCAATGTTCCTATGGTCCAGTGTTCCTATGGTCCAATGTTCCTATGGGCCAATGTTCCTATGGTCCAGTGTTTTTTTGGTCTAATGTTCCTTTGGGCCAATGTTCCTATGGTCCAGTGTTCCTGTGGGCCAATGTTCCTTTGGGCCAATGTTCCTATGGTCCAGTGTTCCTATGGGTCAATGTTCCTTTGGGCCAATGTTCCTATGGGCTAATGTTCCTATGGTCCATTGTTCCTATGGTCCAATGTTCCACTGGTCTAATGTTCCTTTGGGCCAATGTCCTGTGGGCCAATGTTCCTATTGTCCAATGTTCCTATGGTCCAGTATTCCTCTGGTCCAATGTTCCTTTGGGCCAATGTTACTTGGGTCCAATGTTCCTTTGGGCCAATGTTCCTATCGTCCAATGTTCCTATGGTCCAGTATTCCTCTGGTTCAATGTTCCTTTGGGCCAATGTTACTAGGGTCCAATGTCCCTTTGGGCCAATGTTCCTATGGTCCAGTTTTCCTATGGGCCAATGTTCCTTTGGGCCAATGTTACTATGGTCCAGTGTTCCTTTAGTCCAATGTTCCTTTAGGCCAATGTTCCTTTGGGCCAATGTTCCTATGGGCCAATGTTCCTATGGGCCAATGTTCCTCTGGTTCAATGTTCCTATGTTCCTAGGGGCCAATGTTCCTGTGGTCCAATGTTCCAATGTTCCTATGGTCCAGTGTTCCTATGGTCCAATGTTCCTATGGTCCGGTGTTCCTATGGTCCAATGTTCCTTTGGGCCAATGTTCCTATGGACCAATGTTCCTATGGTCAAATGTTCCTTTGGGCCAATGTTCCTATGGTCAAATGTTCCTTTGTGCCAAATTTTCCTATGGTCCAGTGTTCCTATGATCCAATGTTCCTATGGGCCAATGTTCCTATGGTCCAATGTTGCTCTGGTCCAATGTTCCTTTCGGCCAATGTTCCTATGGTCCAGTGTTCCTATGGGCCAGTATTCCTATCGTCCAATGTTCCTTTGGGCCAATGTTCCGATGGGCTAATGTTCCTTTTAGCCAATGTTCCTATGGTCCAGTGTTCCTATGGTCCAATGTTCCTTTGGGCCAATGTTCCTATGGGCCAATGTTCCTATGGTCCAGTATTCCTATGGGCCAATGTTCCTATCGTCCAATGTTCCTTTGGGCCAATGTTCCTATGGGCCAATGTTCTTTTGAGCCAATGTTCCTATGGTCCGGTGTTCCTATGGTCCAATGTTCCTTTGGGCCAATGTTCCTATGGACCAATGTTCCTATGGTCAAATGTTCCTTTGGGCCAATGTTCCCATGGTCAAATGTTCATTTGGGCCAATGTTCCTATGGTCCAGTGTTCCTATGGTCCAATGTTCCTATGGGCCAATGTTCCTATGGTCCAGTGTTCCTTTGGTCCAATGTTCCTTTGGGCCAATGTTCCTATGGTCCATTGTTCCTATGGTCCAATGTTCCACTGGTCTAATGTTCCTTTGGGCCAATGTCCTGTGGGCCAATATTCCTATGGGCCAATGTTCCAATGGGCCAATTTTCCAAAGGGCCAATGTTCCTTTGGGCCAATGTTCCTATTGTCCAATGTTCCTATGGTCCAGTATTCCTCTGGTCCAATGTTCCTTTGGGCCAATGTTACTTGGGTCCAATGTTCCTTTGGGCCAATGTTCCTATCGTCCAATGTTCCTATGGTCCAGTATTCCTCTGGTCCAATGTTCCTTTGGGCCAATGTTACTAGGGTCCAATGTTCCTTTGGGCCAATGTTCCTATGGTCCAGTTTTCCTATGGGACAATGTTTCTTTGGTCCAATGTTCCGATGGGCCAATGTTCCTCTGGTCCAATGTTCCAATGTTCCTATGGTCCAGTGTTCCTATGGTCCAATGTTCCTATGGTCCGGTGTTCCTATGGTCCAATGTTCCTTTGGGCCAATGTTCCTATGGACCAATGTTCCTATGGTCAAATGTTCCGATGGGCCAATGTTCCTCTGGTCCAATGTTCCAATGTTCCTATGGTCCAGTGTTCCTATGGTCCAATGTTCCTATGGTCCGGTGTTCCTATGGTCCAATGTTCCTTTGGGCCAATGTTCCTATGGACCAATGTTCCTATGGTCAAATGTTCCTTTGGGCCAATGTTCCTATGGTCAAATGTTCATTTGGGCCAATGTTCCTATGGTCCAGTGTTCCTATGGTCCAATGTTCCTATGGGCCAATGTTCCTATGGTCCAGTGTTCCTTTGGTCCAATGTTCCTTTGGGCCAATGTTCCTCTGGTCCAGTGTTCCTATGGGCCAATGTTCCTTTGGGCCAATGTTCCTATGGTCCAGTGTTCCTATGGGCCAATGTTCCTTTGGGCCAATGTTCATATGGGCCAATGTTCCTATGGGCAATGTTACTTTGGTCCATTGTTCCTCTGCTCCGATGTTCCTCTGGTCCAATGTTCCTTTGGGCCAATGTCCTGTGGGCCAATGTTCCTATGGGCCAATGTTCCAATGGGTCAATGTTCCTTTGGGCCAATGTTCCTATGGGCCAATGTTCCTATGGGCCAATTTTCCTTTGGGCCAATGTTCCTATGGGCCAATGTTCCGATGGGCCAATGTTCCAATGGTCCAATGTTCTGATGTTCCTATGGGCCAATGTTCCTATGGTCCAATGTTCCGATGGTCCAGTGTTCCTTTAGTCCAATGTTCCTTTAGGCCAATGTTCCTTTGGGCCAATGTTCCTATGGTCCAGTGTTCCTATGGGCTAATGTTCCTTTGGGCCAATGTTCCAATGGTCCAATGTTCTGATGTTCCTATGGGCCAATGTTCCTATGGTCCAATGTTCTGATGGTTCAATGTTCCTATGGTCCAATGTTCCTTTGGTCCAATGTTCCTTTGGGCCAATGTTCCTATGGTCCAGTGTTCCTATGGGCTAATGTTCCTTTGGGCCAATGTTCCTATGGGCCAATGTTCCTATGGGCCAATGTTACTATGGTCCATTGTTCCTATGGTCCAATGTTCCACAGGTCTAATGTTCCTTTGGGCCAATGTCCTATGGGCCAATGTTCCTCTGTTCCAATGTTCCTATGGTCCAATGTTCCTATGGTCCAATGTTCCGATGGGCCAATGTTCCTCTGGTTCAATGTTCCTATGTTCCTATGGGCCAATGTTCCTGTGGTCCAATGTTCCAATGTTCCTATGGTCCAATGTTCCGATGGGCCAATATTCCTCTGGTTCAATGTTCCTATGTTCCTATGGGCCAATGTTCCTATGGTCCAATTTTCCAATGTTCCTATGGTCCAGTGTTCCTATGGTCCAATGTTTCTATGGGCCAATGTTCCGATGGGACAATGTTCCTATGGTCCAATGTTCCGATGGTTCAATGTTCCTATGGTCCTCTGTTCCTATGGGACAATGTTCCGATGGTCCAATGTTCCTATGGGCCAATGTTCCTATGGTCTAATGGTCCAATTTACCTATGGTCCCGTGTTCCTATGGTCCAATGTTCCTATGGGCCAATGTTCCTATCGGCCAATGTTCCTATGGTCCAGTGTTCCTCTGGTCCAATGTTCCTTTGGACCAATATTCCTTTGGGCCAATGTTACTATGGTCCAGTGTTCATTTGGTCCAATGTTCCTTTAGGCCAATGTTCCTTTGGGCCAATGTTCCTATGGACCAATGTTCCCATGGGCCAATGTTCCTCTGGTCCAATGTTCCTATGGTCCAATGTTCCTATGGGCCAATGTTCCTATGGTCCAATGTTCCGATGGGCCAATGTTCCTCTGGTTCAGTGTTCCTCTGGTCCTATATTCCTCTTGTCCAATGTTTTTATGTTCCTATGGGCCAATGTTCCTATGGTCCAATGTTCCTGTAGACCAATGTTCCTGTGGTCCAATGTTCCTATTGTCCAATGTTCCTGTGGACCAATGTTCCTATGGTCCAATGTTCCTGTGGACCAATGTTCCTATGGTCCAGTGTTCCTATGGTCCAATGTTCCTATGGGCCAATGTTCCTGTTAGTGTTAGTGTTTATCAGAAGAATCACTCAACACTCAGAGTCAGCTCCAATGCCAGTGCGGCCTTTATTAATGCCAGCGGGGAGGAAGCCTCAGGACTGGATCCAGGCTTCTCTCCGCCGAACAAAGAAACTCATCGATATTTATATGTTTCACAATAGTTCTTTACAGTTACTCAGCCCACTTCGGCTGGACACAATCCAATCATAACGATTATAGATTACATATAGGTTTCTTTAACCCAATAGAATTTCGCTGATACCTCAGGGGCTGTATGTTCGGGTTTTGTCAGCTCGGGCTGATTAATGACCTCGTTATGTGAGGCAGATTCTCCCCTTATCTCTCTTCCTTGGACTTCGGCTGTGTGAAATCACTGGTTCATTGTATCCAAAGCATTCCTGGTAGTGGGCCTCACAGGGTCATTGCTCGGTCATTTCTCGGTCAGTCCCAGTTCATTACTTGACTAACGGGGTGCCCATCATGCTTGGGCAGCCATTTTATATGTGGCCGTTTTAACTTATTGAGTTTAGATATATTCAGCAGGTGCCTAATGCCTAGTGTTTTGATAGATTCAGCAGGTGCCTAATGCTTACAACAATTCCCCCCTTTCGGTAAAGGGACTAGTCCTAGTCCCCCTTTAACCGACCGCCCTACCTTTATTAGATTCTGTGCACGGCCCGGTACTCCCTGCCTCAACGTGCTGGCCAGTCACGTGGTTTCAGGAGCCCCGGTTGCTTAAATCAAACTAACAAAGGCCAAATCCTCCTGCCCCTTTATTAGACAGGCTTGTTTAGTATTTGGGGACCGGTCATGGGTCCCTCTTCGTTGTGCTTGGTGCCTGCATGCCTGGCAGGCCATTATGCCCCATGTTATCGCTGAGATCAATTGTACCCCGACCAGTATGTGTGAAATTATTCGAATCCAAGGATGGATGTTCACATTTATTCCCCAGTCCCAGACCTTTCTCCACCAACTCTGACTTTGTAAGTCTACATCGATATCTTCTTCCAGTACTTTGATTTTAGTTTGCAGTTGGTGGTATAGCTTTACGGATTGACCCACCCTGAGCCTCAATTCTCGTAATACTTCGATTAGATGTGGGATAGGGACCTGCTCTGGCTCGTCATAATCCTGCAAATGATCGTGGAGCTGATCGGTTACATCAATTGCTTCGGGCTTCCGGCGCCTAACCTGGGTGATATGCGCTTGCCCGATCATGACAGGTCGTAGTGGCGTAAGGCAAAAGTTTGGCTGTGGTACAGGGCACTGCAGGTCATTATACCGGTATGAACGCTCTGTGGTAGAGACGCAGTATCTTCCCTTCCCTCCGTAGCCTGCCCTCGCGAAGTGCCTGTGTGCGGGCACTATTTCTAGTACACACCCGTCGGTTTGGTTAAACTCGCACTCGTCTAGCTCACCTCGGCCGACCGGGTGAGGGCATACTGTGATCTCCCCCCTTTGCTTGCATTCTGTTAGGGAAATCCTGGGAAGTATGTTGTTTCGACGAACGGCAGAGGTGGTGGTCAGATAGTAACGCATGGAGACATTTTCCCGTATTACTCCGATATTCTCTAGTTGGTATAGGGGGAACGGCTGTGAGTCCGGCGTGGCTATAGGGATCATCAGGACTATCCCTATCCCAGTATTCCTACCCATCTGGCAATCTGGAATTGCTGGGTATACTCGGGTCAGTCCCTTCAGAGTACAATGATCCAGTGTCCCCCTCTGGTTAGCCAGCTGAGCCAGATGTGAACTGTCTATCCAATCGGGTACTTCCCCACGTTGGATCTGGTCAAGATTGTGGCGGATCTGTCCCACCATCCACAGACCATAAGCGTGACAGAGTTGCCCCTGTCTTTGCTTTCCTGTATCTTCTTTTTCTCTATCAATGAGGTGATTGATGGTTTTGGCGTGAGCTTCCAGGACTGAGATGCCATCCAACTGGATTTCGGCACCCTCCTTTCCTAGGTTGGCTTGGTCCTCCTGGTTTTGCTCCACCCTCTCTAATAACCCCTTCATCACCCCTCTAAGCTGTTCCACCCTCTCATTTAACCCTTGTATACCTATCGAGTTTACTACGGAGGTCTTGTATTGAACACGGTGGCAATATCATTAACTATTTCCCTCTTGACCCTGGGGGCTGACCCCTGTCCTCGGAATCTACTGGCACCCATTGCGTCGGCAGCCTGCTGCATTACAACTTTATTTAATACATTGTACATCTTCCTTGACTGTTCTGTACAGTATTCCGGCATCTGGATGCCTGAAATATTGATCAGGACAGGCACAATTTCATGTTTAACATTATCATACAATAATTCCCCTTCGTTGTACATTACAATCCCATTCTCTGGTCCCTTAGTAGTTATGGGACAAGGCAGTTCCTCGGGCAATGTAGTGGTTCTTATGGGGTGCGGTGTTGGAGGGGGTGAGAAGCATACATACAATGATATTGCAGCCGTCCCCACCTCCTCGTAGTACCCACACAGCCCCACTCCCTTCTTGCGGATGACTTATTGCTGGGACTGTCCCGGAGGCCCGCAAATTATGCCGAAAGTACATTCATCGTGCCCTTTGACATCCCTCCGTTTAATGCAGCTGCTCCTTATACCCGTGGAGCACTGTACACATACCCGGTCCTTATTAGGATTTACTTGTAACCATACATTAAAGTAAGTCCTATCCTTGCTCCAATCTTTAGTCGCTGGGACACATACTCCGTCCGTCAAATTGAACAAAACTCCATAGTTCATGTGATTGTTTATTTCCAGCATGCTCTGCTGTCCGTCGGTGTTGTCCAAGGTACGTGCATGTCGCAGGGCTATCCATATTCCGAGTAGCGCCGTTCGTATTCCCATTCTGGTAAGTATTATCTGGAATTTTAAACAGACGGCCTGGTCGTCACCAGGGGTTAAGTTTTTGCTCTACGAATGTCCCTGTCACCCTGTGAAATCAGAAGCACAAGGTTACAACCAGTAGTAGTGATGTTGGGGAGGGCATCAAACATGAAATTAGGGGTGCGTGCAATAAAGGTGCAGCAGTTATAATGGGTGACTTTAATATGCGCATAGATTGGGTTAACCAAACTGGAAGCAATACGGTGGAGGAGGATTTCCTGGAGTGCATAAGGGATGGTTTTTTAGACCAATATGTCGAGGAACCAACTAGGGGGGAGGCCATCTTAGACTGGGTGTTGTGTAATGAGAGAGGATTAATTAGCAATCTCATTGTGCGAGGCCCCTTGGGGAAGAGTGACCATAATATGGTGGAATTCTGCATTAGGATGGAGAATGAAACAGTTAATTCAGAGACCATGGTCCAGAACTTAAGGAAGGGTAACTTTGAAGGTATGAGGTGTGAATTGGCTAGGATAGATTGGCGAATGATACTGAAGGGGTTGACTGTGGATGGGCAATGGCAGACATTTAGAGACCGCATGGATGAACTACAACATTTGTACATTCCTGTCTGGCGTAAAAATAAAAAAGGGAAGTTGGCTCAACCGTGGCTATCAAGGGAAATCAGGGATAGTATTAAAGCAAAGGAAGTGGCATACAAATTGGCCAGAAATAGCAGCGAACCCAGGGACTGGGAGAAATTTAGAACTCAGCAGAGGAGGACAAAGGGTTTGATTAGGGCAGGGAAAATGGAGTACGAGAAGAAGCTTGCAGGGAACATTAAGACGGACTGCAAAAGTTTCTATAGATATGTAAAGAGAAAAAGGTTAGTAAAGACAAATGTAGGTTCCCTGCAGTCAGAATCAGGGGAAGTCATAACAAAGAAATGGCGGACCAATTGAACAAGTACTTTAGTTCGGTATTCACTGAGGAGGACACAAACAACCTTCCGGATATAAAAGGGGTCGGAGGGTCTAGTAAGGAGGAGGAACTGAGGGAAATCCTTATTAGTCGGGAAATTGTGTTGGGGAAATTGATGGGATTGAAGGCCGATAAATCCCAAGGGCCTGATGGACTGCATCCCAGAGTACTTAAGGAGGTGGCCTTGGAAATAGTGGATGCATTGACAGTCATTTTCCAACATTCCATTGACTCTGGATCAGTTCCTATGGAGTGGAGGGTAGCCAATATAACCCCACTTTTTAAAAAAGGAGGGAGAGAGAAAACAGGGAATTATCGACCGGTCAGCCTGGCATCGGTAGTGGGTAAAATGATGGAATCAATTATTAAGGATGTCATAGCAGTGCATTTGAAAAGAGGTGATATGATAGGTCCAAGTCAGCATGGATTTGTGAAAGGGAAATCATGCTTGACAAATCTTCTGGAATTTTTTGAGGATGTTTCCAGTAGAGTGGACAAGGGAGAACCAGTTGATGTGGTGTATTTGGACTTTCAGAAGGCTTTCGACAAGGTCCCACACAAGAGATTAATGTGCAAAGTTAAAGCACATGGGATTGGGGGTAGTGTGCTGACATGGATTGAGAACTGGTTGTTAGACAGGAAGCAAAGAGCAGGAATAAATGGGTACTTTTCAGAATGGCAGGCAGTGACTAGTGGGGTACCGCAAGGTTCTGTGCTGGAGCCCCAGCTGTTTACACTGTACATTAATGATTTAGACGAGGGGATTAAATGTAGTATCTCCAAATTTGCGGATGACACTAAGTGTGAGCTGCAAGGAGGATGCTATGAGGCTGCAGAGCGACTTGGATAGGTTAGGTGAGTGGGCAAGTGCATGGCAGATGAAGTATAATGTGGATAAATGTGAGGTTATTCACTTTGGTGGTAAAAACAGAGAGACAGACTATTATCTGAATGGTGACAGATTAGGAAACGGGGAGGTGCAAAGAGACCTGGGTGTCATGGTACATCAGCCATTGAAGGTTGGCATGCAGGTACAGCAGGCGGTTAAGAAAGCAAATGGCATGTTGGCCTTCATAGCGATGGGATTTGAGTACAGGGGCAGGGAGGTGTTGCTACAGTTGTACATGGTCTTGGTGAGGTCACACCTGGAGTATTGTGTACAGTTTTGGTCTCCTAACTTGAGGAAGGACATTCTTGCTATTGAGGGAGTGCAGCGAAGGTTCACCAGACTGATTCCCGGGATGGCGGGACTGACCTATCAAGAAAGACTGGATCAAATGGGCTTGTATTCACTGGAGTTCAGAAGAATGAGAGGGGACCTCATAGAAACGTTTAAAATTCTGACAAGAATGTTCCCAATGTTGGGGAAGTCCAGAACCAGGGGACACAGTCTAAGGATAAGGGGTAAGCCATTTAGGACCGAGATGAGGAGGAATTTCTTCACCCAGAGAGTGGTGAACCTGTGGAATTCTCTACCACAGAAAGTTGTTGAGGCCAATTCACTAAATATATTCAAAAAGGAGTTAGATGAAGTCCTTACAACTAGGGGGATCAAGGGGTATGGTGAGAAAGCAGGAATGGGGTACTGAAGTTGCATGTTCAGCCATGAACTCATTGAATGGCGGTGCAGGCTAGAAGGGCCGAATGGCCTACTCCTGCACCTATTTTCTATGTTTCTATGTTTCTATGTTACAATCGAACCATTTCGAGCTGAATCTGTAGGGCGTACGCCCGTGTCTTTACCCACTTAAATATTACCCAAACTCCTATTGTCACCAATGCCAAAGCTATTCCTCCGAACACCCCTTCCAAAAGGGTGTCCAACCACTCCTGTTATTTTACAACATACCATTCCGTCTCATCTTGACTTATCACCCTTAGTTCAGCCATTATCCTTCTGCGTTATACCTTTTTAATTGGGACCAGTGCTTCCACCGGCCTTTTCCTCTCATGTCGACACATGCACATGTGTCGCTCGTCAAAATGATGTCGTACAGTCCGGTCCACCTCGGGGCAAACCCCGTCCTGTCGGGGGTGACTTGTACCAACACTTTGTTGCCTTCCTGTGGGTCGGCCTTTCCTTTGTTTTGGATCTCCAAGTCCCTTAGGGCCTGTTGCTCTATCACCTCTTTCCTTAGTTCCTTTAGCTGTGAATCTAATTGTTTCACATATTGTTTAATCCGATCTTGTAAAGGCCCCATGTCCTCTCCCCCCGTTATGATGCCTTCGGGGAGTCTCATGGCCCTCCCCGTCATCAATTCAAAGGGGGTCAGGCCTGTGGTCCGGTTAGGGGTAGCCCTAAGTCTCATTAATATACAGGGTAAAACATCCACCCATCCCTTCCCGGTTTCAGTTATGGCTTTGGCAATTGCTGTCTTGAGGGTACGGTTCATTCGCTCAACCATTCCTGAGCTCTGGGGGTGGTATGGAATGTGGAACCATTGTCGTATTCCAAGCAGACCACATGCCCGCTTCATGACCTGTCCCGTAAAGTGTGTCCCCTGGTCTGAGTCAATTTGAAGGGGCACTCCCCACCGTGGGATTATGTCGAATGCGAGAATCTGCGCTACCGTGTGTGCTCCGCAATCCCGGGTGGGAAAAACCTCAACCCACCTGGTAAACTGATCGATAATGACCAGGCAGTATTTCTTTCCCCGGCTGTTGGGTAGGGGCCCTGTGAAATCAATTTGTAGATTCTCCCATGGGCCCCTGGGATGTGTCTGATGCGCCATTTTAACCTTTATGGGTCTGCCTGGATTATGCTGTGCACATACTATGCAGCGCTGGCAATGTTTGGCTACGTCTCGCCCTACCCCGGCCCACCACCAGTCTTTGAGTAGTTGGCTCAGCATTCCATCTCGCCCAGTGTGATCCGGCTCGTGGTGTAGCCGGAGTAGTTCGGTTTGGATTGAGGACGAAGTGACTACTCGTAATCCCTTTCTCCATACCCCATCCTTTCCAATGCTAGCCCCCTTGCTTTCCCATTGCGACCGTTCCTCCGAGCAACTCTCTTCCTATACCTTACGGATATTCAGCTCTCCTGGTCCTATCACGGCCACTTTAATTATCTTGGGCTCATCTTCTTCCGCTGCGCTCCTGGCTGCTTGATCTGCCAGCATGTTTCCCCGCTGTTCCCTGGTCTCTACCCTTTGGTGCGCCTTGATCTTTATTACTGCTGCCGTCCAAGGTCTTTTAACGGCTTTTACCAATTCCCGAACTATATTCTCGTGTTTAATGTGTCCCCCCCCTGAAGTTATGTATCCACGTCTGCTCCAGGCTATCATGTAGTCGTGTACTACCCCGAATGCATACCGGCTGTCAGTATAAACATTTACACGCTTCCCCTTTGCCCATTTGCGGGCTTCGGTCAACGCTACAAGCTCCGCCACTTGGGCGGACCCTGTTCCTTCCAGTGCCCCTCGCAGGAGGGTGGCACCGTCCTGGTCTACCACGCCCCACCCGGTGCGGAATTGCCCGTCAATATATCGTCGGGACCCATCAACGTAAAGGGTTAAATCGGGGTCGCTCAGAGGTTCATCGGCTATTCCCCCTTCCGTTCCTTGGTCTATCTCAGTTTTGCAGCTATGGGGTTCACCTTCGGTCACTATTCCCTCCGCGGGATTAAAACCTATATCCCTGATTACTTGTATGGACTGGTCTTTGGGTAATAGTACTGCCTCCCAGGTAGCTCGTTGCGCATCTGACACTGTTTTTAACCTCCCGGTGTTTAGTAATTCCACTATGGTGTGCTTCGTGTGTATGATTAGCTGCCCCGACATCGTGATTGGTTCGCATATTCTTGCAGCCCAAGTGGTGCAATTGAGTGCAGCCACACACCGATGAAGTCCCTTCACTACCGGGGACTCTTGTGTTGAGTAATACGCTACTGGTCTCATTACCCAGCCCTTTTCCTGGGTTATGACAGTGCTATAGAAACCTCCCTCGAGATCATAATATACATGGAATGGCTTCGTCATGTCAGGTAGCTTCAGCGCCGGGGCTGCCAATAATTCGGCTTTTAATTTCCCATCGGCTTCCTCTTGCTCCAATCCCCACTCCACCAGTTCCGTTCCTGGTTTTCCTCCCCTCACTAGTTGCTGAATGGGTTCGGCCATATTCGCAAATTGAGGAATGAAATTCCTGCAATAGTTGAACAAGCCCATCACCCGTCGCACTGCCCGCACCGTAGTTGGTCGGGGCATATCAGCGATGGCTGTCTTTCGGTCTGTCGGAAGGGTCTTTTTCCCCTGACTGATATCGTGTCCCAGATATCAACCCGTGGCTTGCCCGATCTGTGCCTTTTTTGCATTTATTTTAAAACCTGTCTTGTCTGGAGTCCTTAAAACCGTGGCTACGGCCCCTAAGTGCTCTCGGTCGCTTGACGAGGCTATCAAGATGTCATCCACGTACTGAAGGATTGTGCTATTGTAAGGGGTTAAGTTACACTGTTCCAAGGCATTGCTCATGACTCGGTGGAAAATGTTCGGACTATTATGGAATCCCTGAGGGAGTCGGGTCCACGTGTATTGTCTGCCTCTGGAGGTAGATGCGAATCTTTCCTGAGACGCACGGTCCAGTCGGATTGACCAAAATCCGTTAGCAATATCTAAAACGGTGAAAATCCTGTGTCCCAGATTCAGACCGTTGAAGATAGTCGCTGGGCTGGCCACAATCGGGTGTTCCCTGGCGTTACTTTATTTAGAGCTGTGTCATCCATCGTTAGTCGGTAACTCTCATCCGGCTTTTTAACTGGCCACATCGGGGAGTTCGTGACTGACACTGTCTGTTGTAATATGCCTTGGTCTACCAGGGCTTCTATTATTTCCTCAGTGGCCCGCATGGCCTCTGGTTTGTTAGGGTATTGGTTGTGGGGAGGATGTACCGGTCCCGTTACCTTCTCTGGTGTCATGTCAATAAGCCCACAGTCCTGTTTGCTTTTTGCCCAAACTCCCGGAATAGCCTGACACAGCAATCCCAACATCCCGTCCTTAGACCAGTCTCTCGTCAAGGTGCCTGTTTTACCTAATGTGGCTATATTTTTTACTAGGGCCCATCTCCTGGCCACTTTATCCTGATACCCTTTCTTAGTCTTCCAGGTTACCCGCCTTCGCTGTGCGTTCACTATGGTGCCTAGTTCGCGGAGTAGGTCCATCCCGAATATAGTGCCCTCTGAATTTTGACATACCCAGAACTGGACCGGTACCATTATACCGTCCACCTCTAGCACTTGTGTTTCACTTTGATATGCCGTGGTCCTGTCTCCCCCTACCCCTTGGATTATGATGGATCTTCGGGCAGTGGGTAGGTCGAGATTCGTTAGGGATACCGATGCCCCTGTATCTATCAACATATCGCATCGCCGGCCCCCTAACGATGCATTGATCCACATACGGGGATCGGGTTCTTGGCTGGGGGCCGATGTGATTCATTGAGGATTCGCCTGCTTCTGGGTCAGCTGCTGTATAATGTCCAGCAGCTGCTGATTTCCGAGGGTACTAACGTCCGGGGCTCTTTCATTGGGGTTTTGTCCCGTTTTAGGTCCCCGTTGCGGTCCCTTCCCTTCCTTGCTGCCCCCCCTTTGCCCAACAGTCCTTTGACGCGTGACCTAATCAGTCACAGTTCCTACACTTTTTGCGTCCGTCACATTTTGGGGCTCTACACTCGGCGCAGCGATGTCCCGTTTTGTTGCAATTATAGCATGTCTCAACCGCCTTTTTGTCGGTGGCCGCACAGACCTCCGCTGTACTGGCGGCTATCTCGGACCTTTGTTGATTGTCTACCGAGGTCGCCCAACTTTCCAGATCGTCAAAATTATTATGTACCACTAAGCCTGTTTTTAGGATGGCTTGGTGGGCGGAGCTTAGTCCGTCCTTATACAACTGTATGAAGGCCGGCTTCTGCCGGTCTGCGTCCAGTTCTCCGCTATGTGCCAAGAACGCCTCAAATTTCCTAACCCCGTACTCTTGTGCCCGTTCGTCCTTCTTTTGCACTACTCCCACTATCGAGTTCCAGTTTACGGGAACCTGGACTAAAACGAGTGTCACGTTCGCTTTGAATGCTTTCATGCTCGTCTCCTGCTGTTGCCTAGTAGCAGACAGGTCGGTACACCAGGTACCGCTTCGGTAATCATTAGGTAGTCTGTCCCAGTAGTTTTCTGGCATTTTAATCCTAACTATACCAGCGATATCTTGATTGTGGAGCTGGTGGCAAATTGTCATTTCCTTGAGGTTTTGCCAGAAGGTTGCATTGCTATGGCGGGGTATTACGGGTGGCAGTTTGTCTAACAACTGCATCGTGTCCCCGGGGGTCAACGATGTGTATGTTATTCGTGTTTGTGCGGGTATGGCGGGACTGCCAGGACGACTTGCTCCTGCTGGGATCTCGGGTATGCGTTCCACCTTTAGCGGCGCGATCGGGGCCGGGTTTATTGTGGCATATGGGGGTGGCAAGACGTCCCCTTTAACCGAGTTGCAACTATCCGTTTCATTCCCTAGGCATTCCCAATCTTCCCCACTAGGCGGTGCACTTGGGCTATTTATGGTCAGGACTGGCAAAACTGTCTGTCCGTTTTCAACAGTTACTTGCTTTCTTTTTGTTTGCACATACTGGTTAACTTTCTCTGTTAACTTTACATGGGCTCACAGTATCAAAATTACTGCCTTTTCCTCTTTGTCTTTCTTTTCCTTCTCCCACCATTCCCTTTGCTTTGCTAGCAGCTCCTGAGGATTCCACACTGCTCTAATCATTTTTTCGATTAGCTTCTTTTGTTTTTCCACCAGGTGGCGGGTAAGGGACCCTTCTGGTCCCCACTTGAGGTTACTTGTTTTCATGGCCATCCCTGGGTAGGACTGGAACCGTTAGAAATCTGCTCTCAGAGGTCCGCTTTCTTCCTAGCGCAACTTGTAGTAGACCGTCTCCTGGCTACTGTCAGGTCACAAGTTTTGCTGTTACACAAACTTATACAATTCTTAAAATGCGTTTAAGCAATTCCTGCAGTGCTCTACGTATCCTTAACGACTACCTACCACCGCTCTGCCCGTTGGTCCGACCCTGTTCACAGGTTTGGATTCCGTTAGCCACTGTACACCGCTTGGTTCTACCCCGGGGTATCTTTCAAATTACACTGCTGGGTCCGGAAGATGCCTTTCAGTATCACGATCCCACGGTCCAAGTGTGTTCCCAGCACCTACTTAATTCCTGGCTGTCACGTGGGACTAAAGTCCTCTTAATTCAGGCTCAGGCTAGGTGTTTGAGATATTGGACCGTCTCCACGTGTCAATCAACCAGCATCCACCTTCCGCACCCATTATAAAATTTTGTTTAAGGTATACTCACCCGGTTTCTGCAAGCTCGTCAGCGACCCCGAAATGCTGTTTGTGACGCCACTGTTAGTGTTAGTGTTTCTCAAAAGAATCACTCAACACTCAGAGTCAGTTCCAATGCCAGTGCGGCCTTTATTAACGCCAGCGGGGAGGAAGCCTCAGGACTGGATCCAGGCTTCTCGCCGCCGAACAAAGAAACTCATCGATAGTTATATGTTTCACAATAGTTCTTTACAGTTACTCAGCCCACTTCGGCTGGACACAATCCAATCATAACGATTATAGATTACATATAGGTTTCTTTAACCCAATAGAATTTCCCTGATACCTCGGGGCTGTATGTTCGTTTTTTGTCAGCTCGGGCTGATTAATGACCTCGTTATGTGAGGCAGATTCTCCCCTTATCTCTCTTTCTTGGACTTCGGCTGTGTGAAATCACTGGTTCATTGTATCCAAGGCATTCCTGGTAGTGGGCCTCACAGGGTCATTCCTCGGTCATTTCTCGGTCAGTCCCAGTTCATTACTTGACTAACGGGGTTCCCATCATGCTTGGGCAGCCATTTTATATGTGGCCGTTTTAAACTTGTTGAGTTTAGATATATTCAGCAGGTGCCTAATGCCTAGTGTTTTGATATATTCAGCAGGTGCCTAATGCCTACAACAGTTCCCATCGGCCAATGATCCTATGGTCCAATATTCCTATGGGCCAATGTTCCTATGGTCCAATGTTCCTATGGTCCAATGTTCCAATGGACCAATGTTCCTATGGGCCAATGTTCCTCTGGTCCTAAGTTCTTATGGGCCAATGTTCCTATGGTCCAATGTTCCTATGGTCCAATGTTTCTATGGGCCAATGTTCCTATGGGCCAATGTTCCTCTGGTCCTAAGTTCCTATTGGCCAATGTTACTATGGTCTAATGTTCCGATGGTCCAAAATTCCTATGGTCCAATGTTCCTAAGTTCAATGTTCCTCTGGTCCAATGTTCCTATGGGCCTATGTTCCGATGGTCCAATGTTTCAATGTTCCTATGGTCCAATGTGCCTATGGTCCAATGTTCCAATGTTCCTATTGGCCAATGTTTCTATGGTCCAATGTTCCTATGGTCCAATGTTCCTAGGGGCCAATGTTCCGATGGTCCAATGTTCCAATGTTCCTATGGGCCAATGTTTCTATGGTCCTATGTTCCTATGAACCAATGTTCCTATGGTCCAATGTTCCACTGGTCCAATGTTCCGATGGTCCAATGTTCCAATGTTCCTATTGGCCAATGTTCCTATGGTCCAATGTTCCTATGGTCCAATGTTCCTATGGGTCAATGTTACTATGGTCCAATGTTCCGATGGTCCAAAATTCCTATGGTCTAATGTTCCGATGGGTCAATGTTCCTATGGTCCTGTGTTCCTATGGGCCAATGTTACTATGGTCCAATGTTCCGATGTTGCAATATTCCTATGGTCCAATATTCCGATGGGCCAATGTTCCTATGGTCCAATGTTCCAATGGTCCAATATTCCTTTGGTCCAATGTTCCGATGGGCCAATGTTCCTATGGTCCAATGTTCCTATGGTCCAATGTTCCTATGGGCCAAATGTTCCTATGGGCCAATGTTCCTATGGACCAATGTTCCTCTGGTCCTATGTTCCTATGAGCCAATGTTCCTATGGTTCAATGTTCCAATGTTCCTATTGGCCAACGTTCCTATGGTCCAATGTTCCTCTGGTCCAATGTTCCAATGTTCCTATTGGTCAATGTTTCTATGGTCCAATGTTCCTATGGTCCAATGTTCCTAGGGGCCAATGTTCCGATGGTCCAATGTTCCAATGTTCCTATGGGCCAATGTTTCTATGGTCCTATGTTCCAATGTTCCTATGGGCTAATGTTCCTAAGTTCAATGTTCCTCTGGTCCAATGTTCCTATGGGCCTATGTTCCGATGGTCCAATGTTTCAATGTTCCTATGGTCCAATGTGCCTATGGTCCAATGTTCCAATGTTCCTATTGGCCAATGTTTCTATGGTACAATGTTCCTATGGTCCAATGTTCCTCGGGGCCAATGTTCCGATGGTCCAATGTTCCAATGTTCCTATGGGCCAATGTTTCTATGGTCCTATGTTCCTATGAACCAATGTTCCTATGGTCCAATGTTCCACTGGTCCAATGTTCCGATGGTCCAATGTTCCAATGTTCCTATTGGCCAATGTTCCTATGGTCCAATGTTCCTATGGTCCAATGTTCCTATGGGTCAATGTTCCGATGGTCCAATGTTTCAATGTTCCTCTGGTCCAATATGCCTATGGTACAATGTTCCAATGTTCCTATGGGTCAATGTTTCTATGGTCCAATGTTCCTCTGGTCCAATGTTCCAATGTTCTTATTGACCAATGTTCCTATGGTCCAATGTTCTTCTGGTCCAATGTTCCTATGGTCCAATGTTCCTATGGTCCAATGTTCCTCTGGTCCAATGTTCCAATGTTCTTATTGACCAATGTTCCTATGGTCCAATGTTCTTCTGGTCCAATGTTCTTCTGGTCCAATGTTCCTATGGGTCAATGTTCCTATGGTCCAATGTTCCAATGGGCCAATGTTCCTCTGGTTCAATGTTCCTCTGGTCCAATGTTCCTATGGGCCAATGTTCATCTTGTCCAATGTTCCTATTTCCTATGGGTCAATGTTCCTATGGTTCAATGTTCCAATGTTCCTATGGGCCAATGTTCCTATGGTCCAATGTTTCTATGGGCCAATGTTCCTATGAGTCAATGTTCCTATGGGCCAATGTTCCTATGGTCCAATGATCCTATGGTCCAATGTTCCTCTGGTCCAATGTTCCAATGTTCCTATTGGCCAATGTTTCTATGGTCCAATGTTCCTATGGTCCAATGTTCCTAGGGGCCAATGTTCCGGTGGTCCAATGTTCCAATGTTCCTATGGGCCAATGTTTCTATGGTCCAATGTTCCTATGGTCCAATGTTCCTAGGGGCCAATGTTCCGGTGGTCCAATGTTCCAATGTTCCTATGGTCCAATGTTCCACTGGTCCAATGTTCCTATGGTCCAATGTTCCAATGTTCATATTGGCCAATGTTCCTATGGTCCACTGTTCCTATGGTCCAATCTTCCAATGTTCCTATGGGCTAATGTTCCTAAGTTCAATGTTCCTCTGGTCCAATGTTCCTATGGGCCTATGTTCCGATGGTCCAATGTTTCAATGTTCCTATGGTCCAATGTGCCTATGGTCCTATGTTCCACTGTTCCTATTGGCCAATGTTTCTATGGTCCAATGTTCCTATGGTCCAATGTTCCTATGGGCCAATGTTCCTATGGGCCAATGTTCCTATGGACCAATGTTCCTCTGGTCCTATGTTTTTCTTATGAGCCAATGTTCCTATGGTCCAATGTTCCAATGTTCCTATTGGCCAATGTTCCTATCTTCCAATGTTCCTCTGGTCCAATGTTCCAATGTTCCTATTGGCCAATGTTTCTATGGTCCAATGTTCCTATGGTCCAATGTTCCCAGGGGCCAATGTTCCGATGGTCCAATGTTCCAATGTTCCTATGAGCCAATGTTCCTATGGTCCAATGTTCCAATGTTCCTATTGGCCAATGTTCCTATGGTCCAATGTTCCTCTGGTCCAATGTTCCTATGGGCCAATGTTCCAATGTTCCTATGGGCCAATGTTCCTCTGGTCCAATGTTCCTATGGGCCAATGTTCCGATGGTCCAATGTTCCAATGTTCCTATGGTCCAATGTTCCTATGGTCCAATGTTCCAATGTTCTTCTGGGCCAATGTTTCTATGGTCCAATGTTCCTCTGGTCCAATGTTCCTATGGTCCAATGTTCCAATGTTCCTCTGGTCCAGTGTTCCTTTGGGCCAATGTTCCTATGGTCCAATGTTCCTATGGGCCAATGCTCCTATGGGCCAATGTTACCATTCTCCAATATTCCTATGGCCCAATCTTCCAATGTTCCAATGTTCCTATGGTCCAATGTTCTTATGGTCCAATGTTCCGATGGGCCAATGTTCCTATGGCTCAGTGTTCCTATGGTCCAATGTTCCTATGGTCCAATGTTCCTATGGGCCAAATGTTCCGATGGGCCAATGTTACTATGGACCAATGTTTCTCTGGTCCTATGTTCCTATGAGCCAATGTTCCTATGGTCCAATGTTCCAATGTTCCTATTGGCCAATGTTCCTATGGTCCAATGTTCATCTGGTCCAATGTTCCAATGTTCCTATTGGCAAATGTTTCTATGGTTCAATGTTCCTATGGTCCAATATTCCTAGGGGCCAATGTTCCGATGGTGCAATGTTCCAATGTTCCTATGGGCCAATGTTTCTATGGCCCTATGTTCCTATGAACCAATGTTACTATGGTCCAATGTTCCACTGGTCCAATGTTCCGATGGTCCAATGTTCCAATGTTCCTGTTGGCCAATGTTCCTATGGTCCAATGTTCCTATGGTCCAATGTTCCAATGTTCCTATTGGCCAATGTTGCTAAGTCCAATGTTCCTCTGGTCCAATGTTCCTATGGGCCAATGTTCCGATGGTCCAATGTTTCAATGTTCCTATGGTCCAATGTTCCTATGGTCCAATGTTCCAGTGTTCTTCTGGGCCAATGTTTCTATGGTCCAATGTTCCTCTGGTCCAATGTTCCTATGGTCCAATGTTCCAATGTTCTTCTGGGCCAATGTTTCTATCGTCCAATGTTCCTCTGGTCCAATGTTCCAATGGTCCAATGTTCCAATGTTCCACTGGTCCAATGTTCCGATGGTCCAATGTTCCAATGTTCCTGTTGGCCAATGTTCCTATGGTCCAATGTTCCTATGGTCCAATGTTCCAATTTTCCTATTGGCCAATGTTACTAAGTCCAATGTTCCTCTGGTCCAATGTTCCTATGGGCCAATGTTCCGATGGTCCAATGTTTCAATGTTCCTATGGTCCAATGTTCCTATGGTCCAATGTTCCAATGTTCTTCTGGGCCAATTTTTCTATGGTCCAATGTTCCTCTGGTCCAATGTTCCTATGGTCCAATGTTCCAATGTTCCTCTGGTCCAGTGTTCCTTTGGGCCAATGTTCCTATGGTCCAATGTTCCTATGGGCCAATGTTCCTATGGGCCAATATTACTATTCTCCAATATTCCTATGGCCCAATATTCCGATGGGCCAATGTTCCTATGGTCCAATGTTCCTATGGTCCAATATTCCTATGGTCCAATGTTCCGATGGGCCAAATGTTCCTATGGGCCAATGTTCCTATGGACCAATGTTCCTCTGGTCCTATGTTTTTCTTATGAGCCAATGTTCCTATGGTCCAATGTTCCAATGTTCCTATTGGCCAATGTTCCTATCTTCCAATGTTCCTCTGGTCCAATGTTCCAATGTTCCTATTGGCCAATGTTTCTATGGTCCAATGTTCCTATGGTCCAATGTTCCCAGGGGCCAATGTTCCGATGGTCCAATGTTCCAATGTTCCTATGGGCCAATGTTTCTATGGTCCTATGTTCCTATGAGCCAATGTTCCTATGGTCCAATGTTCCAATGTTACCATTGGCCAATGTTCCTATGGTCCAATGTTCCTCTGGTCCAATGTTGCTATGGGCCAATGTTCCGATGGTCCAATGTTCCAATGTTCCTATTGGCCAATGTTCCTATGGGCCAATGTTCTGATGGTCCAATGTTCCAATGTTCCTATGGTCCAATGTTCCTATGGTCCAATGTTCCAATGTTCTTCTGGGCCAATGTTTCTATGGTCCAATGTTCCTCTGGTCCAATGTTCCTATGGTCCAATGTTCCAATGTTCCTCTGGTCCAGTGTTCCTTTGGGCCAATGTTCCTATGGTCCAATGTTCCTATGGGCCAATGTTCCTATGGCCAATGTTACTATTCTCCAATATTCCTATGGCCCAATATTCCGATGGGCCAATGTTCCTATGGTCCAATGTTCCTATGGTCCAATATTCCTATGGTCCAATGTTCCGATGGGCCAATGTTCCTTTGGTCCAGTGTTCCTATGGTCCAATGTTCCTATGGGCCAATGTTCCTATGGACCAATGTTCCTCTGGTCCTATGTTTTTCTTATGAGCCAATGTTCCTATGGTCCAATGTTCCAATGTTCCTATTGGCCAATGTTCCTATCTTCCAATGTTCCTCTGGTCCAATGTTCCAATGTTCCTATTGGCCAATGTTTCTATGGTCCAATGTTCCTATGGTCCAATGTTCCCAGGGGCCAATGTTCCGATGGTCCAATGTTCCAATGTTCCTATGGCCCAATGTTTCTATGGTCCTATGATCCTATGAGCCAATGTTCCTATGGTCCAATGTTCCTCTGGTCCAATGTTCCTATGGGCCAATGTTCCGATGGTCCAATGTTCCAATGTTCCTATTGGTCAATGTTCCTATGGTCCAATGTTCCTATGGTCCAATGTTCCAATGTTCCTATGGTCCAATGGTCCAATGTTCCGATGGGCCAAATATTCCTATGGGCCAATGTTCCTATGGACCAATGTTCCTCTGGTCCTATGTTTTTCTTATGAGCCAATGTTCCTATGGTCCAATGTTCCAATGTTCCTATTGGCCAATGTTCCTATCTTCCAATGTTCCTCTGGTCCAATGTTCCAATGTTCCTATTGGCCAATGTTTCTATGGTCCAATGTTCCAATGTTCCTATGGACCAATGTTTCTATGGTGCTATGTTCCTATGAGCCAATGTTCCTATGGTCCAATGTTCCAATGTTCCTATGGACCAATGTTTCTATGGTGCTATGTTCCTATGAGCCAATGTTCCTATGGTCCAATGTTCCAATGTTCCTATTGGCCAATATTCCTATAGTCCAATGTTCCTCTGGTCCAATGTTCCTATGGACCAATGTTCCGATGGTCCAATGTTCCAATGTTCCTATTGGCCAATGTTCCTATGGTCCAATGTTCCTATGGTCCAATGTTCCAATGTTCCTATGGACCAATGTTCCTCTGGTCCAATGTTCCTATGGGCCAATGTTCCGATGGTCCAATGTTCCAATGTTCCTATTGGCCAATGTTCCTCTGGTCCAATGTTCCTATGTTCCAATGTTCCAATGTTCCTATGGGCCAATGTTCCTATGGTCCAATGTTCCTCTGGTCCAAGGTTCCTATGGGCCAATGTTCCGATGGTCCAATGTTCCAATATTCCTATGGTCCAATGTTCCTATGGTCCAATGTTCCAATGTTCTTCTGGGCCAATGTTTCTATGGTCCATTGTTCCTCTGGTCCAATTTTCCTATGGTCCAATGTTACAATGTTCCTCTGGTCCAGTGTTCCTTTGGGACAATGTTCCTATGGTCCAATGTTCCTATGGGCCAATGTTCCTATGGGCCAATGTTACTATTCTCCAATATTCCTATGGCCCAATATTCCGATGGGCCAATGTTCATATGGTCCAATGTTCCTATGGTCCAATATTCCTATGGTCCAATGTTCCGATGGGCCAATGTTCCTTTGGTCCAGTGTTCCTATGGTCCAATATTCCTATGGTCCAATGTTCCAATGGGCCAAATGTTCCTATTGGCCAATGTTCCTATGGTCCAATGTTCCAATGTTCCTATGGGCCAATGTTCCTATGGTCCAATGTTCCTCTGGTCCAATATTCCTGTCGGCCAATGTTCCTATGGTCCAATGTTCCTCTGGTCCAAAGTTCCTATGGCTCCAATGTTCCTATGGTCCAATGTTCCTATGGTCCAATGTTCCTATGGTCCAATGTTCCTATGAGCCAATGTTCCTCTGGTCCAATGTTCCTATGAGCCAATGTTCCTATGGTCCAATGTTCTTATGGTCCAATGTTCCGATGGGCCAATGTTCCTATGGTGCAGTGTTCCTATGGTCCAATGTTCCTATGGTCCAATGTTCCTATGGGCCAAATGTTCCGATCGGCCAATGTTACTATGGACCAATGTTCCTCTGGTCCTATGTTCCTATGAGCCAATGTTCCTATGGTCCAATGTTCCAATGTTCCTATTGGCGAATGTTCCTATGGTCCAATGTTCCTCTGGTCCAATGTTCCAATGTTCCTATTGGCAAATGTTTCTATGGTCCAATGTTGCTATGCTCCAATGTTCCTAGGGGCCAATGTTCCGATGGTCCAATGTTCCAATGTTCCTATGGGCCAATGTTTCTATGGCCCTATGTTCCTATGAACCAATGTTGCTATGGTCCAATGTTCCACTGGTCCAATGTTCCTATGTTCCAATGTTCCAATGTTCCTATTGGCCAATGTTCCTAAGTCCAATGTTCCTCTGGTCCAATGTTCCTATGGGCCAATGTTCCGATGGTCCAATGTTTCAATGTTCCTATGGTCCAATGTGCCTATGGTCCAATGTTCCAATCTTCCTATTGACCAATGTTCCTATGGTCCAATGTCCCTATGGTCCAATGTTCCTCTGGTCCAATGTTCCTATGGGTCAATGTTCCTACGGTCCAATGTTCCGATGGGCCAATGTTCCTCTGATTCAATGTTCCTCTGGTCCTATGTTCCTATGGGCCAATGTTCATCTTGTCCAATGTTCCTATGTTCCTATGGGCCAATGTTCCTATGGTCCAATGTTCCAATGTTCCTTTGGGCCAATGTTCCTATGGTCCAATGTTCCTATGAGCCAATGTTCATCTGGTCCAACGTTCCTCTGGTCCAATATTCCTATGGTCCAATGTTCCTCTGGTCCAATGTTCCTATGGTCCAATGTTCCTATGGGTCAATGTTCCTACGGTCCAATGTTCCGATGGGCCAATGTTCCTCTGGTTCAATGTTCCTCTGGTCCTATGTTCCTATGGGCCAATGTTCATCTTGTCCAATGTTCCTATGTTCCTATGGGCCAATGTTCCTATGGTCCAATGTTCCAATGTTCCTTTGGGCCAATGTTCCTATGGTCCAATGTTCCTATGGGCCAATGTTCCTATGAGCCAATGTTCCTATGGGCCAATGTTCCTATGGTCCAATGTTCCTATGGGCCAATGTTCCTATGGGCCAATGTTCCTATGGTCCATTGTTCCGATGGTTCAATGTTCCTATGGTCCAATGTTCTGATGGGACAATGTTCCTATGGTCCAATGTTCCGATGGTTCAATGTTCCTATGGTCCTATGTTCCTATGGGCCAATGTTCCTATCAGCCAATGTTCCTATGATCCAATATTCCTATGGGCCAATGTTCCTATGGTCCAATGTTCCGATGGTTCAATATTCCTATGGTCCAATGTTCTGATGGGACAATGTTCCTATGGTCCAATGTTCCAATGTTCCTATGGTCCAATGTTCCTATGGTCCAATGTTCCTCTGGTCCAATGTTCCTATGGTCCAACGTTCTAATGTTCCTATGGTCCAATGTTCCTATAGTCCAATGTTCCTCTGGTCCAATATTCCTATGGTCCAATGTTCCTATGGTCCAATGTTCCTCTAGTCCAATGTTCCTATGGGCCAATGTTCCAATGTTCCTATGGTCCAATGTTCCTCTGGTCCAATGTTCCTATGGTCCAATGTTCCTATGGTCCAATGTTCCTCTGGTCCAATGTTCCTCTGGTCCAATGTTCCACTGGTCCAATGTTCCTATGGGCCAATGTTCTGATGGGACAATGTTCCTATGGTCCAATGTTCCACTGGTCCAATGTTCCTATGGGCCAATGTTCTGATGGGACAATGTTCCTATGGTCCAATGTTCCGATGGTTCAATGTTCCTATGGTCCTATGTTCCTATGGGCCAATGTTCCTATCGGCCAATGTTCCTATGATCCAATATTCCTATGGGCCAATGTTCCTATGGTCCAATGTTCCGATGGATCAATATTCCTATGGTCCAATGTTCTGATGGGACAATGTTCCTATGGTCCAATGTTCCAATGTTCCTATGGTCCAATGTTCCTATGGTCCAATGTTCCTCTGGTCCAATATTCCTATGGTCCAACGTTCTAATGTTCCTATGGTCCAATGTTCCTATGGTCCAATGTTTCTCTGGTCCAATGTTCCTATGGTCCAATGTTCCTATGGTCCAATGTTCCTATGGGCCAATGTTCCAATGTTCCTATGGTCCAATGTTCCTCTGGTCCAATGTTCCTATGGTCCAATGTTCCTATGGTCCAATGTTCCTCTGGTCCAATGTTCCTATGGGCCAATGTTCCAATGTTCCTCTGGTCCAATGTTCCTCTGGTCCAATGTTCCACTGGTCCAATGTTCCTATGGGCCAATGTTCCAATGCTCCTCTGGTCCAATGTTCCTAAGGTCCAAAGTTCCTATGGGCCAATGTCCCAATGTTCCTCTGGCCCAATGTTCCTCTGGTCCAATATTCCTATGGGCCAATGTTCCTCTGGTCCAATGTTCCTCTGGACCAATGTTTCTATGGGCCAATGTTCCTATGGTCCAATGTTCCTCTGGTCCAATGTTCCTATGGGCCAATGTTCCCATGGTCCAATGTTCCTATGGGCCAATGTTCCTATGGTCCTATGTTCCCATGGTCTAATGTTTCCATGGTCCAATGTTCCTCTGGTCCAATGTTTCTGTGGTCCAATGTTCCTATGGACCAGTGTTCCTTTGGTCCAATGTTCCTATGGTTCATGCACGCGCTGCGATGCACAGTAGGGAGAGGCCACAGCATCGGAAAGTCGAACGAGGCCAGCAGCTTAAGATAGGTGCATACCTTTTCTCTAAAATGCCCGCTGGAAGGCCAAAATGGAATTTCTGGGCCATTACATTTGGTCCTCTCATCCAAATCATTGATATAGATTGTGAATAGCTGAGGCCCAAGCACTGATCCTTACAGTACCCCACTAGTTACAGCTTACAAACCCAAAAATGATCCATTTATTCCTACTCTCTGTTTTTTGTCCGTTAACCAATCCTCAATCCATGCTAGTATATTACCCCCAATCCCATAAGCCCTGATATTGTATAATAAGCTCTTGTGTGCTTCCTTATCGAATGCCTTCCGAAAATCCAAATACATCATATCCACTATTCTTCTAGTTGCAACCTCAAAAATCTCTAACTAATTTGTCAGACATGATTTCCCTTTCATAAATCAATGTTGGCTCTGCCCAATCCTATTATTATTTTCTAAGTGCCCTCTTACCACATCCTTAATAATAGATTCTAGCATTTTCCCATATGACTGATGTCAGGCTAACTGGTCTGTAGTTCCTCGTTTTCTCTCTCCCTCCTTTCTTAAATAGCGGGATTACATTTGCAGCCTTCCAATCCACGGGATGAAGTCTAGAATCTGTGGGATTTTGAATTTTGCCGGTCATGAAGCAATATGGACACTGGTTATTGAGTTACTTGTAGATAGGTGTGTGATGGTGAGCAGGAGAAGGAAATAAAATTGGCCACCACTAGTGATACCTAAGATAACACCCTACATGAATTGTTAAAAAATAATTTTCAATCAAATCACTGTAACATATAAAACCTCTGTCAGAGGCATAGGTTTAGACCCTAGGAGGAAATGAGGTAGAGCTGCCCTCCCCCAATTTGTTGACATAGAGTATATTCCCCCTTCTCCCAATCCGAATCCTGACATTGGCTTCTGAGACTTCAAGATCTTTACAGGTGGTCACACATCTGGTTGGCCTTTTTCATGGCAGGGGCCTCAATCCTGATTCATGATTTGCTGGAGGGCCACTCCACCATAAAGGAACTTCTGTTTATCCAACGCCCTTCAAGACCTCAAGATGTCCCTCTGCACTTTACAGCCAATGAAGTACTTTTTGAAGTGCAGTCACTGCTGTAATGTAGGAAACGCGGCAACTAATTTTCACACAGCAAGGTCCGACAAAAAGCAACAAGCATGACCAAATTATCTATTTTTAAATGTTGGTTGAGAGATAAATATTAGCCAGGACACCAGGGGGCAGTCTATCCTACTTTGACTAGTGCCAATGGATCGTTTATGCCCACCTGAGAGCAGACGGAGCCTCAGTTTAATTTCTCATCCAAAAGACGGCACCTCCAACAGTGCAGCACTCCCTCTGTACTGCACTGGAGTGTCAGCCTAGATTTTTGCACTCAAGTCTCTGGAGTGGGACTTGAACCCACAACTTTCTGACTCAGAGGCAGAAGTGCTACCCACTGAGCCACTGGCTGACACTTGCAGCACAATTATCTTTTATCCTTTTTTTTAAACATTCTTTCTCCTAAATAACATCATCATCATAGGCAGTCCCTCGGAATCGAGGAACGCTTGCTTCCACTCTTAAAATGAGTCCTTAGGTGGCTGAACAGTCCAATACGAGAACCACAGGCCCTGTCACAGGTGGGACAGACAGTCGTAGAGGGAAAGGGTGGGTGGGACTGGTTTGCCGCACACTCCTTCCGCTGCCTGCGCTTGGTTTCTGCATGACAAGACACGAGGTGCTCAGCGCCCTCCCAGATGCACTTCCTCCACTTAAGGCGATCTTTGGCCAGGGACTCCCAGATGACTTAAATAACAATTCTATTTAGGTAACAGGATGTGAAAGAGAAATCAGGAACAGCTGGTCTGCTGAAGGTTCTGGGTGAGGAGGCTGGTGGTGGAGGGAGCAGGGAAGGATCACAGTTGACCATCGGCCCTTATTACAGATATCTCTGCCCTATGTATTCACAACCTGGGTCACTTTTTCCTTCGTTTCCTCTCGTGACCTTGTGCTATAAGCCGAAGGACACCATGTGTCTCTGCTATTGTGCGAGAAGCATCTGAATAATGCATTACCATACTGCAGCAAAGTAATTTTCTCCAGTAAGAGTGAATAGAGTTCTCTGAGTTTGGACAGGTGGTGTTACCACACTAAGCAGCCAAGCCAGAGTGAGCATGAAATGTATACATTCAGTCAGATTCAAACAGTGGGCCAAATCGACAGAGGTTTCCCATGTCCCAGCTATTGAGTTGTGAGGGAGCATCTCAACCTGAACTGATAATCCATTCTTTCGGTCTTCAAATGCCAACAGATCCATTCATTATTGCTTGCATTTTCCGTGTTTTCTTTAGATTCATAACACTTGCGGGCATGGTTAATTTTCTTTCTCGCAGTTAATGAGCCCAGGAAAAACCTAATATTGTTTTGATGTGATGCCTCCAATTAATCATTTTACAAAAAGCAAAAAAAACAATAAGAGCTAAAAAGTTCGGTTATTTGAAAGATTACGTGCGTGACTCTTAAAAAGAAATTCAAGCCTTTAGGTCCCAATGCACTTTACATTCGACGAAATACCTTTTAAGTGTAGTCACTCTTGTTTTTTTAAATGTATTTGTTCATGGGATGTGGGCGTCGCTGGTAGTATTTATTTCCAATCCCCAATTGCCCTTGAGAAGGTGGTGGTGAACCACCTTTTTGAAGGTATCCCCACAGGGCTGACAATTAAGTGGCTTGCTAGGCCATTTAAGAGTCAACCACATTGCTGTGGGCCTGGAGTCACATATAGGCCAGACCAGGTAAGGGCGGCAGATTTCCTTCCCATGGTGGAACTTGAACTCATGTCTTTGGATCAATTAGTCCAGCCCTCCGGATTACTACTTCAGTAACATAACCACTATGCTACTGTACCCTGTAATGCAGGAAACCCAGCAGTAAATTTGCATACAGCTAGGTCCCACAAACAACAAATCTGATAATGAAGAGAGCATCTGTTTCACTGATCTTGTTTGAGGGAGAAAAATTGGCTGGGACACCAGGGGGATCTCCCATGCTCTTCTTCGAATAGTGCCATGCGATCTTTTACAAAAGGGCAGAGAGGGCCTCGGTCTTTTTGTTGTATCTTGAAGAAGGAGTCAGACTCGATACTGCAAGCTCAAAGTAAGATGTGACCATAATCCTTTATTACAGCCTCTCCAGCCTGTGAGGCCTCCTTGGGACTCCAGGGGATGAGCCCTCTGCTGATTAGACATGGTATTTACAGATTTACATACATAACAATATTCCCCCCCAAAGTCAATGGTGTAACTATTTACAATGTAAGTCGATCTGGTGCCTTCCTTTCCCTGGTTGATTGTCTCGGTGCAAATGCTGGTTTTGGTGAGTCATTTGTTGGGCCATCGCTGGGCTGCTGCGCAGCTGGCCTTGCAGGGCTGCTGGGGGTGGTGAGTCCTGCTGGGCTGTTGCGGGTGATGGAGTCTGCTTCGTGGTCAACCGCTGGGTTGGTTGCCACTTGTGTGTGTGTTGGAGGGTTGAAAAAGGTAGAGTCTATTGTGGGTTGTTCTGGATAGTCCGTAAATCTGAGTTTGGTTTAGTCCAAGTGTTTCCAGCAGGTGAGTTCATTTGAGAGTTTGACCACAAACACCCTACTCCCCTCTTTGGCCAAAACCATGCCAGGAAGCCACTTGGGACCTTGTCCATAGTTCAACACAAATACAGGATCATTTATCTCAATTTCGCATGACACATTTGTGCGATCATGATATATATTCTGTTGAAGCCGCCTGCTCTCTACCTGTTCATGTAGATCAGGGTGGACTAATGAGAGCCTTGTCTTAAGTGCCCTTTTCATGAGCAGTTCAGGGGAGGGACTCCAGTGAGTGAGTGGGGTCTTGTGCGGTAACTAAGCAGGACTCGGGATAAGTGAGTCTGCAATGAGCCTTCAGTTACCCTTTTCAAGCTCTGCTTGATTATTTGAACTGCTCGTTGGACGCTGGTTTAAACGGGGCAGATGTGACATGTTTGATCCCATTGCGGGTCATGAACTCCTTGAACTCGGCACTGGTAAAGCGCGGCCCATTGTCACTTACAAGGACATCAGGCAGGCCGTGCATGGCAAACATGACCCGTAGGCTTTCAATGGTGGCAGCGGACGCGCTTGCCGACATTATCACACATTCAATCCATTTGGAGTACGTATCTGCAACCACTAAGAATATTTTTCCCAAGAATGGGTCTGCATAGTCGACATGGACCTTTGACCACGGTTTGCAGGGCCAAGACCATAAACTTAGTGGCACCTCCCTGGGTGCCATGTATTACATTTGTGCACGCAGGACTCTAAGTCTGGATCGATACCGGGCCACCACACGTGGGATCTGGCTATCACTTTCATCATTACGATGCCTGGGTGGGTACTGTGGAGATCACTAATGAAAGTGTCCCTGCCTTTTTTTGGCACCACTACCCGACTACCCCACAGGAGGCAGTCTGCCTGTACAGACATTTCATCTCTGCGCCGCTGATACAGCTTTATTTCTTCCTGCCTCTCTAACGGGACACTAGACCAACTCCCGTGGAGCACATAGTTTTTTACTAAGGACAGTAAGGTCCTGGCTCGTCCAGGTTCTAATTTGTCGGGCAGTAACAGGTGATTGCTCACTCTCGAATGCTTCCATTACCATAACTAAATCTGCGGGCTGTGTCATCTCCACCCCTGTGGTGGGCAATGGCAGCCTCCTGAGAGCAACGGCACAGTTTTCTGTGCCTGACCTGTGGCGGATGGCGTAGTTGTATGCGGACAATGTGAGCGCCCATCTCTGGATGCGTTGCATTCGTATTTATCCCCTTGCTTTCAGAAAAGAGGGATATAAGCAGCTTATGGTCAGTTTCCAATTCAAATTTGAGCCCGAACAGATATTGATGCATTTTCTTTACCCCATAAACACAAGCTAACATTTCTTTTTCGATCATACTGTAGGCCCTCTCAGCCGTAGACAGACTTCTGGATGCATAAGCAACCGGTTGCAATTTCCCAAATTCATTAGCTTGTTGCAATACACACCTGACCCCGTACCAAGACACATCACATGCTAGTACCAAACGCTTACATGGATCGTACAACGCAAGCAATTTGTTTGAACATAACAGCTTCCTAGCTTTCTCAAAAGCATTTTCTTGACTTTTACCTCATACCCATTCATCTCCTTTATGCAGTAAAGAGTGCAGGGGTTCTAACAATGTGCTAAGACCCGGTAAGAAGTTACCGAAATAGTTCAAGAGTGCTAGAAACGACTGCAGCTCCGTTACGTTTTGTGGTCTCGGTGCGTTCTTGATTGCCTCCGTCTTCGAATCTGTGGGCCTGATGCCATCCGCCGCGATTCTTCTCCCCAGGAACTCCACTTCAGGCACCAGGAAAATGCACTTCGAGCGTTTTACCCTGAGCCCCACACAATTAAGCCGACTAAGAACCTCCTCCAGGTTCTGCAGGTGCTCGACGGTGTCCCGACCTGTAACCACGATGTCGTCCTGGAAGACCACGGTGCACGGGACTGACTTCAGTAAGCTTTCCATATTCCTCTGGAATATCGCCGCTGCTGATCGAATCCCAAACGGGATCTGTTGTAAACGAAGAGACCTTTGTGCGTGTTGATGCAGGTGAGGCCTTTCGAAGATTCCTCCAGCTCCTGCGTCATGTAGGCCGAGGTCAAGTCCAGCTTCGTGAACGTTTTCCCTCCCGCCAGCGTCGCAAATAGGTCGTCTGGCTTTGGTAGCAAGTATTGCTCCTGCAGTGAGAAACGATTAATAGTTACTTTGTAAACACCACAGATTCTGACGGTGCCATCTCTCTTGAGGACTGGAACAATCGGACTGGCCCACTCATTGAATTCGATCGACGAAATGATGCCCTCTCGTTGCAGCCGGTCCAGCTCGATCTCCACCCTCTCTCTCATCATGTAAGGTACCGCTCTGGCCTTATGATGGATGGGTCATGTCCCCGATATTAAATGGATCTGCACTTTTGCTCCTTGGAACTTCCCGGTGCCTGGTTCGAACATCAAGGGGAAACTTGTTTAGGACCTGGGCACATGAGGTGTCGTCAATGGATGAAAGCACGCAGACATATCTTTCCCAGTCAGCTCCTGCCGAACAGCGTGGGGCCATCGCTCAGTACCACCCAGAGTGGTAACTTGTGCACTGCTCCATCGCAGGAGACCTTTACAGTAGCACTGCCGATTACAGGAATCAGTTCCTTTGTGGAAGTTCTCAGTTTAGTACGAATGGGAGCCAGGACTGGCCTTGAGGCCTTGCTGCACTACAATTTATCAAAAGTCTTTTTGCTCATTATGGACTGGCTTGCGCACGTGTCCAGCTCCATGGACACCGGGAGTCCATTTAATTCAACCTTCAGCATTATCGGGGGATACTTTGTGGTGAATATGTGCACCCCATATACCTCTCACTCCTCGGTCTGAGGCTCTGGTTCGTCATGATCCACCGAGGATCTGTCCTCCTCTGCAACATGGTGGTTTGCAGGATTAGCAGGGTTTGCAGCTCGCCTGCACACTCGTTGGAGGTGTCCCATTGTTCTACAGCCCTTGCAAATGTATCCTTTGAATCGGCATGAATGGAAACGATGATCACTCCTGCAGCGCCAACAAGGTATTAATAGCCTCGTATTCACCACCCTTGATGGTGGACTCTGAGTCATCTGCGGACGTGCAGCTACAAGCATGTAAGTCCTGCCCTGTACATTTCAATTCAAAAACAACATTACTTTGTTCACAGTACTTGCAGCAGCACTAGTGTGCTGGGAAATTTATTTGGTATTGTCACTGGAGGAGATAAACACCTGGGCTATCGCTATGGCTTTACTCAACGTTGGTGTTTCTACAGTCAAAAGTTTTCGAAGTATTACTTCATGGCCAGTGCCAATTACAAAGAAGTCCTTGAGCATGTGCTCCAAGTGTCCTTCAAATTCGCAATGTCCTGCAAGGCGCCTTAGCTCGGCGACATAGCTCGCCACTTCCTGGCCGTCAGACCTCTTGTACGTGTAGAACCGATACCTCGCCATCAGAATGCTTTCCTTCGGGTTTAGATGCTCCCGGACTAGTGTGCACAACTCATCATATGACTTGTCTGAGGGTTTCGCTGGAGCGAGCAGATTTTTCATGAGGCCATGTGTTGGTGCCCCGCAAACGATGAGGAGGATCGCCCTTTGTTTGGTAGCTTTCGGTTCTCCTTCCAGCTCGTTGGCTATGAAGTATTGGTCTAGTCGCTCCACGAAGGTTTCCCAATCATCTCCCTCCAAAAATTTCTCCAGGATGCCCACGGATCTCTGCATTGTTGCGGTGGGGTTCGTTGTCTGTATCTCGTCGCCAGTTGTTGTATCTTGAATAAAGAGTCAGACTAGATACTGCAAGCTCAAAGTAAGGTGTGGCCGTAGTCCTTTATTACAGATCTCAGAGTGCCTCTCCAGCCTGTGAGGCCTCCTTATATACAGGTGCTCCCAAGGGATTGTGGGATTCCTTGGGACTCCAGGGGATGAGCCTTCTGGTGGTTAGACATGGTATTTACAGGTTTACATACACAACATTTTTCCATCCACTTGAGAGGGCAGTTGGGCCTCAGTTTAACATCTCATCCGAAAGACGGCACCTCCGACAATGCAGCACTCCCTTGGACTTGCACTGGGAGTGTCAGTATGTGCTTCAGTCTCTGGAGTGGGCTTATGAACCCATGGCCTTTTGACTCAGATGTGAGAATGCTACCAACAGAGCCAAGGCTGACACCTGAACAAATTAGGACTGTATCGCCGTTTCCTGCTCTCGTCTGAACTTGAAAATTTCATTCACTTTGCACCCAATTTCCACCCTTCCCTCATCTTCACATGGTCCCTCTCTGACTCTTCCCTTCTCTTACTCAACTACACTTCCTCCCACCCCACATCCTGTAAGGACTCCATTCCATTCTCCCAGTTTTTCCGTCTCCATCGCCTCTGCTCTGACGACGCCACCTGTCGTGTCTTCCTTTTTCTTCAACAGAGGATTCCCATCCGCCATGGTTAACATGGCCCTCGACCATGTCTGATCTATTTCCCCCACCTCTGATCTCACCCCTTCCCCTCCCTCTCAGCACCATGACTGGGTTCCCCTGGTCCTCACCTTTCACCCCACCAGCCTCCACGTTCAACGGATCATCCTCCGCCACCTCCAGCGTGATCTCACCACCAATCACATCTTCCCCTCCCCTCTCAGCATTCTGAAGGGACCGCTCGCTCCGTGACACCCTGGTCCATTCTGCAGTCACCCCCAGTACCCCCTCCCCTTCTCACGGCACCTTTCCGTGCAAGCGCAGGAGATGCAACACCTGCCCATTTACCTCCTCCATTCCCACTATCCAGGGCCCTAAATACTCCTGCAGGTTTACTTGTACTTCTTTCAATTTAGTATTCGCTGCTCACGATGTGGTCTCCGCTACATTGGGGAGACCAAGCTACATTGGGGAGACCAAGATTGGGTGACCGCTTTGCAGAGCATCTCCGTTCAGTCCATAAGTGTGACCCTGAGCTTCCGGTCGCCTGTCACTTTAATTCTCCACTCCATTCCTACTCTGACCTCTCTGTCCTCGGCTTCCTACACTGCTCCAACGAAGCTCAACGTAAGCTCGAGGAACAGCACCTCATCTTTCGTTCAGGCACTTTACAGCCTTCTCGACTCAACATCGAGTTCAACAATTTCAGAGCGTAACCGCTGCCAATCTTTGGCTCCCTTGGCCCCCGTCCCCCGCCTCCCCCCCCCCCCGACTCTGAGCCTATATTTTTTTTCTCCTTGTCTCCAATGGCAGCTGGTCATTATTGCGCCGTTCACACTCTATCTTGACTAATGTTTTTCTAACTCCAGCCATTACCATTTCAATTTGGCCCATCATCCCTTTTATCTCTCTAATCTCTCCTGCCTTCCAACCTATCACAGACCTTCCCTTTTGATCTATCTTCCGAGGAGAGGCGAGAGCTCCGGGGTTGAAGTGGCAGCAGCCTACAAATGCCCAGAGTCAGTGAGGCGTCGGAGAGTGGAGGAGAGGCGGGAGTTCCAGGGTTGGTGAGGCCTACAAGAGGCCCAGAGTCAGTGAGGCGTCGGAGAGTCGAGGAGAGGCGGGAGTTCCAGGGTTGGTGAGGCCTACAAAAGCCCAGAGTCGGTGAGGCGTCGGAGAGTCGAGGAGAGGCGGGAGTTCCAGGGTTGGTGAGGCCTACAAAGGCCCAGCCGGTGCAGCTGCAGCAGGGAGGCAAAAAAGTAGAAAGAAATCGAAAGGTGACGTCACAGCCAAGGGGGTAAGTGATTGGCTGGTGATTGGTGAGTCGTTTTTCTTTTTCTTTCTTTATCAGTAAGTAACCTTTAACATTGTTGTTGCCAATTTAAGTTTATCTAAGGGTAAGTCATGGCAGGACAGCTCGGACATGTGTTATGCTCCTCCTGTACTATGTGGGAAGTCAGAGACGCCTCCGCTGTCCCTGATGACTACGTGTGTGGGAAGTGTATCCGCCTCCAGCTCCTGACGGACCGCATTGCGACACTGGAGCTGCGGGTGGATGAACTCTGGAGCATCCACGATGCTGGGAATGACGTGAATAGCACATTTAGCGAGTTGGTCTTACCGCAGGAAAAGGATACACAGCCAGATAGGGAATGGAAAAACAACAGGAAGAGCAGTGCAAGGAAGGTAGTGCAGGGGTCCCCTGCGGTCATCCCCCTGCAAAACAGATACACCGCTTTGGGTACTGTTGAGGGGGATGACTCATCAGGGGAGGGCAGCAGCAGCCAAGTTCATGGCACCGGGGTGGCTCTGCTGCACAGGAGGGCAGGAAAAAGTTTGGGAGAGCGATTGTGATAGGGGATTCAATTGTAAGGGGAATAGATAGACATTTCTGCAGCCACAACCGAGACTCCAGGATGGTATGTTGCCTCCCTGGTGCAATGGTCAAGGATGTCTCAGAGCGGGTGCAGGACATTCTAAAAAGGGAGGGAGAACAGCCAGTTGTCGTGGTGCACATTGGTACCAACGATATAGGTAAAAAATGGGATGAAGTCCTACGAGATGAATTTAGGGAGCTAGGAGTTAAATTAAAAAGTAAGACCTCAAAAGTAGTAATCTCAGGATTGCTACCAGTGCCACGTGCTAGTCAGGGTAGGGATCGCAGGATAGATCAGATGGATACGTGGCTTGAGCAGTGGTGTAGAAGGGAGGGCTTCAAATTCCTGGGACATTGGAACCGGTTCTGGGGGAGGTGGGACCAGTACAAACCGGACAGTCTGCACCTGGGCAGGACCAGAACCAATGTCCGAGGGGGAGTGTTTGCTAGTGTTGTTGGGGAGGAGTTAAACTAATATGGCAGGGGGATGGGAACCTATGCAGGGAGACAGAGGGAAATAAAATGGAGACAGAAGAAACTAGTAGAAAGAAATCGAAAGGTGATGTCACAGCAAAGGGGGTAAGTGATTGGCTGGTGATTGGTAAGTAGTTTTTCTTTTTCTTTTCTATATTAGTAAGTAACCTTCAGCATTGCTGTTGCCAAATTAAGTTTATCTAAAGGTTAAGTCATGGCAGGACAGCTCGGACACATGCTATGCTCCTCCTGTACTATGTGGGAAGTCAGGGACGCTTCCGGTGTCCCTGACGACAACGTGTGTGGAAAGTACATCCGCCTCCAGCTCCTGACCGCGTTGTGACACTGGAGCTGCGGGTGGATAAAGTCTGGAGCATCCACGATGTGAATAGTACGTTTAGTGAGTTGGTCTCACCGCAGGTAAAGGGTTCACAGCCAGATAGTGAATGGGTGACCAACAGGAAGAGCAGTGCAAGGAAGATAGTGCAGGGATCCCCTGCGGTCATCGCCCTGCAAAACAGATACACCGCTTTGAGTACTGTTGAGGGGGAATGACTCATCAGGGGGAGCAGCAGCAGCCAAGTTCATGGCACCGTGGCTGGCTCTGCTGCACAGGAGGGCAGGAAAAAGAGTGGGAGAGCGATAGTGATAGAGGATTCGATTTCAAGTGGAATAGATAGGTGTTTCTGCGGAAACAACCGAGGCTCCAGGATGGTATGTTGCCTCCCTGGTGCAAGGGTCAAGGATGTCTCGGAGCGGGTGCAGGACATTCTGAAAAGGGAGAGTGGATAGCCAGTTATCGTGGTGCATATAGGTACCAAGGATATAGGTAAAAAACAGGATGAGGTCCTACGAGACGAATTTAGGGAGCTGGAAGGATTGCTACCAGTGCCACGTGCTAGTCAGAGTAGGAATCGCAGGATAGCTCAGATGAATACATGGCTTGAGGAGTGGTGCAAAAGGGAGGGATTCAAATTTCTGGGACATTGGAACCGGTTCTGGGGAGATGGGACCAGTACAAACCGAACGGTCTGCACCTGGGCAGGACCGGAACCAATGTCTTAGGGGGAGTGTATGCTAGTGCTGTTGGGGAGGAGTTAAACTAATATGGCAGGGGGATGGGAACCTATGCAGGGAGACAGAGGGAAATAAAATGGAGGCAGAAGCAAAAGATAGAAAGGAGAATAGTAAAAGTGTAGGGCAGATAAACCCAAGGCAAAAAACAAAAAGGGCCAGATTAAAGCAAAATTCTAAAGGGGCAAAGTGTGTTAAAAAGATAAGCCTGAAGGCTCTGTGCCTAAATGCGAGGAGTATTCAGAATAAGCTGAACAAATTAACTGTGCAGACAGAAGTTAACGGATATGATATAATTGACATCACGGAGACATGCTCCAGGGTGACCAAGGCTGGGAACTCAACATCCAGGGGTATTCAACATTTAGGAAGGATAGGCAGAGAGGAAAAGGAGGAGGGGTGGCGTTGCTAGTTAAAGAGGAAATGAATGCAATAGTAAAGAGGAACATTAGCCTGGATGATGTGAAATCGGTATGCATGGAGCTGCGGAATACCAAAGGGCAGAAAATGCTAGTGGGAGTTGTGTACAGCCCACCAAACAGTAGTAGTGAGTTTGGGGTCATAAGAACATAAGAACATAAGAATTAGGAACAGGAGTAGGCCATCTAGCCCCTCAAGCCTGCTCCGCCATTCAACAAGATCATGGCTGATCTGGTCGTGGACTCAGCTCCACTTACCCGCTCGCTCCCCGTAACCCTTAATTCCCTTATTGATTAAAAATCTATCTATCAGTGACTTGAATACATTCAATGAGCTAGCCTCAACTACTTCCTTGGACAGAGAATTCCACAGATTCACAACCCTCTGGGAGAAGAAATTCCTTCTCAACTCGGTTTTCAATTGGCTCGCCCCGTATTTTGAGGCTGTGCCCCCTAGTTCTAGTCTCCCCTACCAGTGGAAACAACCTCTCTGCCTCTATCTTGTCTCAGCATCAAACAAGAAATAAGGGATGTGTGCAATAAAGGTACAGCAGTTATCATGGGTGACTTTAATCTACATATTGATTGGGCTAATCAAACTGGTAACAATGCGGTGGAGGAGGATTTCCTGGAGTGTATTCGTGATGGTTTTCGAGGCCAATATGTCGAGGAACCAACTAGAGAGCTGGCCATCCTCGACTGGGTGATGTGTAATGAGAAGGGACTAATTAGCAATCTTGTTGTGTGAGGCCCCTTGGGGAAGAGTGACCATAATATGGTAGAATTCTTTATTAAGATGGAGAGTGAAACAGTTAATTCGGAAACTAGGGTCCTGAACTTAAGGAAAGGTAACTTTGATGGTATGAGGCATGAATTGGCTAGAATAGACTGGCAAAGGATACTTAAAGAGTGATGGTGGATAAGCAATGGCAAACATTTAAAGATCACATGGATGAACTTCAGCAATTGTACATCCCTGTCTCGAGTAAAAATAAAACGGGGAAGGTGGCTCAACCGTGGCTAACAAGGGAAATTAAGGGTAGTGTTAAAACCAAGGAAGAGGCATATAAATTGGCTAGAAAAAGCAACAAACCTGAGGACTGGGAGAAATTTAGAATTCAACAGAGGAGGACTAAGGGTTTAATTAAGAGGGGGAAAATAGAGTACAAGAGGAAGCTTGCAGGGATCATAAAAACTGACTGCAAAAGGTTCTATAAATATGGGAAGAGAAAAAGATTAGCGAAGACAAACGTAGGTCCCTTGCAGTCAGATTCAGGTGAATTTATAATGGGGAACAAAGAAATGGCAGACCAATTGAACAAATACTTTGGTTCTGTCTTCACGAAGGAAGACACAAATAATCTTCCGAATGTACGAGGGAACAGTGGGTCTCATGAGAAGGAGGAACTGAAGGATATCCTTATTAGGTGGGAAATTGTGTTAGGGAAATTAATGGGATTGAAGGCCGATAAATCCCCGGGGCCTGATAGTCTGCATCCAAGAGTACTTAAGGAAGTGGCCCTAGAAATAGTGGATGCATTGGTGATCATTTTCCAACAGTCTATCGACTGGATCAGTTCCTATGGACTGGAGGGTAGCTAATGTAACATCACTTTTTAAAAAAGGAGGTAGAGAGAAAACGGATAATTGTAGACCGGTTAGCCTGACATCAGTAGTGGGGAAAATGTTGGAGTCAATCATTAAGGATGAAATAGCAACGCATTTGGAGAGCAGTGACAGGATCAGTCCAAGTCAGCATGGATTTATGAAAGGGAAATCTTGCTTGACGAATCTTCTGGAATTTTTTGAGGATGTAACTAGTAGAGTGGACAAGGGAGAACCAGTGGATGTGGTATATTTGGATTTTCAAAAGGCTTTTGACAAGGTCCCACACAAGAGATTACTGTGCAAAATGAAAGCGCATGGTATTGGGGGTAATGTACTGACGTGGATAGAGAACTGGTTGGCAGACAGGAAGCAGAGAGTCGGGATAAACGGGTCCTTTTCAGAATGGCAGGCAGTGACTACTGGAGTGCCGCAGGGCCCAGTGCTGGGTCCCCAGCTCCTTACAATATGCATTAACAATTTAGATGAAGGAATTGAGTGTAATATCTCCAAGTTTGCAGATGACACTAAACTGGGTGGCGGTGTGAGCTGTGAGGAGGATGCTAAGAAACTGCACGGTGACTTGGACAGGTTAGATGAGTGGGCAAATGCATGGCAGATGTAGTATAATGTGGATAAATGTGAGGTTATCCATTTTGGGAGCAAAAACACGAAGGCAGAATATTATCTGAATGGCGGCAGATTAGGAAAAGGGGAGGTGCAACGAGACCTGGGTGTCATGGTTCATCAGTCATTGAAAGTTGGCATGCAGGTACAGTAGGCGGTGAAGAAGGCAAATGGTATGTTGGCCTTCATAGCTAGAGGATTTGAGTATAGGAGCAGGGAAGTCTTACTGCAGTTGTACACACCCTTAATGAGGCCTCACCTGGAATATTGTGTTCAGTTTTAGTCTCCTAATCTGAGGAAGGACGTTCTTGCTATTGAGGGAGTGCAGCGAAGGTTCAGCAGACTAATTCCCGGGATGGCTGGACTGTCATATGAGGAGAGACTGGATCAACTGCGCCTTTGTTCACTGGAGTTTAGAAGGATGAGAGGGGATCTCATCGAAACGTATAAGATTCTGATGGGACTGGACAGATTAGATGCGGGAAGAATGTTCCCAATGTTGGGGAAGTCCAGAACCAGGGGACATAGTCTAAGGATAAGGAGTAGGCCATTTAGGACTGAGATGAGGAGAAACTTCTTCACTCAGAGAGGTGTTAACCTGTGGAGTTCCCTGCCACAGAGAGTTGTTGATGCCAGTTCATTGGACATATTCAAGAGGGAGTTAAATATGGCCCTTACGGCTAAGGAGATCAAGGCGTATGGAGAGAAAGCAGGAAAGGGGTACTGAGGGAATGATCAGCCATGATCTTATTGAATGGCGGTGCAGGCTCGAAGGGCCGAATGGCCTATTCCTGCACCTATTTTCTATGCTTCTATGTTTCTATATTATAAAATTGTTTCTTTTGAAAAGAAACAAACTTTATTCAAAACATCGCTGACCTGAAGTTTTTTCTAGCATCTGATAGGATCTGGGTTCGGCCCCACATTCTTCTGTTCCCATTTGACGATTTATGTGACACCAACAACAACCGCCCCCCCCCCCCCCCCCCGCTCCCCACCTCCCCCTTCCCCCTCCCCGTCCCCCCGAACATCATCCCCCAAGTTATTGCAAATGTACAAGTCAAGCATTGAAACAATGACACAGTTCTAGTAAAGCAATATAATAGCACCACGTGGCTGAGACTGGTGGGCAGAGCAATCCCATTGTGGAGCACATCTATGCTCAGTATTCGCACTTTCATCTCCGAGTCGTGGCTTCCGATCATGGCCGCGCTTGAGCTGATAATCTAGGCTGACGCTAAAGGAAGAAAGAAGAAAGATTTTGGATTCTATCGCGCCTTTGACAACGTCAGGACATACCAAAACGCTTTACAGCCAATTAGGTATTTTTGTAGTATCATCACTGTTGTAATGTTGGGAAATGTTACTGTGCTGCGATATCAGAGATGCTATCCTTTGATGAGATTTCAAGCTGATATGCTGCTTGTCTATCCAGATGTGCATTAAAGAGCTTAGAATCATAGGGGCCGATTTTTCAGCAAGGTCCCCGCCCGCCCAAGTGCCGCCCAAAGTGCCACCGATGGCCGCCGAGGTACCGGTCGGTACTTTGGGCGGGATATTCATGAATGTCCCTCGAAGGTCGGCGGGCGGCAAATGGAAGACCTACGTCGCCAATCTGGGCGGCAGCGGGCGGGAGGTCGCATTCTCGGCGGCAGAGGCGCTTGCCGCCCAAGTGTCGCCGAGGATAGAGTCGGGCCCCACGGAGGGTCGAAGACCTGAAAATAAAAATCACAAATAAAAAATACAAAAACTATCGGAAGACCTTCAGGGGACCCCATCCAGAGAAGTTGACTTTTTTTTTTAAAAGTTCACTTACCTTTTTTTCAGGTTCTTCATACCTAGCGTCGGGGACAGGCCAGCCTCCCAGCCAGCGGCCCACCCCCAGTTCTGCCGCCGAGTCCCGCCGACTCCCGCCCGCAGGAATCTGGGAGCTCGGCGGGCGGGAGCTCAGTTGCGTCACTCGGCCGTTCGCTGACGTCAGCGGGCGCTTCCCGGCGGCTCTCCCCTCCCGTCTGCTCCAGGCCACCTCCAAAGTGGCACTGGGCGGATCTTCCGGAGGAATGTCGGCGAGAGTGGGCGGCAGTCGGGGGCAGCGGACGGTGGGCTGATGAAAATCGGTCCCATAGAATCATACAGCACAGAAGGTGGCCATTCGACCCATTGTTCCTGTGCCGGTATCTTTGAAAGACCGATCCAATTAGTCCCACTCCTCTGTTCTTTCCCCATAGCCTTACAATTTTTTTGCCTTTTCAAATATATCTTTATCTAATTCCCTTTTGAAAGTTACTACTAAACCTGCTTCCACCACCCTTTCAGGCAGTGCATTCCTGATCACAACTTGGCGTGTAATAATTAGTTCTCCTTGTGACGCCTCTGACTCACTGAGGAGGGTTGAAGATGAGGAATTGCTGCTTGGGTGAGACACAGGAGGGCTGTCAGTGACCATAGAACTGTATCGCAGCAAGAGTCAGTGCCCTCAGGAGAGATGGGGAGAAAATTGTTACGGGAGGCAGAGAGCTATGTCAGCTGAGTTAGCTGGGCTGGTGGTTTTATTGGGATTTTCCGTCTGTTCGGGTAATTCATTTTGACATCAGTCAATTCCCATTAGCACCAATGGCTTTTGTTTAATAGGAATGGTTGGTACCTAGTATGGGCCTAGTCCCAATAATTCAAACAATTCTTTACTTTTTATGGTTCATTGATCAAGCCCTTAAATTATAGCTGACCTGCAATTCAACCCTTAGAAAACTCATTGCAGAATATAATGGAGATTTTAGTCTTGCTGCATAAGTGAATCCAACTTGTGCTCAAGCTCATGACAGAGAAGCATTGCGAAGGCACGGAGAGAGCAGCTACTCCTGCAAATGATGGGAGCCCACACTGTCATGTATCTCACATTACTGTATATAACTGTATCTTACCATGCTATACATGACTGTAACTGGATATGAACTGAATAAGCATACCTTACCACCAGGGGTGCACTTGCAGGAGACACTCCATACCTGTCCCACTGAGGTATATAAAGGGAGGTCTCAGGCAAGTGCAGCACTGGAGAGCTGGAATTAAAGGTGCAGGTCCTGAGTGACCTTGACTTCAGCATGTGTCTCGTGTAAGTCAGTACATTAGAGTCAGGACTTAACACACACATTAAAGGGGCAGAATTTATCTTCAATTTGTCTTCAGATATCAGCTGTGGCTCAGTGGGTAGTGCTCTCACCTCTGAGTCAGAAGGTTATGGGTTCAATTCCCACTCCAGAAACTTGAGCGCAAAAAAATCTAGGCTGACACTGCAGTGCTGAGCGAGCGCTGCACAGTCAGAGGTGCTGTATTTCGGATGAGATGTTAAGCCGAAGCCCCGTCTGCTCTCAGGTGGACTTAAAAGATCCCATGGCACTATTTTAAAGAAGAGCAGGGGAGTTATCCCCTGGCCCTGGTGTCCTGGCCAATATTTATCCCTCAATCAACATAACAAAAACAGATTATCTGGTCATTATCACATTGCTGTTTGTGGGTAGTTTGCTGTGCACAAGTTTGTTATCTTGTTTCCCACAATCCAAAAGTACTTCATTGGTTGTAAAGTGCTTTGAGACATCCAGTAGTCGTGAAAGGTGCTATATAAATCCAAGTCTTTCTTTCTTTTTCAATGAAAATGTCTCCTTCTTTCCATTATTGACCAACAACGACAACAACTTGTATTTATATAGCACCTTTAACGTAGTAAAATATCCCAAGGCGCTTCACACGAGCACTATCAAACAAAATTTGACACCGAGCCACATAAGGAGAGGTCAAAGAGGCAGGTTTTAAGGAGCATCTTAAAGGAGGAGAGAGTGTGGTAGTAAGGCGGAGAGGTTTAGTGAAGGAATTCCAGAGCTTAGGGCCCAGGCAGCTGAAGGCACGGCCACCAATGGTGGAGGGATTAAAATCAGGGATGCAAAAGAGGCCAGAATTAGAGGAACGCAGAGATCTCGGAGGGTTGTGGGGCTGGTGAGGGGTTACAGAAACAGGGAGGGGTGAGGCCATAGAGGGATTTGAAAACACGGATGAGAATTTTAAAATCGGCGCGTTGCTTAACTCCTGACTAAATAGCAGGACCACCATTAACTAAAGAGAAAAGCAGACATTCTACCAATTTTCATTAAAAGAGTAATTTCACCCCAGCAGATTTTATCTTTTATTTCTACTTAAAAACCTCCTCATTGTCATTCAGTGGGAGTTTGCTGTTGTTACAAGAACTCCCACGTGTCTGTCCAACTTTACATCCTGCATTACTCATCTTTGACTGATTGCTTCTTACTTTCCATTAAACGAATGATTTGGGCACAGGCTCAAGATGAATACAATCAAATTAGAGGGCATGGCAATCTGTGAGGAAAGACTTCCTCCTCTAATATCTTTTCAGGTCAATAACTATTGCACATTTTCATTTTACTTGTTTTATCCAAAAAAGGTGAAATTTGAGAAAAACGGAGAGAATTCCTACTTTGTTCTGTAATTAATATCCTGCTGAAGAAATTGGATTTCATAAGTCACGTGTTTCAACACTGCATTCTCCCGATTTGAACATAAGAACATAAGAAATAGGAGCAGGAGTAGGCCATTCGGCCCCTCGAGCCTGCTCCACCATTCAATAAGATCATGGCTGTACTACCCTCATATCTCTTGATTCTGGAAGGAGGAGAGCATGCCGGGGTAGAGATACCGTAATCGTGACCATCTTCAAAAAAGGGGACAAGTTCGACTGCGGCAACTACAAAGAAATCTGCCTGCTGTCAGCCACTGGGACAATCATAGCAAGAATCCTCCTCAACCGTCTTCTCCCTGTGGCTGAGGAGCTCCTCCCAGAGTCACAATGTGGATTCCGTCCACTAAGGGATACAACGGACATGATCTTACCGCGCGACAACTACAAGAGAAATGTAGGGAACAGCACCAGCCCTTGTACATGGCCTTATTTGACCTCACAAAGGCCTTTGACACTGTCAACCATGAGGGATTATGAAGCATCCTGCTCCATTTAGGCTGCCCCCAAAAGTTTGTCACCATCCTCCGCCTGCTCCACGACGACATGCAGGCCGTGATCCTGACCAATGGATCCACCACTGACCCAATCCACGTCCAGACCGGGGTCAAGCAGGGCTGCGTCATCGCAACAATGCTCTTCTCGATCTTCCTTGCTGTAATGCTCCATCTCACTATCAACAAGCTCACCGCTGGAGCGGAACTAAACTATAGATCCAGTGGGAACCTGTTCAATCAACGTCGCCTCCAGGCTAGATCCAAGGTCGTCCCATCCTCTGTCATCGAACTATAGTACACGGATGATGCTTGCGTCTGCGCATACTCAGAGGCCGAACTCCAAGCCATCATTAGCACTTTAACCGAGGTGTACGAAAGCATGGGCCTTACGCTAAATATCAGTAAGACAAAGGTCATCCACCAACCTGACCCCGCCACACAGCACCGCCCCCTGGTCATCAAAATCCATGGCTCTGCCTTGGACAACGTGGACCATTTTCCATACCTCGGGAGCATATTATCAGCAAGGGTAGACATCGATGACAAGGTCCAAAACTGCCTCCAGTGTGCCAGCGCAGCCTTCGGTCGCCAGAGAAAGAGAGTATTTGAAGACCTGAACCTCAAATCAGGCACCAAGCTTATGACTACAGGGCAGTAGTGATACCTGCCCTCCTATGTAACTCAGAGATGTGGACTGTATTCAACAGACACCTCAAAGCGCTGGAGAAGTACCACCAGCGCTGCCTCCACAAGATCCTGCAAATCCTATCATCATAGGCAGTCCCTCGGAATCGAGGAAGACTTGCTTCCTCTCCCAAAGTGAGTTCTTTGATGGCTGAACAGTCTAATATGAGAGCCACAGACCCTGTTACAGGTGGGACAGACATTCGTCGAGGGAAGGGGTCGGTGGGACTGGTTTGCCTCGGGCTCCTTTCGCTGCCTGCGCCTGGCCTCTTCATGCTCTTTGCGTTGAGACTCGAAGAGCTCAACGCCCTCCCGGATGTACTTTCTCCACCTCAGGCGGTCTTTGGCCAGGGTCTCCCAGGGGTCAGTGGTGATGTCGCACTTTACCAGGGAGGCTTTGAGAGTGTCCTTATAACGTTTCCACTGTCCTCCTTTGGCTCGTTTACCATGAAGGAGCTCCTCATAAAGCATTTGCTTAGGGAGTCTCGTATCTGGCATGCGAACTATGTGGCCTGCCCAGCGAAGCTGATCGAGTGTGGTCAGTGCTTCAATACTGGGGATGTTGGCCTGGTCGAGGACACTGATGTTGGTGCGCCTGTCCTCCCAGGGGATTTGCAGGGTCTTGCGGAGACAGCGTTGGAGATATATGCCCAGCGACTTGAGGTGACTTCTATACATCGTCCATGCCTCAGATCCATACAGGAGGACGGGTATTACTACAGCCCTGTAGACCATGAGCTTAGTGGTAGATTTGAGGGCCTGGTCTTCAAACACTCTTTTCCTCAGACGGCCGAAGGCTGCACTGGCACACTGGAGGCGATGTTGACTCTTTGCATCAATGTCTGCCTTTGTTGACAAGAGGCTCCCGAGATATGGGAAATGGTCCACGTTGTCCAGGGACGCGCCGTGGATCTTGATGACTGGAGGGCAGTGCTGTGCGGTGGGGACAGGCTGGTGGAGGACCTTTGTCTTACGAATGTTAAGCGTACGGCCCATGCCTTGATATGCCTCAGTGAATACATTGACTATATCCTGGAGTTCAGCCTCAGAATGTGCGCAGACGCAGGCGTCGTCCATATACTGCAGCTCAATGACAGAGGTTACGGTGATCTTGGACCTGGCCTGGAGGCGGCGTAGGTTAAACAGCTTCCCACTGGTTCTGTAGTTTAATTCCACTCCAGCGGGGAGCTTGTTGATTGTGAGGTGGAGCATGGCGGCGAGGAAGATTCCTGCAAATCCATTGGGAGGATAGACACACCAACATCAGTGTCCTCGCCCAGGCCAACATCCCCAGCATCGAAGCACTGACCACACTCGACCAGCTCCGCTGGGTGGGCCACATCGTCCGCATGCCCGACACGAGACTCCCTAAGCAAGTGCTCTACTCGGAACTCCTACACGGCAGGAGAGCCCCAGGAGGGCAGAGGAAACTTTTCAAGGACATCCTGAAAGCGTCCTTGATAAAGTGCAACATCCCCACTGGCACCTGGGAGTCCCTGGCCCAAGACCGCCCAAAGTGGAGGAAGAGCATCTGGGAGGGCGCTGAGCATCTCGAGTCTCGTCGCCGAGACCATGCGGAAATCAAGCGCAGACAGCGGAAGGAGCGTGCGGCAAACCAGACTCCCCACCCACCCTTTCCTTCAACCACTGTCTGTCCCATCTGTGACAGAGACTGTAATTTCCACATTGGACTGTTCAGTCATCTGAGAACTCACTTTTAGAGTGGAAGCAAGTCTTTCTCGATTTCGAGAGACTGCCTATGATAGTGATGATTCCTTTAGTATCCAAAAGTCTATCGATCTCGTTCTTGAATAAACTCAATGGCATGAGCACCCATAGTCCTCTGGGGTTTGGTTAGTGGATCATTAACCAGGGAGAAAAGCAGGCATTTGGTCATCTTTGTTAAAGAGATATCTCACCCCTCATTCTTCATTGTTCCGTTATAATTTCTATTTCTGGTAACAACCTATATATTTGTTCCCAGGATTTGGGCAATACTGACAAGACCACATTTATTGCCCATCACTAGTGGCCCTGAGGTGAAAGTGGTCTTTCTCCTTGAACTGTTGATGAGGGTTCTCCTACAATAATGTTAGGTAAGTATTATATATGTGGACTTGTATTTACTCTGTACAGCCACCAGAGGGCTCATCCCCTGGAATCCCAAGGGATCCCATAATCCCTTTAAGGAGGCTTCACAGGTTGGAGAGGCACTCTGGAGACCTGCAATAAAAGACTACGGTTACACTTTACTTTGAGCTCAGTCTTCAGTCTGACTCTTTCTCCATACACAACAACTGGTGACGAGATACAGATAGCGAACCCAAAGATGCAGAGAACAGTGGGCATCCTGGAGAAATTTTCAGAGGGAGATGATTGGGAAACTTTTATGGAGCGACTCGACCAATACTTCGTGGCCAACGAGCTAGATGGGGAAGAGAGCGCTGCCAAACGAAGGGCGATCCTCCTCACCGTCTGTGGGGCACCACTTCACTCCAGCGAAACCCACGGAGAAATCATACGACGATTTGTGCACACTGGACCGAGACCATCTGAACTCGAAGGAAAGCGTTCTGATGGTGAGGTACCAGTTCGACACCTACAAAAGGTCTGAAGGCCAGGAAGTGGCGAGTTATGTCGCCGAGCTAAGACGCCTTGCAGGACATTGCGAATTTGAAGGACATTTGGAGCACATGCTCAGAGACTTTTTCGTACTTTGCATTGACCACGAAACCATACTTCGCAAACTTTTGACTGTAGAGACCCCAACCTTGAGTAAGGCCATAGCGATAGCCCAGGTGTTCATTGCCACCACTGACAATACGAAGCAAATCTCTCCGAACACAAGTACTGCTACAAGTACTGTGAACAAAGTGATGTTGTTTTCGAATCATAACGTACAGGGCAGGTCACAAATACCTGCAGCTACACGTCCGCAGGTGACTCAGATTCCACCATCAAGGATGATGAATGCAAGGCCACTAACACCTTGTTGGTGCTGCGGGGGTGATCATCCTTTCCATTCATGCCGATTCAAAGAGTATGTTTGCAAGGGCTGTGGAACAATGGGACACCTCCAACAAGTGTGTAGGTGAGCTGCAAAGCCTGTTAAACCTGCAAATCACCATGTTGCAGAGGAGGACAGATCCACGGAGGATCATGACCAATCAGAGCCTCAGATAGAGCAGGCAGAGGTACATTGGGTGCACACATTCACCATGTATTGTCCCCCGATAATGTTGAATGTTGAACTAAATGGACTCCCGGTGTCAATGGAGCTGGTCACGGGTGCGAGCCAGTCCACCATGGGCAAAAAGACTTTCAAAAGGTTGTGGTGCAAAAGACCTCAAGGCCAGTCTTAACTCCAGTTCGCACGATACTAAGAATTTACAAAGAACTGATTCCTGTAATTGGCAGTGCTACCGTAAAGGTCTCCTACGATGGAGCGGTGCACAAGCTACCACTCTGGGTGGTACCGGATGATGGTCCCATGCTGCGCGGCAGGAGCTAGCTGACAGGAGCTATTGCCCACTGACGACACTTCGTGTGCCCAGGTCTTAAACAAATTTGCTTCACTGTTCAAACCAGGCATCGGGAAATTCCAAGAAGCAAACGTGCAGATCCACCTAATTCCAGGGGCGCGACCCATCCATCAGAAGGCGAGAGCAGTACCATACATGATGAGAGAAAGGGTAGAGATCAGGCTGGACCGGCTGCAAAGAGAGGGCATCATTTCACCGATCGAGTTCAACGAGTGGGCCTGTCCTATTGTCCCAGTCCTCAAAGGAGACGGCACTATCAGAATCTGTGGCGATTACAAAGAAACTATCAAACGTTTCTCCCTGCAGGACCAATACCCACAACCAAAGGCTGACAACCTCTTTGCAACGCTGGTGGGAGGAAAGACATTCACGAAGCTGGATCTGACTTCAGCCTACATCAACACGCGCAAAGGTCTTTTTGTTTATAACAGATGCCCGTTTGGAATCCGATCAGCGGCGGCGATATTCCAGAGAAACATGGAAAGTTTACTGAAGTCGGTCCCGCACACCATGGTCTTCCAGGACGACATCTTAGTCACAGGTCAGAACACAGTCGAGCACCTGCAGAATCTGGAGGAGGTTCTTAGTCGACTCAACCGCGTAGAGTCCAGGTTAAAACGCTCAAAGTGCGTTTTCCTGGCGCCTGAACTGGAGTTCTTGGGAAGGAGGATTGCAGCGGACGGCATCAGGCCCACCAACACGAAGACAAAGGCAATCGAGAACGCACCGAGGCCACAGAACGTGACGGAGCTGCAGTCGTTTCTGGGACTCTTGAACTACTTTGGTAACTTCTTACCGGGTCTCAGCACACTGTTAGAACCACTGCATGTCTTATTACAAAAAGGAGGCAAATGGGTTTGGGGCAAAAGCCAAGAAAATGTCTTTGTAAAAGCGAGAAAATTGTTTTGCTCAAACAAATTGCTTGTGTTGTATGATCCATATAAACGTTTAGTACCAGCATGTGATACGTCGTCATATGGCGTCGGGTGTGTATTGCAGCAAGCTAATGATTTCGGGAAACTGCAACCGGTTGCTTATGTAACCAGGAATGTGTTTAAGGCTAAGAGAGCCTACAGCATGATTGAAAAAGAAGCGTTAGCGTGTGTCTATGGAGTAAAGAAAATGCATCAATACCCGTTTGGGCTAAAATTCGAATTGGAAACTGACCATAATCCACTTATATCTCTGTTTTCCGAGAGTAAAGGAATAAATACCAACTCATCGGCCCGTATCCAGAGATGGGCGCTCACATTGTCCGCATATAACTACGCCATCCACCACAGGCCAGGCACAGAAAAACTGCGCCAATGCTCTCAGTAGGCTGCCATTGCCCACCACGGGGCTGGAAATGGCGCAGCCCGCAGATCTTGCCATGGTTATGGAAGCATTTGAGAGTGAGCAATCACCCGTCACTGCCCGGCAGATCAAAACCTGGACAAGCTAGGACCCCTTATTATCTCTAGTCAAAAGCTGTGTACTTCACAGGAGCTGGTCCAGTGTCCCAGTGGGAATGCAGGAAGAGATAAAGCTGCTCCAGCGGCGCAAAGATGAACTGTCTATCCAGGCAGACTGCCTTCTGTGGGGCAATCGAGTAGTGGTCCCCAAGAAGGGCAGAGACACCTTCATCAATTACCTCCACAGTACCCACCCAGGCATCGTAATGATGAAAGCGATAGCCAGATCCCACGTGTGATGGCCCGGTATCGATGCGGACTTAGAGTCCTGCATTCATTGATGTAATACATGCTCGCAGTTAAGCAATGTACCCAGGGAGGCACCGCTAAGTTTATGGTCTTGGCCGTCCAAATCGTGGTCTAGGATACACGTTGACTATGCAGACCCATTCTTGGGTAAAATGTTCCTTGTAGAAACATAGAAACATAGAAACATAGAAAATAGGTGCAGGAGTAGGCCATTCGGCCCTTCGAGCCTGCGCCGCCATTCAATGAGTTCATGGCTGAACATGCAACTTCAGTACCCCATTCCTGCTTTCATGCCATACCCCTTGATCCCCCTAGTAGGAAGGACTACATCTAACTCCTTTTTGAATATATTTAGTGAATTGGCCTCAACAACTTTCTGTGGTAGAGAATTCCACAGGTTCACCACTCTCTGGGTGAAGAAGCTTCTCCTCATCTCGGTCCTAAATGGCTTACCCCTTATCCTTAGACTGTGACCCCTGGTTCTGGACTTCCCCAACATTGGGAACATGGTTGTAGATGCGTACTCCAAGTGGATTGTGTAATGTCCTTACACACCACTATAAATTCACACGAGGCACATTCTGCCGACAAGGTCACTCTGTGACCCGAACCTTTATTCACAGGACCAGGAAGTGATGACCCTGCGTGGGACCTCCCTTTATATACCTGGATATCCAGGTGGGGAGTGTCTCCCACAACTTCACCCCCTGTGGTCAAGGTGTCCATTTCTTCGATGTATACAGTATGCAGTGTTGTTACATGAAGGTTACAGTTACATGAAGGTTACATACATGACATCACCTGCCCCCCCAACATCTTATGAAGTCAAAGATTAAGTCTTTCAGGTGGTCGGCGCTCTCTCGTGGAGCGCCGCAGTTGGGGGCTCTGGCTGTTGAGCCTTGGCCTGCGTGTCTGTCCCCTGTGGTGATTCCGGCCTGTCCGGGCTGGCCGCAGGGACTGTGCATGCTGCTGAATGTTTTTGTTGCTCGTTCACTGGCGGTGGTGTGAATACCATCTCATGATCTTCCTCAGGTTCCTCAGTGTCCATGCTGAACCTTTTTTTTACTTGGTCCAGATGCTTGCGGCATATCTGTCCATTGTTGAGTCTGACCACGATGACCCTATTCCCCTCTTTGCCAATTATAGTACCCTCAAGCCACTTGGGCCCCAAAGCATGATTAAGAACAAATACAGGGTCATCGATTTCTATACATCTCCCCTTTGAGTTTCGGTTGTGGCACTCATTTTGGGACTGGCGCTTGCCCTCAACAATGTCTGACAGGACTGGATGAATGAGGGACAGCTGAGTTTTAAGTGTACGCTTCATGGGTAGTTCCGCTGGTGGGACTCCTGTGAGCAAATGCGGTCGGGATCTATAGGCCAGCAGGAGGCGTGATAGGCGGTATTGAAGGGAGGGTCCTTGAATCCAGAGCATGCCTTGTTTAATGATTTGGACCGCACGTTCCGCCTGGCCATTGGAAGCCGCCTTCAACGGTGCTGCCTTGACCCTACATGAACTTCCGGAATTGATAGCTAGTGAAACACGGGCCGTTGTCGCTAACCAGGATGTCCGGCAAGCCGTGGGTCGCAAAGACCGCATGCAGACTCTCCACTGTGGTGGATGTTGTGCACGAATTCAATATGATCCACTCGATCCATTGTTGCATCAACAACAATGCGGAACATTTTTCCCATGAACGGGCCCGCGTAGTCTACGTGAATACGTGACCATGGCCTGGTGGGCCAGGGCCACGGGCTGAGTGGGACCTCCCTGGGGGCATTGCCCAGCTGGGCACACGTCATGCACCTGCAAACATAGTGTTCCAGGTCTGAGTTAATTCCCGGCCACCATACATGTGACCGGGCAATGGCCTTCATTAGCACGATGCCTGGGTGCTTGCTGTGGAGTTCCCTGATGAAAGCTTCCCTGCCCCTCTGGGGCATGACTACCCGGCTACCCCATAGTAGGCAGTCGGCTTGGATGGAGAGCTCATTCATCCGCCTGTGAAACGGCCTGACCTCCTCAGGGCATGCTCAGTGTGCGGGCGCCCAATCCCCAGTCAGGACACATTTCTTAATCAAAGATAGGAGGGGATCTCTGTTTGTCCAGATTTTGATCTGGCGGGCTGTGATGGGGGAGTCTGCGCTGTCAAAGGCATCAACGGCCATGACCATCTCAGCGCTTTGCTCCACTGCCCCCTCAGTGGTGGCCAGTGGAAGCCTGCTGAGCGCGTCAGCGCAATTTTCGGTGCCTGGCCGGTGCCGTATGGTGTAGTCATACGCACGAGCATGAGAGCCCCTCGCTGTATGCGAGCTGACGCATTGGCATTGATAGCTTTGCTGTCTGACAACAAGAATGTTAACGGCTTGTGATCCGTTTCTAACTCGAACCTTCTGCCAAAAAAGGTACTGGTGCATCTTTTTCACCCCGTAGATACATGCGAGTGCTTCCTTTTCAATCATCCCATATCCCCCGTTCTGCTTGGGAGAGTGATCTGGTGTTGGCCCTCATCATTACTCTGCTGCAACACGCACCCAACCCATAGGATGATGCATTGCATGTCAAAACCTATTTCTTACAGGGGTTGTACAGGGTCAACAGCTTATTAGAACAAAGCAGGTTCTGCGCCCGATTGAAAGCCCGTTCCTGACAGTCCCCCCAAAACCAATCGCAACCCTTACGCAGGAGCACATGTAGCGGCTCCAACAATGTGCTTAAATTCAGCAGAAAGTTCTGGAAATTGTTCAAGAGTCCCAGAAATGAACGCAACTCCAATGTGTTGCCGGGCCTGGGTGCACGACCAATCGCCTCCGTTTTTGATTCAGTGGGTCGGATCCCGTCTGCGGCAACCCTTCTGCCCAAATACTCGACCTCTGGGGCCAAAAACACACACTTGGACTTCTTTAGTCGAAGACCTACCCGGTCCAGTCAGCATAGCACCTCCTCCAGGTTGTGGAGGTGCTCCTTGGTGTCTCGACCCGTGATAAGGATGTCGTCCTGAAATACGATTGTTCCAGGGATGGATTTGAGCAGGCTTTCCATGGTCCTTTGAAAGATAGCGCCGCTGATCGAATGCTAAATGGACACCTGTTGTAGACAAATAGCTCCTTCTGCGTGGTGATGGTGGTCAGTAGCTTGGATTCTTCGGCTAGTTCCTGGGTCATGTAGGCTGAAGTGAGGCCCAACTTGGTGAACAGCTTGCCGCCTGCCAGCATGGCAAAAAGATCCTCCGCTCTCGGAAGCGGGTATTGGTCTTGTAGTGACACTCGGTTGATAGTGGCCTTGAAGTTGCCACAGATCCTGACCGAGCTATCCGTTTTTAGGACAGGGGCGATGGGGCTTGCCCAGTCGCTGAATTCAATGGGCGAAATTATGCCCTCTCGTAGCTACCTGTCCAACTCATTCTCAATTTTTTCTCGCATCACATACGGCACAGCTCTGGCTTTGTGGTGCACTGGTCTGGCGTCTGGGGTGATGTGTATCACTACTTTGGTACCTTTGAAAGTCCCGACACCAGGTTGAAATAGTGACTCAAATTTCTGTAGGACCTGTGAGCATGAACTTCGCTCCACAGATGAAATGGCGTGCACATCCCCCCATTTCTAGTTCATCTCGGCTAGCCAGCTCCTCCCCAAAAGCGCAGGACCATTTCCTGGGACAATCCACAGTAGCAGCCGGTTCTCTGATCCATTATGAGTGACCACCAACATTGCACTGCCTAGCACTGGGATGATCTCTTTGGTGTATGTCCGTAATTGCGTGTCAATGCGTTCTAGTTTGGGTCTGCTAGCTCTGAGTGGCCATAGTTTCTTGAATTGTTGGACTGGCTGGCCCCTGTGTCTAGCTCCATGCGTACCGGGATGCCGTTTAATAGGACTTTCATCATCATAGATGGCGTTTTGGTATATGAGCTGTGGATGTTTGCCACCTGAACCCGCTGAACTTCAGCGTCCAATGCTTTGTCCCAAGCATCAACCTGCCTTGCAGACCCCTCTTCTGGTTCATCTGCCTCATAAATTAGCCTCGCTGCAGGCTTCCTGCACATTCTGGCTAATTTATGTCCAATGAAGTTACAATTTCTACAGATGAATTGTTGAAACCTGTAGGTTTTTGCAGCATGTCTGCCCCCGCACCTCCAGCATGAGCTGAGATTGTTGTGAACAAAAGAGCTGTTATCAGGCATTCCTCTCTGATTGTCTCTTTGATTGCTCTTGAGCACTCTGTTAGTGGGTGTCAATGGCGTAAATGTCCGTTCAACCTGCCATTGTCTCTGTTGAGGACCCACTCTAGAGTCTGTTGCTGCCTGGGTGGTGTCGAATTGCCCTTGCCTGCCTGCGGGGTTCTGAGTCGCGTTTACAATGTTAACTCCCTGATCCATCACCACATTGGAAGCAGAGTTGCGCGCGTATATTATCTTGGTTTCCTCCTCCCCCGCCATGAAGGTCTGAGCCATCAATGCCGCCGCTTCCAAGTTCAAATCCTTGGTCTCAATTAGCTTTCTGAAAATCCCGGCATGACCAATGCCCTCAATAAAGAAATCCCTTAACATCTCCCTCCTGCAGGCGTCTGTGAATCTATAGAGGCTGGCCAAGCGCCGAAGGTCCGCAACGATGTCCGGTGTGCTCTGTCCTTCCCGACGTCGGTGTGCATAGAATCGGTGTCGGGTCATGTGTATTCTGCTCACCGGTTTGAGGTGCTCACCGATCAGTTTGCTGAGCTCTTCAAAGGTTTTGTCCGCCGGCTTCTCGGGTGCGAGCAGATCTTTCATCAGCGCATACGTCTTAGGTCCACAGCTGGTCAGTAGACGCGCCCTTCGCTTGTCAGCCGCTGCATCTCCCAGCCGTGACAAAGCTCTGCTGGAGCCTCTCAATGAAATCGTCCCAGTCCTCACCAACACAGTACCATTCCTCTGTGCTACCGGTGGCCATTCTCGTGAGTGTTAATTCCCGTTTCTCGTCGTCAAATGTAATGTCCTTACACAGTACGATAAATTCACACGAGGCACTTTCTGCAAACAAGGTCACTCTGTGACCTGAACCTTTATTCACAGGACCAAGAAGTGATGACCCTGCGTGGGACCTCCCTTTATATACCTGGATGACCAGGTGAGGAGTGTCTCCCACAAGTTCACCCCCTGTAGTCAAGGTGTGCATTTCTTAGGTGTATACAGTATTGCAGTGTTGTTACATGAAGGTTACAGTTACATGAAGGTTACATACATGACAGATTGAATATTCAGTGGATATATTCAAGAGGGAGTTAGATATGGCCCTTATGGCTAAGGGGATCAAAGGGTATGGAGAGAAAGCAGGAAAGGGGTACTGAGGGAATGATCAGCCATGATCTTATTGAATGGTGGTGCAGGCTCAAAGAGCCGAATGGCCTACTCCTGCCCCTATTTTCTATGTTTCTATGTGAGATAAGGTCGGCTAGCACGTCCACTGCCACGACTGAAAGCCTGCAGGCCATGTTTGCCACTCACGGCAACGACAACGGGCCATGTTTTACCAGTGCTGAGTTCAAAGAATTCATGACCCGTAACGGAATCAAACATGTCCCATCTGCCCCTTTTAAACCAGCGTCCAATGGTCAGGCAGAGAGAGCAGTGCAAACCATCAAGCAAGGTTTGAAGAGGGTAACTGAAGGCTCACTGCAGACTCGCTGATCCCAAGTCCTGCTTAGCTACCGCACGAGACCCCACTCACTCACTGGGATCCCACCTGCTGAACTGCTCATGAAAAGAGCACTTAAGACAAGGCTCTCGTTAGTTCACCCTGATCTACATGAACAGGTAGAGAGCAGGCGGCTTCAACAAAGTGCATACCATGATAGCGCAAATGTATCACATGAGATTGAAATCAATGATCCTGTATTTGTATTAAATTATGGACAAGGTCCTAAGTGGCTTCCCGGCACTGTCGTGGCCAAAGAGGGGAGCAGGGTGTTTTGAGTCAAACTTTCAAATGGACTCATTCACCGAAAACACTTGGACCAAATAAAACTTAGATTCACGGACTATCCTGAGCAACCAACATTGGAACCTACCTTTTTTGATTCCCCAACATACACACCAGTGGCAACCGGCACCACGGTTGACCACGAAGCAGAACCCATCATCCACAGCAGCCCTGCAGGGCCCAACACACCAGGTAGCCCAGCAAGGCCAGCTGCACAGCAGCCCAGCGAGGACCCAACAATTGATTCAACAACACTTGCTTTCACACCGAGATGATCAACCAGGGCATGAAGGGCCCCAGATCGAATCACATTGTAAATAGTTACACTATTGACTTTGGGGGGGTAGTGTTGTTATTTATATGGACTTGTATTTACTCTGTACAGCCACCAGAGGGCTCATCCCCTGGAGTCCCAAGGGATCCAATAATCCTTTGGGAGCACAGGTACTTCAGAAGGCTTCACAGGTTGGACGGCACTCTGGAGACCGGCAATAAAAGACTCAGGTCACACTTTACTTTGAGCTCACAGTGTTCAGTCTGACTCTTTCTCCATACACAACAGTAGGGAATTCCAGAATAGTGACCCTGCGATTATACATGTATAAATGTATATAAAAGCCCATGAGAGTCAATAGAAAACTTTCCCTACTGCTCCCTCACATTTTCCAGCACTACTCTTTGCTAGTATTTAGCTTTGCTTCATGAATAGATACATTCCCAGCATCGAAGCATTGACCACGCCCGATCAGCTCCAATGGACGGGCCACATCGTCCGCATACCCGATACCAGACTCCCAAAACAAGCGCTCTACTCGGAACTCTTACATGGCAAGCGATCCCCAGGTGGGCAGAGAAAACGTTTCAAGGACACCCTCAACCCCTCTTTGATAAAGTGCAACATCCTCACCGGCCCCTGGGAATCCCTGGCCTAAGACCACCCAAAGTGGAGAAGCATCTGGAAAGGTGCCGAACACCTTGAGTCTCTTCGCTGGGAGCACGCGGAAGCCAAGCGCAAACAGCCGAAGGAACGCACCCCACCCACCCGTCCCTCCAACCACCATCTAGCCCACCTGTGACAGAGACTGTAGGTCCCGCATTGGTCTCATCAGTCAGCTGACAACTCATATCAGTGTGGAAGCAAGTCACCCTCGACTCCGAGGGACTGCCTAAGAAATCCACAGATATAGGCATATTGACTATATATGCATATTATTGATTATATACATGCATAAATGTGTGTGAGTCAATGGAAAATTTTCTCTACTGCTCCCTCACAAAGCAGAGAAGTCCTGCTACAACTGTACAGGGTATTGGTGAGACCGCACCGAGAGTACTGCGTACAGTTTTGGTCTCCGTATTTAAGGAAGGATATATTTGCATTGGAGGCAGTTCAGAGAAGGTTCACTAGGTTGATTCTGGAGATGAGGGGGTTGACTTATGAAGATAGGTTGAGTAGGTTGGGCCTATACATATGGGAGTTCAGAAGAATGAAAGGTGATCTTATTGAAACTTATAAGATAATGAGGGGGCTCGACAAGTTGGATGCAGAGAGGATATTTCCACTCATAGGAGAAACTAAAACGTGGGGATATAGAATTAGGGGTTGCCCATTTAAAACTGAGATGAGGAGGAATTTCTTCTCTCAGAGAGTTGTAAATCTGTGGAATGCTCTGCCCCAAAGAGCTGTGGAGGCTGGGTCATTGAATATATTTAAGGTGGAAATAGACAGATTTTTGAGCAATAAGGGAGTGAAGGGTTATAGGGAGCGGGCAGGGAAGTGGAGCTGAGTCCATGATCAGATCAGCCATGATCTTATTGAATGGCGGAGCAGGCTCGAGGGGCCAAATGGCCTACTCCTGCTCCTATTTCTTATGTTCTTATTACTACCGTGTACTAGTGTTTAGCTTTGCTTTATACGCACACATGCAGGCCTATTGATTATATATGTATATACTTAAACGTGCACAAATATATGTAAAAGTGCATGAGAGTCAGTAGAAAACATTTCCTGCTCTGTTTACTCTCATTTCCCAGCTCCACAGGAGGCTGAGACAATGCGGGAGAGAGGGAGGAGCCACAGAGCATTGCTCCAGGGCTGGGGGCGGGGCTTGTCGCTGTCAATCACCGGCGTAATGGAACCTAGGCCCGGGAGGTCGACCTGTCAATCACCGTGTCAGGCACTTCCGCGTTCAACTATTCAGCAGAGGAGAGAAGAGAGGGAGTGAAGGAGCAGAGAGTGTGAGTGTCTTAGGAAATCACCATTCAGGACAAAACAAAAGAGGGTGGGGAGAGAGACTTCAGCATTTGTGTTATTCTTGGAATTCAGTTCGTCTTGCATGTGTTTACACTAATCTGCAATTTCTCTTCCTGTGGCTCACTGAGTTAAACATGCACTCCTTAAAAGTGCAGCGCCGTAGTATTTAGTACTGTGCACAAGTCCTCTGGAGGGTGTGTTCTCAGGTGAAACAGGAATGAGTATTTTTGTGACAGATTGCACAGGAGAACTGCGAATGCTGGAGGTTTAAAACAGTGCGTGTTTGAAGTGTGCAGTGTTTGTACAGATGCACCAGTGCCTGAGGGAGAAAGACAGGTTAACATTTCTGATGAAAGGTCATCTATCGACCTGAAACGTTAACTCTTATCACTCTCCACAGATGCTGCCTGAGCTGCGTTTATATCGTAACTTTTTGTGCCTCAGGAAATCTCAACGTGCTTTACAACCAATGCAGTACTTTTGAAATGTAGTCAAACTGTTGTAATGTAGCAGCACAGTAGCCTTTTTTGCACAGCAAGCTCCCAACAACTGCAATTTGATCATGACCAAATGATCTGTTTTTTTTAGTGGCTCAGTGGGTCACCTCTGAGTCAGAAGGTTGTGGATTCAAGTCCTACTCCAGAGACTTGAGCACAAAAATCCAGTGCTGAGGGAGTGTTGCACTGTTGGAGGTGCCAGCTTTTGGATGAGATGTTAAACCGAGGCCCTGTCTGCTCTCTCAGGTGGACGTACAGGATCCCATGGCACTATTTTGAAGAAGAGCAGGGGAGTTATCCCCGGTGTCCTGACCAATATTTATCCCTCATTCAACATAACAAAAACAGATTATCTGGTCATTATCATATTGCTGTTTGTGGGAGCTTGCTGTGCCCACATTGGCTGCCATGTTTCCCACATTACAACAGTGACTACATTCCAAAAGTACTTCATTGGTTGTGAAGGGTACTCTATAAATGCAAGTCTTTTTGATCTTGATTGAGGGATAAATATTAACCAGAATGCTGGGGACAGCTTCCCTGCTCCTCTTCGCAATAGTGCCATGGGATCTTTTATGTTCGCCTGAGGGAGCAAATGGGTCCTCGGTTTAATGAAAGACGGCACCTCCGGCAGTGCAGCACTCTCTGTGTAGTACTGGACTTGTTAGCCCCGATTACGTGCTCCGGTTTCAGGAGTGGGACTTGAACCCATGACCTTCTGACTCAGACGTGAGAGTGCTACCTACTGAGCCAAGGTTGACACTCAATCTCTGCAGTGCTCACTTAATTCTTCCTTTAAGAATTAAAGGAAGGTCTGATTTGAGCTGGCAGTATTTCAACTGCGTGCTGATGAATCTCTCTGGAGGACCAAACTGGGGCATTTGCAGTGCACTGTTTCCTGACTACTTATTGCAGAAGTGAAGTGTATGTTTGTTGTATTATTGTTGAGATGGATTAGGTGAAGGGCGGAGACCCACAGTGCAGGGCACTACCAAGGTTGAAGATACTCAGGGAGAAGAATATAAATCCAGAAGCCTGTAAGATGTATGTGGAAGGGAAGAAAAGAGATGAGGTGTTAGTTCCACAGTCCTTATCTGGAACCCTTGGGACCTGGCCTGTTCCAGATAAGGGACTTTTCTGGACGAGGAGTGGTCACATTAATTTGGATGGTACAGGTACTGAGCAAGGGGATATCTGGACTGGCTGGGAGTGCGTCAGAGAGGGGGGTGCGGGAAAGGGGGGGGGGGGCGCGGGGACGGTGGATCACTGGGTCAGGCCAGCGATTGCAGGAGTCTGCAGCGAGGAAGGACTTCAATTTGTTCATGTCGGAGTTCTGCACATGCGCCACCCAGTGGCCGGGAATGGTTCCGGATGAGGGGAGTTCTGGATAAGGGAGGTTCAACCTGAACTGGAAAAAAAATGAGTTGGCGTAAGAGACTGTTGAGTCTTTGTTTCAAGAGAGAAATAACTTGCATTTATATCGCAGCTTTCACATCTTCATGACATCCCAAATCACATTATGGTCTTGAATAAAATTACAGACTGAGCCTCCCTATGGGGTAGAGAATTCCAAAGATTCACCACTCAGAGTGAAGAGTTTTCTCCCCATCTTCTCCTAAATGACCGACCCGTTATTCTGAGATTGTGACACCCTGGTTCTAGACTCCCCAGACAGAGGAAACATCTTCCCTGCTTCTACCCTGTCACGCCCTGTAAGAATGTTGTATGCTTCAATGAGATCACCTCTCGTTCTTCTAAACGCTAGAGAATATAGGCCTAGTCTACTCAATCTCTCCTCATAGGACAATTCCCCCATCCCAGGAGTCAGTCTGGTGAACCTTTGTTGCTCTATCTCTGTGGCAAGTATATCTTTAGGTAAAGAGACCAAAACTGGGACATCCTGGTTCTAAACTCCCCAGACAGAGGAAACATCTTTTCTGCTCCAAGTGTGGTCTCACCACACTTCCAGGCCATTACTTTACAGCCTTGACGACCAGTTCTGCTCATCCCCAGTTCAAACCTTGATCCTAATGGTCCTTGCTGGTGATGGTTTTGGTGGAAGTGGAAGGGAGGTAACATTATTGATCGAGTAATATTTGTGCCAGACAAGTGAACATCTCAAACAAGAGAACTCAGACATCACGCCTTTAACAGTACTGCCATCAACAGCCAGGGAGACCGGAAGAACAGACGCGCCAACATCCCCAGCATCGAAGCACTGACCACATTCGACCAGCTCTGTTGGGCGGGCCACATTGTTCGCATGCATGCCTGACACAAGACTCCCAAAGCAAGTGCTCTACTTGGAAGTTCTTACACGGCAAGCGAGCCCGAGGTGAGCAGATGAAACATTTTAAGGACACCCTCAAAGCCTCCCTGATAAAATGCAACATCCCCACCGACACCTGGGAGTCCCTGGCCAAAGACCGCCCTAAGTGGAGGAAGTGCATCCGGGAGGGCGCTGAGCACCTTGAATCTCATTGCCGAGAGCATGCAGAAATCAAACGCAGACAGCAGAAAGAGCGTGCGGCAAACCAGTCCCACCCACCCTTTCCTTCTAGCACTGTCTGTCCCACCTGTGACAGAGACTGTAATTCCCGTATTGGACTGTACAGTCACCTGAGAACTCACTTTTAGAGTGGGAGCAAGTCTTCCTCGATTTCAAAGGACTGCTTATGATGAATGGCCAATGTGACTCCAAGACTAGGGCAGAGGCTCGGTATTCTGCACTGAGCAGCTAGCCTCCTGACCCGCCAAAGCCTTTTCATCGTCGACAAGGCTCCAGTTGGGAGGATGATGGAATACTCGGCACTCCCCTGGATAGGAAGCAACTGCATCAACACTGAAGAAGCTCAACGCCAACTTGGACTTGGCAGGTCGCTTGATGGACAGCCCTGTCCTCAGGCTCAATACCCCCTCCTCCATCACTGGCATAATGCGGCTGCAGTGTCTGTGATCTGCAGGTTACTCTGCAGCAAATCCTCCCCTCTAACCTCTTGCCCCCCCCCCTCCAAGAAGGACAAGAACAGCATTGTTGTGGCAACGCCATTGCTTTCAAGTTCCTCTCCAAGCCACAGAGCATGCCAACATGAACATGTATCGCCGTTCCTTCATCATCACCGCGTCGGCATCCTGGAATTCCCTGCTCAACAACATTGTGGGAGCACCATCACCAAAGGGTTCAAGGAGATGACCCACCACTCGGGGCAACTAGGGAAGGGCAATAAATGCGACCTTGCAGTGTGCCCGCACCCCGAGAATAAAACAAGATACCAACTGTTATACGCGGAGTTAGACAGTGGTACTATTTAGAGAAGAATATTTTTAGGATCAAACTTTAGAGCCCTGTCTGCCTCCCAGGTTATTTGCTTTTTCTGCTATTTGCAGTTAGGAAGAGTGTGATGATCTATGCATGCCCCTTTGAACATAAGACCATAAGAAATAGGAGCAGGAGGAGACCATTTGGCCCCTCGAGCCTGGATGATCTGATCTTGGCCTCGACTCCACTTCCCTGCCCGCTTCCCATAACCCTTGACTCCCTTATCATTCAAAAATCTGTCTGTCTTTGCCTTAAATATATTCAATGACCCAGCCTCCACAGCTCTCTGGGGCAGAGAATTCCACAGACTTACAACCCTCTGGAGAGAAGAAATTTCTCCTCGACTCTGTTTTAAATAGGCCATTCCTTATTCTGAAACTATGCCCCCTAGTTCTAGATTCCCCCACGAGGGGAAACATCCTCTCTGCATCTACCCTGTCAAGCCCCCCCCCCCCCCCGCCCCCTTTATCTTATACATTTCAATAAGATCACCTCTTATTCTTCTAAACTCCAATAAGATCATGGCTGATCTGATCTTGGCCTCAACTCCACTTCCCTGCCCGCGCTATCATAATCCTTGTCTCCCTTATCGTTCAAAATTTGATATGGCTTTCGGTGACTGTATGATAAACAATCCCGTTGCATGTTGAGTCCACGCAGAGTGCTTATGGGTCTATGGGCGTATCTCCAAAAGCTGGCATACAAATGAAACGAGTCATCGTACAGGTATCAGAGTGGCTTTATGCCTTGAGGGCTCATGGCTGTCTGGAGTGGCAGAGCATTTGAGTGGGTTTTTAGGGATATATAAGCTATTTGTGGCGGGCGGGGCGGGGGGGGTGGAATTTGAAGAGCCCTTTCCCCTTTCGAGGTGGGGACCAAAACAGGTCAGCAAAAGTGTGCATCGCCTTTCTGCAGGGTGCAGGAGTTTAACTGAACGGGGCTTGGTGGAGTTGGGAGGCCACTTTTTGAGCTCGGTGGGCTTCTAGATTGTGGTTTCAACGTGGTAGGATTGGGGGGGTGGGGGGATGCGATGAGCCAATGGGGAGCAGCCGTCCCAGCCTGGCCAAGGTCCGGCCAACGCTCCTGTGGTAGAAGGGACCTTGGGTCGTGGAACCTGTGCTGTGAGGAGGACACACAAAATCTGCAAAAGGACATAGACAGGCTGAGTGAGTGAGCAAAAATTTGTCAGATGGAGTATAATGTTGGAAAGTGTGAGGTTATGTACTTTGGCAGAAAAAAATCAAAGAGCAAATTATTACTTAAATAGAGAAAAATTGCAAAGTGCTGCAGTACAGCGGGACCTGGGGGTACTTGTGCATGAAACACAATAGGTTAGTATGCAGGTACAGCAAGTGATCAGGAAGGGAAATGGAATCTTGGCCTTTATTGCAAAGGGAATGGAGTATAAAAGCAGGGAAGTCTTGCTACAGTTGTACAGGGTATTGGTGAGGCCACACGTGGAATACTGCATGCAGTTTTGGTTTCCACATTTAAGAAAGGATATACTTGCTTTGGAGGCAGTTCAGAGAAGGTTCACTAGGCTGATTCTGGAGTTAAGGGAGTTGACTTATGAGGAAAGGTTGAGTAGGTTGGACCTCAACTCTTTGGAATTCAGAAGAATGGGCTCAAAACTGCCCAGGAGTTATAAGAACATAAGAACATAAGAATTAGGAACAGGAGTTGGCCATCTAGCCCCTCGAGCCTGCTCCGCCATTCAACAAGATCATGGCTGATCTGGCCATGGACTCAGCTCCACTTACCCGCCCGCTCCCTGTAACCCTTAATTCCCTTATTGGTTAAAAATCTATCTATCTGTGATTTGAATACATTCAATGAGCTAGCCTCAACTGCTTCCTTGGGCAGAGAATTCCACAGATTCACAACCCACTGGGAGAAGAAATTCCTTCTCAACTCGGTTTTAAATTGGCTCCCCCGTATTTTGAGGCTGTGCCCCCGAGTTCTAGTTTCCCCGACCAGTGGAAACATCCTCTCTACATCCACCTTGTCTATCCCTTTCATTATTTTAAATGTTTTTATAAGATCACACCTCATCCTTCTGAACTCCAACAAGTAAAGACCCAGTCTACTCAATCTATCATCATAAGGTAACCCCCTCATCTCCGGAATCAGCCTAGTGAATCGTCTCTGTACCCCCTCCAAAGCTAGTATATCCTTCCTTGAGTAAGGTGACCAAAACTGCATGCAGTACTCCAGGTGCGGCCTCACCAATACCCTATACAGTTGCAGCAGGACCTCCCTGCTTTTGTACTCCATCCCTCTCGCAATGAAGGCCAACATTCCATTCGCCTTCCTGATTACCTGCTGCACCTGCAAACTAACTTTTTCTATTTTTTTTGGAGCAACTTGATTTTTCTGGAATATCTTAAAAATCCCCATTTTGCACATTCAATTTGCGCCAGTGTAAGTGAGTTAGTTAAACTAAAAAAAAAAATCCTAATTAGTTTTTTTCAAAGCCAGCCACCTAAGCCGTTTTGGCCATTTAAGCCACTTGGGACAGCTAATAGTTACTCCAAACTAACTTAGGCCAGCGTATGTGGCCACTTGTGGCCAAACAGAAAACCCTTGTGGAGAGTTAAGAAATCAGTGCAGGTAGGTACTAATGACTTGACTAAAGAATGCGAATAGGATCAAGCAGCTATACAGGACTGACAAACTTCGCAAAGTTAATTTACTATACAACAAAAGCATTCATGGAAGCTTAAACTACTAAAATAAAAGAAGCAAAGAGACAAAACATATTTAAATAAGTTTTTCAAAATATCCAAATAAAAAATAGAAGTACCTCCTGTTCGTGATTCTTATGTAGGAACGTATTTTCATCAACAGGGTTAAGGAAAGTCTTGAGTAAGCTCATTAAAATTACTGGCTACACAGTTATCACCACCCACCCACCCCTTGCCAGAATCAAGCCCTCAAACCCCCCCTCCACCCCCCCCACAAAAAACGGATCAAAACTCTTTCCCCCCCCCCCCCAGCCCCCGATAAAACTTTTGAGATGGATTTCAAAATAGGCAATGCTATCTGAATCTTTGCATGGCAATGTCCTCAAGTCTTCAAGTTATATGTAGAATATTGACATAAAGTGGCAATAATGCAGGCAGCCAACAAAAGAGCCAAGTGCTCTAGAAGAAGGCAGGCTTCTCTCGTTACTGTGCGGCAGGCCACTCGGCCCGGAATAGGGGCGGGACGCATCGGGTCCCACGCTGCAGCATGCATCATCATCATCGGCAGGAGCTGCTGCACATGCGCAAACGATCCAATGCGCATGCGGACAGCTGCCGGCACTCTTTCACGCTGGGCCCTAGCTCCGCACCCCCCCAATCCACTGGCCACACTGTGCCAAGCCCCGGGAGAGTCAACAGAACGGCCAGAATCCGGGGAGATCCTTCTGGCGCCGTTTTCAGCCTACCAAGTTGCCGCATCTCTGTTCAGTGCGCCGAAAAAACGGTTGGGCAAATGAGAGGTGATCTTATTGAAACGTATAAGATTATGAGGGGGCTTGACAAGGTGGATGTAGAGAGGATGTTTCCACTGATGGGGGAGACTAGTACTAGCGGGTACAGCCTCAAAATACGGGGGAGCCAATTTAAAACCGAGCTGAGAAGGAATTTCTTCTCCCAGAGGATTGTGAATCTGTGGAATTCTCTGCCCAAGGAAGCAGTTGAGGCTAGCTCATTGAATGTATTCAAGTCACAGATAGATAGATTTTTAACCAATAAGGGAATTAAGGGTTATGGGGAGCGGGCGGGTAAGTGGAGGTGAGCCCATGATCGGATCAGCAATGATCGTATTAAATGTTAGAGCAGGCTCGAGGGGCCGTATGGCCTACTCCTGCTCCTATTTCTTATGACTACGCTCAGTGTAAGAATCAAAGCCCCTTGTGGTCCGCGTGAGGCTGTACCTGTCCAGACCCCTCACTACCGCCCGAAGCGAGTCTTTAGTGAGCTTCAGACCGTGGGGGCAGTTGATTTTAAGATTGTATAGCTGAATTCTAGAGATAGTTGAAAGCCTGACCTTTCATAACATCTGAATTGTAACGTGTTGCCAAGCTCTCCAAGGTCAGAATTAAATAAGTTCATATTATTGCTGGCCTGTGCATTCCAGGATCTAAATCTATTCTCACTGGTTCTGGATGCTTTCCATTGCACCAGAGCGAGGCAGAGGCTCGCATACACAAAGTGTCTTCAGTGATTCGGTGACCCCACCGCTTCTCTCCCCCCCCCCCCCCCTCCCCCCCACCAGGTGACAGTAGAATTATGGGCTGCTCACTTGTGTCAATCGTAGCACTCTCGCCTTCTGAGTCAGAAGGTTGTAGGTTCAAATCCCACTCCAGGAACTGAGCATATAAATCTAGGCTGACACTCCAGTGCAGTGCTGAGGGAGGGCTGCACTGTTGGAGGTGCCGTCTTTTGGATGAGATGTTCAACCGAGGCCCCGATGCTCTCTCAGGTGGACGTAAAAGATGTCACGTCACTATTTTGAAGAAGAGCAGCAGAGTTATCCCCGGTGTCCTGGCCAATATTTATCCCTCAACATCACTGAAGCAGATTATCTGGTCATTATCACATTGCTGTTTGTGGGAGCCTGTCGTGTGCAAATTGGCTGCTGCGTTTCCTATATTACAACAGTGACTACACTCCAAAAGTACTTCAGTGGCTGTAAAGCATTTAGGACTTCCTGAGGTTGTGAAAGGCGCAAATGGAAGTCTTTCTTTCTTGCTAGTCTGGAATCCACGCCCAGTCGCGAGGTTTGTAAGGTGGCCTCCATTCAGGTGATCGTCCCTGGATCCAGACTGCCTGCTGGCAGCATCCACAGTGAAGGAGTGAACTCCCTTCCCTGTAAGAAGCAGTCGGTGCAGACTCCCGATGTGTGTGGGGTCCCTGGCCGTAGGAATTATCGAGAAACCTTGTAAAGATCCAGCCCGTAGCACAAGGCGCAGGAGAGAAGACCACGTGACTTCTGAGGAAGGCTGTTAGCGATGCCAAGCTTGGCTCTTGAATCCATTCTCGGGAAGTGAGCTTCGCTGACAGGACCAGCATTTATTGCCCATCCCGAATTGCCCTTGAGAAGGTGATGGTGAGCCGCTGCAGATTGTGGTGTGGTTGGTGCTCCCACAGTGCTGCGAGATAGAGACGGATTTTGACCCAGCAACTATGAAGGAACGGCCGATATATTGTATGCGACTTGGAGGGACACTTGCAGGCAGTAGTGTTCTCGTGCGCCTGCTGCCCTTGTCCTTCTAAGTGGAGGTCGTAGGTTTGGGAATGTTAAGAAAATTAAGTATATTAGGCCTTTGGATTTCATCAGGAATAGAAAACTGAGGGAGAGTCTGGTGAAGAATGAGTTGTAGTGGAAGACTCTTGTTTTCAATATAATGTGTAACAGTGAGCGATAGAGTATTTGAAGAAAAGTAAAACACAGTTTAAAGGAACAATAACTAGTCAGGTGAATGGGGGGCAGAGATTGGAGCCAAGAGGTTAGCGAAGGATGGTCTATTACATGGAAATTACAGCACAGAAACAGGCCATTCAGCCCAACAGGTTCATACAGATGTTTATGCTCCACACCAACCTTCACCTAACCCCAATGAACAAATACCTCGTCTTTTGTCCCTCGTCTTTATTTATCTACTTCTTAAATGCAACTACGCCTCAACTACTCCCTGTGGTAGTGAGTTCCACATTCTAACCTCTCTGGGTAAAGAGGTGTCTCCTGAATTCCCTATTGGATTTATTAGTGACTATCTTGATGGTCTGTCCAGTTTTTTTCGATATAAATATAAAATATGTGTATATGTATGTGTGTGTGTATGTGTGTCGGTGTGACGGACCTGGTCATTACTGAGTTATGGGAGTTCCGTCTGAGGTTAGTGGAGATGGAAAGGACAGCGAGGACCCGTTGTTTTTCAGGCATAAAATGTGGGGCCTCAGCTTCCAATATGGCGGCCAGGTCCTAACACACAGACATAGAAGATAGGTGCAGGAGTAGGCCATTCGGCCCTTCGAGCCTGCACCCCGTTCAATAAGATCATGGCTGATCATTCACCTCAGTATAACCTCCCTACCTTCTCTCCATACCCCTTGATCCCTTTAGCCGTAAGGGCCATATCTAACTCCCCCTTGAATATATCCAACGAACTGGCATCAACAACTGTCTGCGGTAGGGAATTCCACGGGTTAACAACTCTCTGAGTGAAGAAGTTTCTCCTCATCTCAGGCCTAAATGGCTTTCCACTTATCCTTAGACGATGTCCCCGGTTCTGGACTTCCCCAACATTGGAAACATTCTTCCTGCATCGAACCTGTCCAGTCCCGTCAGAATTTGATATGTTTCTATGAGATCCCCTCTCATCCTTCTAAACTCCAGTGAATACAGGCCCAGTCGATCCAGTCTCTCCTCATATGTCAGTCCTGCCATCCCGGGAATCAGTCTGGTGAACCTTTGCTGCACTCCCTCAACAGTAAGAACGTCCTTCCGCAGATTAGGAGACCAAAACTGAACGCAATATTCCAGGTGAGGCCTCACCAAGGCCCTGTACAACTGCAGTAAGACTTCCCTGCTCCTATACTCAAATCCCTTAGCTATGAAGGCCAACATGCCACTTGCCTTCTTCACCGCCTGCTGTACCTGCATGCCAACTTTCAATGACTGATGTACCATGACACCCATGTCTCATTTCACCAATTATCTGCCATGCATTTGCCCACTCACCTAACCTGTCCAAGTTACCCTGCAGTCTCTTAGCATCCTCCTCGCAGCTCACACTGCCACCCAGCTTAGTGTCATCTGCAAACTTGGAGATATTACACTCAATTCCTTCATCTAAATAATTAATGTATATCGTAAATAGCTGGGGTCCCAGCACTGAGCCCTGCGGCACCCCACTAGTCACTGCCTGCCATTCTGAAAAGGACCCGTTTATCCCGACTCTCTGCTTCCTGTCTGCCAACCAGTTCTCTATCCACATCAGTACATTACCCCCAATACCATGTGCTTTAATTTTGCACACCAGTCTCTTGTGTGGGACCTTGTCAAAAGCCTTTTGAAAGTCCAAATATACCACATCCACTGGTTCTCCCTTGTCCACTCTATCAGTTACATCCTCAAAAAATTCCAGAAGATTTGTCAAGCATGATTTCCCTTTCATAAATCCATGCTGACTTGGACCGATCCTGTCACTGCTTTCCAAATGCGCTGCTATTTCATCTTAATCATTGATTCCAACATTTTCCCCACTACCGATGTCAGGCTAATCAGTCTATAATTACCCGTTTTCTCTCTCACTCCTTTCTCAAAAGTGGTGTTACATTAGCTACCTTCCAGTCCATAAGAACTGATCCAGAGTCGATAGACTGTTGGAAAATGATCAACAATGCATCCACTATTTTTCGGGCCACTTCGTTAAGTACTCTGGGATGCAGACTATCAGGCCCCGGGGATTTATCAGCCTTCAATCCCATCAATTTCCCTTACACAATTTCCCGCCTAATAAGGATTTCCTTCAGTTCCTCCTCCTCACTAGACACTCGTCCCCTAGTATTTCCGGAAGGTTATTTGTGTCTTCCTTCGTGAAGACAGAACCAAAGTATTTGTTCAACTGGTCCGCCATCCATTGACAATCCTAGGGGTGAAACGGACTCTAGGCTCTGGGCACTTTATGCAAACTGGGAGGGGGGGGGCCTAAAGCTGGTTTCATGCCCCCGTGCCACATTGGGCTGCTGGTCTCAGGAAAACCCGGTCTACGTTGCACCCTAACCAGTGGTCCTTAAAGGGACCACGCGAGGCCGACACCAAACTGGTATTGAGTAACCAGAATGTGGAGAGTCGGGTCTGACTCGGGCCTACCCGTACAGGCACTGCGATCGTTCTCTGCGCCAACTCGTGCTGGTGCGATATTGCCAATGCTCTAGTTCTGTCCTGGAGCTCCCGCTCCCCTTGCTAATCATAGAAATTTACAGCACGGAAGGAGGCCATTTCGGCTAATCCTGTCCGCGCCAGCCGACAAAGAGCTACGAAGGGTCATCGACCCGAAATGTTAACTCTGCTTCCTCTCCACAGATACTGCCTGACCTGCTGAGATATCCAGCATTTTCTGTTTTTATTCCAGATTCCAGCACCCGCAGTATTTTGCTTTTGAAAGAGCTATCCAGCCTAATCCCACTTTCCAGCTCTTGGTCCATAGCCCTGTAGGTTACGGCTCTTTAAGTGCACATCCAAGTATTTTTTAAATGTGGTGAATGTTTCTGCCTCTACCACCCTTTCAGGCAGTGAGTTCCAGAACCTCCCCCCCAACCTCGGCATGAAAATATTTCCTCTCAAATCCCCTCTAAACCTCCTACCAATTACTTTAAATCTATGCCTCCTGGTTGTTGACCCCTCTACTAAGGGAAATGGTTTCTTCCTAGTCACTCTATTCAGGCCCCTCATAATTTTATACACCTCAATAAAGTCTCCCCTCAGCCTTCTCTGTTCCAAAGAAAACAACCCCAGCCTACCCAATCTTTCCTCATGGTTAAAATTCTCCAGTCCAGGCAACATCCTCGTAAATCTCCTCTGTACCCACTCTAGTGCAATCACATCTTTCCTGTAACGTGCTGACCAGAACTGCACGCAGTACTCCAGCTGTGGCCTATCTCGTGTTTTATACAGTTCAAGCATAACCTCCCTGCTCCTATAGTCTATGCCTCGGCTAATAAAGGCAAATAATCATTCGGAATGGTGTTTAAAAAATTGCGACTCAGGTGTTCAATCGATGATTCCTCAGGGCAGTCACCAGTTTCTGTTTTCAGAAGAAGATTTTTTTTCTCGCCATAAGATTCTTTTTCAATTACAGAGCAAGCAGTAAATATACAAGAAGTTTGTCAACATCTGTAAAGAGAAAAGACAGGTTAATATTTCGAGTGTGGATTTCACACCTACAACATTAACTTGCCTCCAGTATTTTCCATTTTATTTCCGATTTCCAGCTGCTGTGTGTGTGTGTGTGTTCTTGAAAGAAGAACTTGGATCTATCCAGTGCTTTTCACATCCTCGAGTGGTCCCCACTAACTAGTTACTTTTTGAAGTGGAGCCACTGATGTAATGAAGGAAACACGTCAGTCAATTGCGCACAGCAAGCTCCCACAAACAGCAACGTGATAATGACCCGATAACCTGTTATAGTGATGTTGATTGATGGATAAATGTCAGAAAAGACACCGGGGATAATTCCCCTGCTCTTCGAAATAGTGCCAAGGGATCTGTTACAGCCTTCAGTTTAACATCTTGTCCGAATTGTGTCCCCTCTGACAGCGTCGCACACCCTCAGTACTGCACTCGAGTGTCAGCCTGGATTATACAACTGTCCGGAAAGCCCAAACAGGCTTTTGTTTTTTAAAAAAAAAGAGAAGACTGAGAGGTAACCTGACCGAGGTCTTTAACATTATGAAGGAGTTCGATAGGGTAGCCATCGAGAAAATGTTTCCACTTGTGGCGAAGTCCAAAACTGGGGGCCGTAAATATAAGACCGTCATTAATAAAACCAATAAGGATGTTAGGAGAAACTTCTTTGCTGAGAGTGGGGAGAATGTGAAACTTGCTACCTACCACTGTCGAAATCTCGACCTCAGAAAAGAATGACTCCGACACTTACAGCTCCGATGGAAGTTTCCCTTTTAATTTACTTGCTCGCAAGGGGTAGGTTTCACTCAGTCAAGGGCCAAATGAACACCTCCGCAATGGTACAGCTTCACAAGATATTTATACAGTAAAACCCAAGTTCTGGCCTCTCCCTGTGTATTGCTCTGTCTCACAGTCAGTGAATACAGATAAAGAGTTCATTACTATATCCTGGTACTGAAATGGTGTCAAGATATTTCCTTTTGTCAGGGTTATCAGAAAGCCAAACGGCCATTACTCCATGAGTCATAGGTAATGGGCTATCACCTGTCTTGTATTGTATCAGGATTATCCCATTTCCTGGTCAGTTTACCTGTTTGCTTCAAATGGATGAGGTAAAGGAAAGAGATAATGGCTAGAAGATAAGGGTGGGGTGACATGGAACTCCTGTAGTGTAGACAATAGGAGAGCACCATGGGGGGTTACTTGTCTCAGCATGACTTGTCTCCTAGCTGTCTGATAACCATCAGTCATCTAACAGCAGGTTTAGCTGTTCATAATAAGCTGGCTGCTAAAATGCAGAAAGTTCTGGAAGGGCCAGGACTCCATTTTAATCAAAAGGCACACAAATACCGTATGGTATCAGCTTAGATAAAAATACATTTCCACACCACAGGGAGTAGTTGAGTGAATGACATAGTTGCATTTAAGGGGAGTCTGGCTAAGTACATGAGGGATGAAGGAATCGAAGGTTATTTTGATCGGGTGAGATGAAGCAAGGTGTGAGGAGGCTGGTGTGGAACTGGTCTGGCCGAATGGCTTCTTTCTGTGCTGCAAAATTCGATGTAAATTTTATGCATGTGCTCACGTCTGAGTGAGCTCAAACTGTCAACCTTCTGAATCCGAGGTGAGAGTGCTGTTTCCGCCGAGACATGGAGCGTATCTTTGCGAATGAGCATTCTTCTTAAGCGGTCCCTCGTATCGAGGATGACTTGCTTCCACACCAAAAAGGGATGAGTTCACAGGTGTTTCGATGAAGGGCCTGATAGTCCCAGTCACGAAGGGCGGAAGATGCCTGTGTGTGGATTTTTTTAACGTGGGGTGGCCATTGCACACCAGCCACCCCACGGGCTTGACAGAGCTAGGCCTTGGCCCAGTGGCAAGGGTTAACTGAGATGACTGGAGACCAGCTCTGCTGCACGGACCTAGTGCGCACACATATCGCAGTGTGCACACGCACTCACTCTCACACCCTCACCTGTCATCATCATCATAGGCAGTCCCTTGGAATCGAGGAAGACTTGCTTCCACTCCCAAAGTGAGTTCTCTGATGGCTGAACAGTCCAATAGGAGAGCCACAGACCCTGTCACAAGTGGGACAGACGTTCGTCGAGGGAAGGGGTCGGTGGGGCTGGTTTGCTGCGCATTCCTTCCGCTGCCTGCGCTTGACCTCTTCACGCTCTCGGCGTTGAGATTCGAAGAGCTCAACGCCCTTCCTGATGCACTTTCTCCACCTCGGGCGGTCTTTGGCCAGGGTCTCACAGGTGTCAGTGGTGTCGCACTTTACCAGGCTTTGAGGGTGTCCTTGTAACGTTTCCGCTGCCCACCTTTGGTTCGTTTGCCGTGGACGGCGGAGCTCCGCATAAAGCATTTGCTTAGGGAGTCCCTAAGACTCACCTGTATACACGCACTCTCTCAAACTCTATCTTCACTCATACAGACTCTCACTTGCACTCTCTCACAACGTGTGTGCACTACTGACATTTGCTCCATGCGGCCCCTAAGCCAGCTTGACACATTTGGCAGAACTCTTGCCTCAGAAGGTTGTGTGTGTTCGAGCCCCAGCGACTTGAGCTTGTGATCAAGGCCGCCACTCCTGTGAAACGCTGAGGGAGCACTGTATTGTTGGAGATGTTAAACCAAGACCCCCTCGTCTCGTTTAAAGGGATGCTTGAGATCTCAAAGACTGGATAAAAGCAGGTTGTTCTGACCAGCAGCCCGTCCCCAACTAATGCGACCAAAAACCAGATTAACTGGTCCGTTATCTTTGGTATGGTGCTGGTGCAGAATAGTTGCTTTTTTGAGGGCTAAATTTGGCCAGGGATAACTCCCCTGCTATATTGCTAAACTTTACCTCTGTAGAGTTTTCAGTAGTTTGACTTGGAGGCTGTAAAGCTCGGAGCTGGGTTTCTGCCTGTTTCAGGCTGACTCAGCAAAATCCTCTCGTCTGGTGCAGTAAATAGGAACAGGAGCAGGCCATTCAGCCCCTCGAGTCTGTTCCGCCATTCAATATCATTGAATATGAGCGACCTAACTCCATATCCTTTGGCCCATATCCCTTTGGTTAACACAAATCTATCAATCCCAGATTCAAAATTAATGCTTGATCGAGAATCACTTGCGGTTTGCGAAAGAGAGTTCCAAACTTCTACCACCGTTTGTGTATAGATGTGTTCCCTGAATTCACACCTGAAAGGTCTGGCTCTAATTTTTCGACTATACCCCCTAGTCCTCGACTCCTCAACCAGCAGAAATAGTTTCTCTCTGTGTTTCCCTTAATATCTTGAATGTGCCTATGTGTCGAAAGGGAGAATAAACCTTGGCCTCGAAAGTGGTCGCGGGCGATGATGTGAAATGGCCAGAATCGGATTGGCTGCCCATTAAACGCATTGTCTGATATACAATACAAGAGCAGGGAGGTTATGCTTGAACTGTGTAAAACACTGGTTAGCCCATAGCAGTGCAGTTCTGGTCACCGCATTACAGGAAAGATGTGATTGCACTAGAGAGGGTACAGAGGAGATTTATGAGGATGTTGCCAGGACTGGATGTCAAGGGACATACAGGATAAGATAAAGAAAAAAAGGGAAGTTTATGACATACTGAGAACTCAATACTGCAGAAACTCTAGAGGAGTACAAGAAGTGCAGGGGTGCAATTAAAAAAGATAATCAGGAAAGCAAAGGGAGAGCATGAAAGAATGTTGGCAAGTAAAATCAGGGAAAACCCAAAGATATTTTATAAATGCATTGAGAGCAAGGCGATAACTAGAGAAAGAGTGGGGCCTATTAGAGACCATAAAGGAAATCTGTGTGTGGAGGCAGAAGACATGGGTAGGATTCTTAATGAATACTTTGCATCCGTTTTCACAAAAGGGAGCGGCGATGCAGACTTTGAATTGAGGGAGGAGGGGTGTGAAATATTCGACAAGATAAACATAGTGAGAGAGGAAGTATTAAGGGGCTTAGCAGTTTTAAAAGTGGATTAATCCCCAGGCCTGGATGAAATGAATTCCAGGCTGTTGAGAGAAGCAAAAGAGGAAATAGCAGAGGCTCTGACCATCATTTTCAAATCCTCTCTGGCTACAGGTGCGGTGCCAGAGAACTGGAGGACTGCTAATGTTGTACCTTTGTTCAAAAAGAGAGAAAGGGATAGACTGAATAATTACAGGCCGGTCAGCCTAACCTCGGTAGGGAAAATTATTGGAAAAAATCCTGAGGGACAGGATAAATCTTCATTAAGACATGGATTAATCGAGGACAGTCAGCGTGGATTGGTCGTGTCTGACTAACTTGATGAATTTTTCGAGGAGGTGACCAAGAGGGTCGATGAGGGTATTGCGTATGATGATTTTAGCAAAGCTTTTGATAAGATCCCACATGGCAGACTGGTCACCAAAGTAATAGTCCATGGGATCCAGGGCAAAATGGATCCAAAATTGGCTCGGAGGCGGAATCAAAGGGTAATGGTTGATGGTGTTTTTGTGACTGGAAGGCTGTATCCAGGGGGGTCCACAGGGCTCAGTGCTGGGTCCCTTGCTTTTTGTGGTAGATATCAATGACTTAAATGTTGGGGGTATGATTAAGAAGTTTGCAGATGACACTTAAATAGGCTGTGCGGTTGATAATGAAGAAGAAAGCTGCGGACTACAGGAAGATATCAATGTACTGGTCAGGTGGGTAGAATAGTGGCAAATGGAATTCAATCCAGATAAGTGTGAGGTAATGCATTTGCGGAGGTCTAACAAGGCAAAGGAATACACATTAAATGGTACCACATTGAGAAGTGTAGAGTAACAAAGGGACCTTGGAGTGCAGGATAGCAGGCCAGGTAGATAAGGTGGTTAAGAAGGCATATGGAATACTTGCCTTTATTAGTCGAGGCATGGAATACATGGTCTCCTAATCTGAGGAAGGACGTTCTTGCTATTGAGGGAGTGCAGCGAAGCTTCACCAGACTGATTCCCGGGATGGCAGAACTGACATATGAGGAAAGACTGGATCGACTGGGCCTGTATTCACTGGAGTTTAGAAGGATGAGAGGGGATCTCATAGAAACGTACAAAATTCTGACGGGACTGGACAGGTTAGATGCAGGAAGAATGTTCCCAATGTTGGGAAAGTCCAGAACCAGGGGATATAATCTAAGGATAAGGGGTAGCCATTTAGGACTGAGATGAGGCGAAACTTCTTCACTCAGAGAGTTGTGAACCTGTGGAATTCCTTACCGCAGAGAGTTGTTGAAGCCAGTTCATTGGCTATATTTAAGAGGGAGTTAGATATGGCCCTTACGGCTAAAGGGATCAAGGGGTATGGAGAGAAAGCGGGAAAGGGGTACTGAGGTGAATGATCAGCCATGATCTTATTGAATGGTGGTGCAGGCTCGAAGGGCCAACTGGCCTACTCTTGCACCTATTTTCTATGTTTCTATGTTTATAAGTGAAAGGATGTTGTGCTTGAACTGTATAAAATACTGGTTAGGCCACAGCTGGAGTACTGTGTGCAGTTCTGGTCACCACATTACAGGAAAGATGTGATTGCACTGGAAAGGGTGCAGAGGCGATTTACAAGAATGTTGCCTGGACTGGAGAATTTTGGTTTTGAGGAAAGATTGGAGATGCTGGGTCTGTTTTCTTTGGAACAGAGGAGGCTGAGGGGAGACCTGATTGAGGTGTATAATATTATGAGGGGCCTGGATAGGAAGGTCCTGTTTCCCTTGGCAGAGGGATCAACAACCAGGGAACATAGATTTAAAGTAATTGGTTGGAGGTTTAGAGGAGATATGAGAGGATAATTTCTTCATCTGGAACTCACCGCGTGAAAGGGTGGTAGAGGCAGAAACCCTCGCCACATTTAAAAGATACTTGGAAGTGCATTTGAAGTGCCGTAACCTACAAGGCTACGGACCAAGAGTTGGAAAGTGAGATTACGCTGGATAGCTCTTTGTCGGCTGTCACAGACACGATGGGCTGAAATGGCCGCCTTCTGTACTGTAAACCTCTCTGATTCTATGGGCCTGAAATTCGCCATTGTAATGATTGATTTAGCTCCGTTTTTTTTTTGGAGCTAAATAAATTTAGGGTCATTTTGTTAGTTTCGCCAGTGGTGTAACGGCGTGCTTAACAAAAAAAAAGGGGCCCAATATTTTTGAGTACTGTTTTTGTGAGGTCACTCGTGGTCAAACCCAACGATAATGCCATTTTTTGCAAGTTTCCCGAATAAGGATATTTTTAGGGACAGTGCTAAATACCACTTTTTAAAAAGCTTGCCTTACCTGGTGCAGTCGGATGGAAATCGGCGACAATGAGGTCATCTTGGGAAATGGAGCTAAAAGTTACAGCTTTGTGATGGAACAAAACCTATATTTTACATCGGAATGATAAATACCCTCTATTCTGTGTCTTCAGCTGGTTCAATTGCCATGGCAACAGAGGCAGCGTTACGATGGTGATGATGTCACCCTTTGGTGAACAAGAATGGGAAAGAATAATTCTCCATTACAGGACCATAGCCAGGGTTGAAGTAAAGCTTCTGATATCTCTCCTGTGCCCGTATTTGGGCGGGATCCTATTTCTAGCCCAAGGAACCAGCGCACCATCCCAACCTGACCTGGGCAACATCCGAGGTTCTGCTGCTCACACCGAGCCAGTTCTATTGGCAGCTTCAACATTTAGAGATGGCCACTCCTTCCAAAATCATTCCTCTTGCCCAGGTTGTGTGTATCTAAACTTTATTGTTATGTTATCTTTCTGTAACACGGTGGCTGAAATCTCTGCCGAGTTGCAATTGTGCCTCGCGTTACCCTGGAAACCTAAATAGAAACATAGAAAGTAGGTGCAGGAGTAGGCCATTCGGCCCTTTGAGCCTGCACCACCATTCAATAAGATCATGGCTGATCATTCACCTCAGTACCCCTTTCCTGCTTTCTCTCCATATCCCTTGATCCTTCAGCCGTAAGGGCCATATCGAACTCCCTCTTGAATATATCCAATGAATTGACATCAACAACTCTCTGTGGTAGGGAATTCCATAGGTTAACAACTCTGAGTGAAGAAGTTTCTCCTCATCTCTGTCCTAAATGGCCTACCTCTTATCCTTAGACTATGTCCCCTGGTTCTGGACTTCCCCAACATCGGGAACATTCTTCCTGCATCGAACCTGTCCAGTCCCGTCAGAATTTTATGTTTCTATGAGATCCCCCCCCCCCTCATCCTTCTAAACTCCAGTGAATACAGGCCCGGTCGATCCAGTCTCTCCACATATGTCAGTCCTGCCATCCCAAGAATCAGTCTGGTGAAGCTTTGCTGCACTCCCTCAATAGCAAGAATGTCCTTCCTCAGATTAGGAGACCAAAACTGAACACAATATTCCAGGTGGGGCCTCACTAAGGCCCTGTGCAACTGCAGTAAGACCTCCCTGCTCCTATACTCAAATCCCCTAATTATGAAGGCCAACATACCATTTGCCTTCACCGCCTGCTGTCAACTTTCAATGACTGATGTACTATGACACCCAGGTCTCGTTACACCTCCCCTTTTCCTAATCTGCCACCATTCAGATAATATTTTGCCTTCCTGTTCTTGCCACCAATGAAAATAAGCTCACATTTATCCACATTATACTGCATCTGCCATGCATTTGCCCACTCACCTAACCTGTCCACGTCACCCTGCAGCCTTTTAGCGTCCTCCTCACAGCTCACACCGCTGCCCAGCTTAGTGTCATCTGCAAACTTGGAGATATTACACTCAATTCCCTCATCCAAATCATTAATGTATATTGTAAATATCTGGGGTCCCAGCACTGAGCCCTGCGGCACCCCACTAGTCACTGCCTGCCATTCTGAAAAGGATCCGTTTATCCCGACTCTCTGCTTCTTGTCTGCCAACCAGTTCTCTATCCACGTCAGTACATTACCCCCAATACCATGTGCTTTAATTTTGTACACCAATCTCTTGTGTGGCACCTTGTCAAAAGCCTTTGAAAGTCCAAATACACCACATCCACTGGTTCTCCCTTGTCCACTCTACCAGTTACATTTTCAAAAAATTCTAGCAGATTTGTCAAGCATGATTTCCCTTTCATAAATCCATGCTGACTTGGACCGATCCCGTCACTGCTTTCCAAATGTGCTGCTATTTCATCTTTAATAATTGATTCCAACATTTTCCCCACAAATGATGTCAGGCTAACCGGTCTATAATTACCCGTTTTCTCTCTTCCCTCCTTTCTTAAAAAGTGGTGTTACATTAGCTACCTTCCAGTCCATAGGAACTGATCCAGAGTCGATAGACTTTTGGAAAATGTTCATCAATGCATCTACTATTTCTAGGGCTACTTCCTTAAATACTCTGGGATGCAGATTATCAGGCCCAGTGGATTTATCGGCCTTCAATCCCATCAATTTCCCGAACACAATTTCCCGCCTCATAAGGATTTCCTTCAGTTCCTCCTTCCCACTAGACCCTCGGTCCCTTAGTATTTCCGGAAGGTTATTCGTGTCTTCCTTCGTGAAGACAGAACCAAAGTATTTGTTTAACTGGTCCGCCATTTCTTTGTTCCCCATTATAAATTGACCTAAATTTGACTGCAAGGGACCTACATTTGTTTTCACTAATCTTTTTCTCTTCACATATCTATAGAAGATTTTGCAATCAGTTTTTATGTTACCAGCAAGCTTCCTCTCGTACTCTATTTTCCCCCTCCTAATTAAACACTTTGTCCTCTGCTGTATTACAAAATTCTCCCAGTCCTCAGGTTTGCTGCTTTTTCTGCCAGTTTATATGCCTCTTCCTTGGATTTAACACTATCCTTAATTTCCCTTGTTAGCCACGATTAGCCACCTTCCCCGTTTTATTTTTACTCCAGACGGGGATGTACAATTGTGAAGTTCATCCATGTAATCTTTAAATGTTTGCCATTGCCTATCCACCGTCAACCCTTTAAGTATCACTCGCCAGTCTATTCTAGCTAATTCACGTCTCATACCATCGAAGTTACCTTTCCTTAAGTTCAGGACCCTAGTCTCTGAATTAACTGTGTCACTCTCCATCTTAATAAAGAATTCGACCATATTATGGTCACTCTGCCCCAAGGGGCCTCGCACAACAAGGTTGTTAATTGGTCCTTTCTCATTACGCATCACCCAGTCCAGGATGGCTAGCCCTCTAGTTGGTTCCTCGACATATTGGTCTAGGAAACCATCCTTAATACACTCCAGGAAATCCTCCTCCACCGTATTGCTACCAGTTTGGTTAGCCCAATCAATATGTAGATTAAAGTCGCCCATGATAACTGCTGTACCTTTATTGCACGCATCCCTAATTTCTTGTTTGATGCTGTCCCCAACCTCACTACTACTATTTGGTAATCTGTACACAACTCCCACTAGCGTTTTCTGCCCTTTGCTATTCCTTAATTCCACCCATACCGATTCCACGGTAATGTCCTTCCTTGCTATTGCATTCATTTCCTCTTTAACCAGCAACGCCATCCCACCTCTGTTTCCTTTCTGTATGTCCTTCCTAAATGTTGAATACCCCTGGATGCTGAGTTCCCAGCCTTGCTTCGAGTGCTGGGCATGCGTAGAACGGGGGTTATTGTTAAGGCGCAAAGATTTAGCTCTGTCCTTAAAAACGGAGGTATTTATGTGCTACGCCAAAAGTTATAATTATTTTGGCGAAACTTGGGCCTTATTTTTTTGGCGTTATGTTGATGTAAAAAAGGAGCTATTTTACAATGTGGAAAGTCTGGCTCTATGATTCTATGAAAGATTGGATAGCTGGGGTTGTTTTCTTTGGAACAGAGGAGGCTGAGGGGAGATTTAATTGAGGTGGATAAAATTATGAGGGGCCTAAATAGACTGAATAGAAAGGACCTGTCTCCCGTTGCAGAGAGGTCAATACCCAGAGGGTACAGAGTAATTAGTAGAAGGATTAGAGGGGAGATGATGGAAAATTTCTTCACCCAGAGGGTGGTGAGGGTCTGGAGCTCACTGCCTGAAAGGGTGGTAGAGGCAGAAACCCTCACCACATTTAAAAGGGACTTGGATGTGCACCTGAAGTGCCGTAACCTACAGGGCTACGAACCTAGTGCTGGAAGGTGGGATTAGGCTGGGTAGCTCTTTTTTGACTGGCACGGACATAATGGGCCGAATGGCCTCCTCCTGTGTGATAATTTTCTATGATTCGCTGATATTTAGTTCCATTGACTGCGGTGGAACTGAATATCAGGCTCTGCCTAAAATGGCCGCTGATCCGTTACCACCCGCGCCCCCGCCCGAGACCCTTGTCTTTATTGAGCGCTTTTCCCATCCCGTAGATATTTCTCGAGCAAATGGATCACTTTCGAGTTGTTGTCCGTCACTGGCAGTCGGAGGGCGGGGAACACTTTGAGCCTGTGGCCTTGGTCTGGGTGTGTCCTGCGCTATGTCTCTCTCTCTCTGCTTGCTGCTGATAAGAAACGGGTCGTCAGAAAATTGAGAGAACCTCATCAAGACTGCATGAACATTTCGTGATGGGCAAATGCATGGCAGATGCAGTATAATGTGGATAAATGTGAGGTTATCCACTTTGGGGGCAAAAACACGAAGGCAGAATATTATCTGAATGGCGGCAGACTAGGAAAAGGGGAGGTGCAACGAGACCTGGGTGTCATGGTTCATCAGTCACTGAAGGCGGTACAGCAGGCGGTGAAGAAGGCAAATGGTATGTTGGCCTTCATAGCGAGGGGATTTGAATATAGAAGCAGGGAGGTCTCACTGCAGTTGTACAGGGCCTTAGTGAGGCCTCACCTGGAATATTGTGTTCAGTTTTGGTCTCCTCGTCTGAGGAAGGACGTTCTTGCTATTGAGGGAGTGCAGCGAAGGTTCACCAGACTGATCCCCGGGATGGCTGGGCTGTCATATGAGGAGAGACTGGATCAGCTAGACTTATACTCTCTGGAATTTAGTAGAATGAGAGGGGATCTCATAGAAACATATAAAATTATGACTGGACTGGACAGGTTAGATGCAAGAAGAATGTTCCCGATGTTGGGGAAGTCCAGAACCAGGGGACATAGTCTAAGGATAAGGGGTAAGCCATATAGGACCGAAATGAGGAGAAGCTTTTTCACCCAGAGTGTGGTGAATCTGTGGAATTCTCTGCCACAGAAAGTTGCGGAGTCCAGTTCGTTGGATATATTCAAGAGGGAGTTAAATGTGGCCCTTACGGCTAACAGGATCAGGGGGTATGGAGAGAAAGCGGGAGTGGGGTACTGAAGTTGCATGATGAGCCATGAACTCATTGAATGGCGGTGCAGGCTCGAAGGGCCGAATGGCCCACTCCTGCACCTATTTTCTATGTTTCTATGAAAGGGTGCAGGTAACTTAATGTGTCCATCGTTTGAGTAGCTGAGCCTTGCCGATCGGGCAGATCCCTGGTCTGTAAGGGTCCTAAACTTGGCTTTAGTGCCGCTGAGTTAAAGAGGAGAAAAGCAGCTGTGGTTCCAACGAGAATTGTATGGTACAGAAGGAGACCATTCGGCCCATCGTGCCTGTGCCGGCACTTTTAAAGAACTATCCAATTAGTCCCACTGCCCTCTTTCCCCATAGCCCTGCAGATTTGACCTTTCGTGCACAGGTATGATGGGCCGAATGGCGGCCTCCTGTGCTGTATTATTCTGTGATTCTACGAAGTATATATCTAACTCCTGATTGCTATCCAGTAACTGATGCTGGGGGTGTGCGCGTGTGACTGCGCGCATGTCCGTGATCGCGCGTGTGAGTCTGTCCGTGTGTGCGGCGCATGAGTACGTTGAAGAAAAAGAAAGACTTACATTTATAGAGCACCTTTCATGACGTCTCAAAGCAATTTACAACCAATTAAGTACTTTTTGGAAGTGTAGTCACTGTTGTAATGTGTGAAACGCGGCAGTCAATTTGCGCACAAGCAAGCTCCCACTAACAGCAACGTAATAATGACCAGATAATCTGTGTCTTTTGTTATGTTGATTTGAGGGATAAATATTGGGCCAGGACACTGGGGATAACTCCCCTGCTCTTCTTCGAAATAGTGCCATGGGTCCACCTGAGAGCAGACGGGGCCTCGGTTTGACGTCTCATCTGAAAGACGTCACCTCCGGAAGTGCAGCACTCCCTCAGAACTGCACTGAAGTGTCAGCCTAGATCTCTACGCTCACGTCCCTGGAGTGGGATTTGAACCCACAGCCATCTGACTCCGAGACGGGGGTGCTGCCCACTGAGCCACAGCTGAATGAAGATAAGATTACATTTGGTAACCCCCACCCCTCGTGGTGGATTCTGGCGATGTCAGTGTTGGTTGTCCAGGCTCGCATGGGTGAATTGCTGGAATCTGCCTGTTGAGCTGTGCCCCTGGGAGTAGTTGATGTGGTGGGGAGGGGAGGGGAGGGGAAACTGGTCGATTGACGGAGGTGGTTGAAGTGGGGGAACTGGTGAGAAATAAAGCACTGCAGAAAATCCTTCCTTCTCCTTCTCGTATTTTATGTTTCCTCCCACGCCCAACTTGTGGTGCACCCCATTTCCTGTGTGCAGTTGGGTTTAAAACGGTTGCTTGAATACTTAAAAAAAAAAATTGAATTCATTTTTCAGGATGTGGGCGTCGCCGACAAGGCCGGCATTTATTGCCCATCCCTAATTGCACTTGAGAAGGTGGTACTGAGCCGCCTTGAACCGCTGCAGTCCGTGTGGTGAAGGTGCTCCCACAGTGCTGTTAGGGAGGGAGTTCCAGGATTTTGACCCAGCGACGATGAAGGAACGGCGATATATCCCAAGTCAGGATGGTGTTTGACCAGGAGGTGACGGTGTTCCCTTGCGCCTGCTGTCCTTGTCCTTCTAGGTGGTAGAGGTCACGGGTTTGGAAGGTGCTGTTGATGCCTTGGCGAGTTGCTGCAGTGCTGATGGTGGGGGTGGGGGGTTAAAGTTTGTGTGGTACTCCATCTCGGAGCATCTCATTATGTTTGGCGAGATTTCCTCTTCTCCCTTTGTATGCAGATTACGAGAGGTGCCACAAACACTAAACCCTCGGGGAGATTAATTTGATGGTTTCTGATCAAATTATTCAGAAAACCCCAAATTCCCAATAAGAGTTTTTATTCTGTGTTCCCCCAACACAGGAGTACGGTGCAGAGGGAAAATGTATTTTAGAACATAGGAACATAAGAAATAGGAGCAGGAGTAGGCTACTTGGCCCCTCGAGCCTGCTCTGCCATTCAATAAGATCATGGCTGATCTGATCATGGCCTCAACTCCACTTCCTAATTCTTATGTTCTTATGTCGGTGCCATCTTTTGGACGAGATGTTCTACTATCTCACATTGAGGTGGATGATTCCATGGCACTGTTTTGGAGAAGAGCAGGGGGAGTCCTGGCCAGTATTTGTCCCTCGATTAACGGCACTAGGGCAGATTGTCTGGTCATTGTCGCATTGATGTTTGTGGGAGCTTGCTGTGCACAAATTGGCTGCCGTGTTTCCTACATTACAACAAAGAACACACTTCATTGGCTGTAAGATGACCTGAGCTGATAAAAGATGCAGGGTGTTGTTGATGCCAGTTCAATAGATATATTCAAGAGGGAGTTGGACATGACCCTGACAGCTAAAGGGATCAAGGGGTATGGAGAGAAAGCAGGAAAGGGGTACTGAGGGAATGATCAGCCATGATCTTATCGAATGGTGGTGCAGGCTCGAAGGGCCGAATGGCCTACTCCTGCACCTATTTTCTATGTTTCTATGTTTCCCTGCCCGTTCCCCATAACCCTTTACTCTCTTATCGTTCAAAGATCTGTCTATCTCTGCCTTAAATATATTCAATGACCCAGCCTCCACAGCTCTCTGGGGCAGAGAATTCCAAAGATTCACAACCCTCTGAGAGAAGAAATTCCTTCTCGCCTCCGTTTTAAATAGGCGACCCCTTATTCTGAAACTATGCCCCCTAGTTCTAGATTCTCCCACGAGGGGAAACATCCTCTCTGCATCTACCTTGTCAAGCCCCCTCAGAATCTTATGTTTCAATAAAATCACTTCTGAGTCCTAAACTCCAATGAATATAGGCTCAACCTTTCTTCATAAGACAACCCCCTCATATCCGGAATCAACCTTGTGAACCTTCTCTGAACTGCCTCCAGTATAGGTTGTACCTCCCTTATCCGGAACCCGCAAGACCTGGCCTGTTCTTGATAAGGGATTTTTCCGGACGAGGGGTGGTCACGTTAAATTGGATGGTATAGGTATAGGTACTGAGCAAGGGGATATCGGGGCTGGCTGGCTTGGGGCTGAGAGTGCGGCAGAGAGATCATGGTGGCAGTGGGGAGCAGTGGTGGATCGCGGGATCAGGCCAGCGATTGCAGGAGTCGGCAGTGAGGAAGGACTTAATTTGTTCAGGTCGGAGTTCTGCGCATGCGTCACCCAGTGGCGAGGGGTGGTTCCGGATAAGGGAGTTTCAACCTGTATATCCTTCTATAAATACGGAGACCAAAACTGTACGCAGTACTCCAGGTGTGGCCTCACCAATACCCTGTACAGTTGTAGCAGGACTTCTCTACTTTTATACTCTATCCCCCTTGCAATAAAGGCCAACATTCCATTTGCCTTCCTAATTACTTGCTGTACCTGCGTCTTAACTTTTTGTGTTTCATGCACAAAGACTCCCAGATCCCTCTGGACCACAGCATTTTGTAATCTCTCCCCATTTAGATAAAAATTTCCTTTTTTTATTTTTCCTACCAAAGTGGATAACCTCACATTTTCCCACATTATACTCCATCTGCCGAACTTTTGCCCACTCACTTAGCCTGTCTATATCCCTTTGCAGATTCTTTACGGCCTCCTCACAATTTGCTTTCCCATCCATCAGCAAACTTGGCTACATTACACTCGGTCCCTTCATCCAAGTCATTAATGTAGATTGTAAATAGTTGAGGTTTTCAAGGAGCAGTACTGTTGCCATAAACATTCTTGGAATCTCTTATATTTTGAGTAAATATTTAATTGGAGCCTCCAAATGTGTACGATTTAATGATAGATGGGTTGTTTGGACAGTACTTGAGAAACTAAAAGGATTTGATTTTAATTTTTAACACAATTTAAAATGTACAGAGTCGGTTGATTATGCCTTGATTCTGAAATGGCTGTCTCAAATATTTATGAATTTACAACATTAAAAATGTAACAATTGGAATCCAATGATGATGTGTTGAACCTCTTTTGCCTCTGATTCAGTTTTGAATGGTGGAGCAGGTTCAAGGGGCCGTATAGCCTACTCCTGCTCCTATTTCTTTTGTTCTTATGTTCTTCCCACTCTCTCCACGCACGTACGCTCACACACACCTTCCCTCAGAGTTTCTCTGGACCACTCCTAACCTTGCGTCTGATTTTTCATTCCTGCCCTGCTCCCGTTCCTCCAATTTTCTCGGTTCCTCTCCCATTCCCTCTGATTTTTCTCTGCATATTTTCCGTCTCATTTTCTCTTCTGCGCTCCACACCTCTCCATTTCCTCCGTGGTTTTTTTTTCTATGTTCCTATCCCAGTGTCTCTGACTTTCTCTGGCTCTCTCTTCCCTCTGGTTTGTTTTCCCCTTCCTCTCTTCCTTTCTCATTCCCATTCCCTCCCGAGTTTCTCTGCAGCTGTCTGAAGGCAGTGACTCTTGGTGCTGGTCGTCTGCCAGGTACTTGTTCCAAGTAGACTTCCTTCAGGCAAGGCCCTGGACACTTGAGAGTCAGTAGTTTGTTCAGTGAGGCTCCACACTGGTGCATGAGACACAAAAGGTTAGTATGCAGGTACAGCAAGTAATCAGGAAGGCCAGTGGAATGTTGGCCTTTATTGCAAAGGGGATAGAGTATAAAAGCAGGGAAGTCTTGCTACAGTTATACAGGGTATCGATGAGGCCACACCTGGAATACTGCGTGCAGTTTTGGTTTCCATATTTAAGAAAGGATATACTTGCTTTGGAGGCAGTTTAGAGAACATAAGAACATAAGAAATAGGAGCAGGAGTAGGCCATTTGGCCCCTCGAGCCTGTTCTGCCATTGAATAAGATCATGGCTGATCGGATCATGGACTCAGCTCCACATCCCAGAATTCCACAGATTTACAACCTTCTGAGGGAATAAATTTCTCTTCATCTCAGTTTTAAATTAACGGCCCCTTATTCAATGTCCCCTAGTTTTAGTTTCCCCTATGAGTGGAAACATCCACCTTGTCGACCCCCCTGTTCTGGGGACATCCACAAATGAATAGGTTTATTGTATTGAATTTCACAACTTGACATGGTGGGAGATTTGCAGCTACTAAAATGAACAGAATTTACTAAAAACTGAATACATTGGTGTTTTGATATCCAGAAATGTTCAGATTCCAGAAAAAAAAACATTGATAACAAGAACAGACCTATCTACCCCAAATGATAAAACCATAGATTCTTGGTAATATATGTGGGGCGAGATGGCTTGAGATTTTTTTTTAAATGGACTTATTCACGGGAGTGAAACAGATTAAGGGGGGAATGTAATAGAAGTATAAAATAATTATAGGAATTTGACAAAATAAATAGTGAAACATTATTTGTGAAGGTTCACTAGGTTGATTTCTGGAGATGAGGGGGGTTGACTTATGAGGAAAGGTTGAGTAGGTTGGGCCTCTACTCATTGGAATTCAGAAAGAATGAGAGGTAATCATGTCAAACGTATAAGATTATGAGGGGGCTTGACCAGGTGAATGCAGAGAGGATGTTTCCATTGGTAGGGAAGACTAGAACTGGAGGGCATAGTCTTAGAAAACTGAGATGAGGAGAAATTTCTTCTCTCTGAGGGTTGTAAATCTGTGGAATTCGCTGCCTTAGAGAGCTGTGGAAGCTGGGACATTGACTAAATGTAAGCCAGAGATAGACAGTTTCTTAACCGATAAGGGGTTATGGGGAGCGGGCAGGGAAGTGGAGCTGAGTCCATGATCGGATCAGCCATGACCTTAATTGGCGGAGCAGGCTCGAGGGGCCATATGGCCTACTCCTGCTCCTATTTCTTATGTTCTTAGATCCTGTCCTTGACGAGGTCTATGCAGGGATCACTAGGGTAATGAATAGGAGCTGGGGAAATGGTTCCTGTTTCCCCCTCCTTTATTCTGGGGCATTAAAACCAATTGTAGCACCCTGGTAGAGACCAAGGATTGAATCTTATGTTTCCTGGTCTGTAGGAAATATAGAAACATAGAAAATAGGTGCAGGAGTAGGCCATTCAGCCCTTCGAGCCTGCACCACCATTCAGTATGATCATGGCTGATCATGCACTTCAGTACCCCATTCCTGCTTTCTCTCCATACCTCTTGATATCTTTAGCCGTAAAGGCCACATCTAACTCCCTTTTGAATACATCTAACGAACTGGCCTCAACAACTTTCTGTGGTAGAGAATTCCACAGGTTCACAATTCTCTAAGTGAAAAAGGTTCTCCCCATCTCGCTTCTAAATGGCTTACCCCTTATCCTTAGACTGTGACCCCTGGTTCTGGACTTCCCCCAACATCGGGAACATTCTTCCTGTGCCTGGAAAAGCGGAGGGCAGAGAAACCCAAGGCAAAGAACAAAAAGGGCCACTGTACAGCAAAATTCTAAAAGGACAAAGGGTGTTAAAAAAACAAGCCTGAAGGCTTTGTGTCTTAATGCAAGGAGTATCCGCAATAAGGTGGATAAATTAACTGTGCAAATAGATGTTAACAAATATGATGTGGCTCCAGGATGATCAGGGCTGGGAACTCAACATTCAGGGGTATTCAACATTCAGGAAGGATAGAATAAAAGGAAAAGGAGGTGGGGTAGCATTGCTGGTTAAAGAGGAGATTAATGCAATAGTTAGGAAAGACATTAGCTTGGATGATGTGGAATCTATATGGGTAGAGCTGCAGAACACCAAAGGGCAAAAAACGTTAGTAGGAGTTGTGTACAGACCTCCAAACAGTAGTAGGGATGTTGGGGAGGGCATCAAACAGGAAATTAGGGGTGCATGCAATAAAGGTGTAGCAGTTATAATGGGTGACTTTAATATGCACATAGATTGGGCTAGCCAAACTGGAAGCAATACGGTGGAGGAGGATTTCCTGGAGTGCATAAGGGATGATTTTCTAGACCAATATGTCGAGGAACCAACTTGGGGGGAGGCCATCTTAGACTGGGTGTTGTGTAATAAGAGAGGATTAATTAGCAATCTCATTGTGCGAGGCCCCTTGGGGAAAAGTGACCATAATATGGTGAAATTCTGCATTAGGATGGAGAATGAAACAGTAAATTCAGAGACCATGGTCCAGAACTTAAAGAAGGGTAACTTTGAAGGTATGAGGCATGAATTGGCTAGGATAGATTGACGAATGATACTTAGGGGGTTGACTGTGGATGGGCAATGGCAGACATTTAGAGACCGCATGGATGAATTACAACAATTGTACATTCCTGTCTGGCGTAAAAATAAAAAAGGGAAGGTGGCTCAACCATGGCTATCTAGGGAAATCAGGGATAGTATTAAAGCCAAGGAAGTGGCATACAAATTGGCCAGAAATAGCAGTGAACCTGGGGACTGGGAGAAATTTAGAACTCAGCAGAGGAGGACAAAGGGTTTGATTAGGGCAGGGAAAATGGAGTACGAGAAGAAGCTTGCAGGGAACATTAAGGCGGATTGCAAAAGTTTCTATAGGTATGTAAAGAGAAAAAGGTTAGTAAAGACAAACGTAGGTCCCCTGCAGTCAGAATCAGGGGAAGTCATAACGGGGAACAAAGAAATGGCAGACCAATTGAACAAGTACTTTGGTTCGGTATTCACTAAGGAGGATACAAACAACCTTCCGGATATAAAAGGGGTCAGAGGGTCTAGTAAGGAGGGGGAACTGACGGAAATCTTTATTAGTCGGGAAATTGTGTTGGGGAAATTGTGTTGGGGAAATTGATGGGATTGAAGGCCGATAAATCCCCAGGGCCTGATGGACTGCATCCCAGAGTACTTAAGGAGGTGGCCTTGGAAATAGCGGATGCATTGACAGTCATTTTCCAACATTCCATTGACTCTGGATCAGTTCCTATGGAGTGGAGGGTAGCCAATGTAACCCCACTTTTTAAAAAAAGGAGGGAGAGAGAAAACAGGGAATTATAGACCGGTCAGCCTGACCTCAGTAGTGGGTAAAATGATGGAATCCATTATTAAGGATGTCATAGCAGTGCATCTGGAAAATGGTGACATGATAGGTCCAAGTCAGCATGGATTTGTGAAAGGGAAATCATGCTTGACAAATCTTCTGGAATTTTTTGAGGATGTTTCCAGTAAAGTGGACAAGGGAGAACCAGTTGATGTGGTATATTTGGACTTTCAGAAGGCTTTCGACAAGGTCCCACACAAGAGATTAATGTGCAAAGTTAAAGCACATGGGATTGGGGGTAGTGTGCTGACGTGGATTGAGAACTGGTTGTCAGACAGGAAGCAAAGAGTAGGAGTAAACGGGTACTTTTCAGAATGGCAGGCAGTGACTAGTGGGGTGCCGCAAGGTTCTGTGCTGGGGCCCCAGCTGTTTACATTGTACATTAATGATTTAGACGAGGGGATTAAATGCAGTATCTCCAAATTTGCGGATGACACTAAGTTGGGTGGCAGTGTGAGCTGCGAGGAGGATGCTATTAGGCTGCAGAGTGACTTGGATAGGTTAGGTGAGTGGGCAAATGCATGGCAGATGAAGTATAATGTGGATAAATGTGAGGTTATCCACTTTGGTGGTAAAAACAGAGAGACAGACTATTATCTGAATGGTGACAGATTAGGAAAAGGGAAGGTGCAACGAGACCTGGGTGTCATGGTACATCAGTCATTGAAGGTTAGCATGCAGGTACAGCAGGCGGTTAAGAAAGCAAATGGCATGTTGGCCTTCATAGCGAGGGGATTTGAGTACAGGGGCAGGGAGGTGTTGCTACAGTTGTACAGGGCCTTGGTGAGGCCACACCTGGAGTATTGTGTACAGTTTTGGTCTCCTAACTTGAGGAAGGACATTCTTGCTATTGAGGAAGTGCAGCGAAGATTCACCAGACTGATTCCCGGGATGGCGGGACTGACCTATCAAGAAAGACTGGATCAACTGGGCTTGTATTCACTGGAGTTCAGAAGAATGAGAGGGGACCTCATGGAAACGTTTAAAATTCTGACGGGTTTAGACAGGTTAGATGCAGGAAGAATGTTCCCAATGTTGGGCAAGTCCAGAACCAGGGGTCACAGTCTGAGGATAAGGGGTAAGCCATTTAGGACCGAGATAAGGAGAAACTTCTTCACCCAGAGAGTGGTGAACATGTGGAATTCTCTACCACAGAAAGTAGTTGAGGCCAATTCACTAAATATATTCAAAAAGGAGTTAGATGAAGTCCTTACTACTCGGGGGATCAAGGGTTATGGCGAGAAAGCAGAAAGGGGGTACTGAAGTTTCATGTTCAGCCATGAACTCATTGAATGGCGGTGCAGGCTAGAAGGGCTGAATGGCCTGTTTCTAACCTGTCCAATCCCGTCAGAATTGTATATGCATCTTTGAGATCCCCTCTCATTCATCTAAATTCCAGTGAATATAAGCCTAGTCGATCCAGTCAGTTCTTCATATCCCGGGAATCAGTCTGGTGAACCTTCGCTGCACTTCCTCAATAGCAAGAATGTCCTTCCTCAGATTAGGAGACCAAAACTGAACACAATATTCAAGGTGTGGTCTCACCAAGATCCTGACAACTGCAGCCAAACCTCCCTGCTCCTATACTCAAATCCTCTCTCTATGAAGGCCAACATGCCATTTGCTTTCTTAACTGCCTGCTGTACCTGCTTGCCTATGTTCAGCGACTGATGTACCATGACACCCAAGTCTCGTAGCACCTCCCCTTTTACTAATCTGTCACCATTCAGATAATCTGCTTTACTGTTTTTTGCCACCAAAGTGGATAACCTCACACTTATCCACATTATACTACATCTGCTATGCATTTGTCCATTCACCTAATCTGTCCAAGTCACCCTGCAGCCTCTAGGCATCCTCCTCACAGCTCACACTGCCACCCAGTTTAGTATCATATTACATTCAATTCCTTTGTCTAAATCATTAATATATATTGTAAATAGCTGGGGTCCCAGCACGAAACCTTGCGGTACCCCACTAGTCACTGCCTGCCATTCTGAAAAGGACCCATTTATTCCCACTCTTTGCTTCCTGTCTGCCAACTTGTTCTCTATCCACATCAGTACATTACCCCCAATACCATGTGCCTCAATTTTGCACACTAATCTCTTGTGTGGGACCTTGTCAAAAGCCTGTTGAAAGTCCAAATACACCATATCCATTGGTTCTCCCTTATCCACTCTACCAGTTACATCCTCAAAAAATTCTAAAAAATTTGTCAAGCATGATTTCCCTTTCATAAATCCAGGGACCGATCCTGTCACTGCTTTCCAAATGCGCTGCTATTACATCTTTAATAATTAATTCCAGCATTTTCCCCACTATTGCTGTCAGGCTAACCGGTCTATAATTCCCTGTTTTCTTGCTCTCTCCTTTTTTAAAAAGTGGGGTTACATTAACTACCCTCCAATCCATAGGAACTGATCTAGAGTCCATTGAATGTTGGAAAATGATCACCAATGCATCTACTATTTCTAGGGCCACTTCCTTAAGTACTCTGGGATGCAGACTATCAGGCCCTGGGGATTTATCGGCCTTCAATCCCATCAATTTCCCTAACACCATTTCCTGACTAATAAGGATTTCCCTCAGTTCCCTCAGTTCCTCCTTATCGCTAGACCCTCGGTCCCCTAGTATTTTCGGGAGGTTATTTGTGTCTGTCTTAGTGAAGACAGAACCAGAGTATTTGTTCAATGATCTGCCATTTCCTTGTTCCCCATTATAAATTGACCTGATTTTGACAGCAAGGGACCCATATTAGTCTTCACTAATCTTTTTCTCTTCACACTTCTATAGAAGCTTTTGCAGTCAGTTTTTATGTTCCCTGCAAGCTTCCTCTCATATTCTATTTTCCCCCTCCTAATTAAACCCTTTGTCCTCCTCTGCTGAACTCTAAATTTCTCCCAGTCCTCAGGTTTGCTGCTTTTTCTGGCCAATTTATATGCCTCTTCCTTGGATTTAACACTAAGGAGGTCATATATTACGTGTAAAATAAGAATCTAAATGAGGTAGAAGAGCAAAGGGATGTGAGCGTACAAGTGCACATCATTAAAAGGCCATAACAAAAGCAAACCAAGCACTCGGGTTTATTTCTAGAGGGATAGAATTAAAAAGTAGAGAAGTTATGCTAAACTTGTATCGAATTGTGGTTAGACCACACTTGGTCTGCGTGCAGTTCTGGTTGCCATATTATAATATAGAGGCACTGGAGAGGGTGAAAAAAGATTTACAATAATGAAACCAGAAATGTGAAGTTATACCTCATCAGGAAAAGGTGAACAGGCTGGGTCTCTTTGCTCTTAAAAAGCGAAGGCTAAGGGGTGACCTAATAGAGGTCTTTATAATTATGCATTGATTTGCTAGAGTGGTTACAGAGAGAGTGTTTCCACTTCTGGGGAAGAGCAAAACTAGAGGCCATCAATATAAGATAGTCACCAAGAAATCTAATGGGGAATTCAGAAGGAACTTATTTTACCCAGAGAGTGGTGAGAATGTGGAACTCGTTAGCACAGGAAGTGGTTGAAGTGAGTCGTATAGATTCATTTAAGGGGAGGCTAGACAAGCATATGAGGGAGAAGGGAATAGAGGGTTATGCTGATAGATGAGGAAGGGAGGAGGCTTGAGTGGCGCAGAAACACCAACAGGGACCAGTTGGGCCAAATGGACTGTTTCTGTGCCATATATCCTATGTATGGCGCAACTTCTAAAATCATAAAGCACAGAAGGAGGCCATTGAGCCCATCCATTTAGTTCCACTCCCCCTGATCTTTCCCCATAGAGACCTGCAAATTTTCTCCAGTTCAAGTATTTATCTAATTCCCTTTTGAAAGTTCCATTGAATCTGCTTCCACCGCCCTTTCAGGCAGCGTGTTCCCGATCACAACAACTCGCTGTGTTTAAACAAAAACAATTCTCATCTCACTCCCTGGTTCTTTTGTCGATGATCTTAAATCTGTGCCCTCTGGTTACCAAGTTTGAGTTTTGGATGAGTTCAAGTTTATGGAGAGTGGAAGATGGGAGGCCATGCGCACATTAGAATAGTCAAGACTAGAGATGACAAAAATACAGATGTGGGTTTAATGAGCCTCTTTTGTAGTGTATGAATAAAGAGTCTGACCAGATACTGTGAGATCAAAGTAAAGTGTGACCGTAGTCTTTTATTGCAGGTCTCCAGAGTGCCTCAGCAGTCTGTGAGGCCTCCTTAAGTACAGGTGCTCCCAAGGGATTGTGGGATCCCTTGGGACACCAGGGGATGAGCCCTCTGGTGGTTAAACAAGGTATTTACAGATTGACATATAACATTGACCAAGCTTACCTGCCCTAATGTATCCTTCTGTGGCTCCTGTGAAGCACCTTGGGACATTTCACTACGCTAAAGGCGCTATATAAATATAATTGTTGTTGCTGCTCTAGTTCCCGAGCCATCGCACACACTGTTCACCCTGCAGACTCCGCCACCCTCCCTCTCCCCATTCAGCCCAAGTAGCTGCATACCACCTTGCTCGTCTCGGTGTCCCCCAGACCCTCCTGCTTGGCCCAAATGTCTCCCGACCCTCTGCTCATCCCAATGCCCCTCCAGCCCAGACCCGACCCTCTTGCTCACGCAAGAGGCGCCCCTCCAGAATTAGAGGCCGAGGTACATTATTGGGGCAAAGTAGAGGGGAGCTTTACTCTGCAACTCTCTGATGGTTCCGAGATCATTTGTACCATCAGTTTCTAACTGCGACTCTTTTTTGGAAAAAATCATTCTCGGGATATGGGAGTCGCTGGCGAGGCCAGCATTTATTGCCCACTCCTAGAGATCCTGAGAAGGTTGTGGTTGAACCACTTGATACAACGGAATGGCTCGTTAGGCTATTTCATAGGGCAGTTACGAGTCAACCGCATCGGTGTGGGATTGGAGTCACATATAGGGCGGACCGGGTAAGGACGAGTTGGATCGGTTCCCTAAAGGACATCTGTGAACGCTGTTGGGTTTTTACATCAATTAGACAGCTTCACGGTCAAAGTTACTGCGACCAGCTTTCCTTTTATTAAAAAAAAAACACAACTCAAACTGCTAAGGTGAGACTGTGTGGAGGCTGGGTCATTGAATATATTTAAAGTGGAGATAGATAGATTTTTGAGCGATAAGGGAGTCTAGGGTTATCCGGAGCGGGCAGGGAAATGGAGCTGATCCCAAGCTCAGATCAGCCATGATCCAAATGGCCCTACTCCTGCACCTATTTCTTACGATCTTATGTTCTTGATCTATGTCCCGACCCCTCTCATCTTTTTTTAGCCTCACAACCCCACAAGATGTCTGCACTCCTCAAATTCTGGCCTCTTGAACATCCTTCATTACAACTGCTCAACCATCAGCACCATTGGTGGCCGTGCTTTCAGCTGCCGAGGCACCAAGCTCTGGAACTCACTCCCTAAACCTCTCCGCCTCTCTACCTCTCTTTCCTCCTTTAAGACGCTCTTTAAAACCTACCTCTTTAAACAAGCTTTGCGTCACCGTTAGAAATTGATGGTTCCGAGATCAGTTGTGCCATCAGAGAGTTGCAGAGTAAAGCTCCCCTCTATTTTGCCCCAGCAATGTACCTCGGCCTCCAATCCTGCCTCTTGCGCGAGCAGGAGGGTCTGGGCGGGAGGGGCATCAGGATGAGCAGAGGGTCGGGAGACAAGGTAAATGGCATGTTGTCCTTCATAGCGAGAGGATTTGAGTATTGGAGCAGGGAGGTCTTATTGCAGTTGTACAGGGCCTTGGTGAGGCCACATCTGGAATATTGTGTTCAGTTTTGGTCTCCTAATTTGAGGAAGGACATTCTTACTATTGAGGGAGTGCAGCGAAGGTTCACCAGACTGATTCCCGGGATATGACGAACTGACTGGATCAACTAAGCTTATATTCACTGGAATTTAGAAGAATGAGAGGGGATCTCATAGAAACATAATTCTGACGGGATTGGGCAGGTTAGATGCCGGAAGAATGTTCCCGATGTTGGGGAAGTCCAGAACTAGGGGTCACAGTCTAAGGATGAGGGGTAAGCCATTTAGGACCGAGATGAGGAGAAACGTCTTCACTCAGAGAGTGGTGAACCTGTGGAATTCTCTACCACAGAAAGTTGTTGAGGCCAGTTTGTTAGATATATTTAAAAGGGAGTTAGATGTGGCCCTTATGGCTGAAAGGATCAAGGGGTATGGAGAGAAAGCAGGAATGGGGTACTGAAGTTACATGATTAGCCATGATATTGAATGGTGGTGCAGGCTTGAAGGGCCGAATGCCCTACTCCTGCACCTATTTTCTATGTTTCTATGTTTCACCTGCCTTAATTGTTTTCTTTTCTGGCTCGGTGTCAAATGTATCAGTTTTGTCTTGTAACACTGTTGCGAAGCACCTTAGGATGTTTTGCTACGTTAAAGGTGCCAAATAAATAAAAGTTATTACTATTGTGTTCTGAACTTGCTTTCTCTGGATTACTAGTCCAGTAACATAGGCAATACACTACTGCATCTCGGCAGCGCCTGAAGAGCCCACTCATTAAGCTTGCTACACGTAAAGACAATTCCCAGAGAAGCACAAAAACACACTGGTGCTTTTGAGCGTGACGCTCCTGCTTAGCACTATCTGTGACTGACCGAGCAGGCAACCTATTTCTACATATTGCCGCCCTGACCCCAGGCACTGGTGGTGCACAAGGAGAGCTGAGGAGTGACTCCTGTTTTTTTTTTCCACTCTCCATGCGGAAACTCCTGGTCTCGCCCAGCGCCTCTCTACCCCTCTCTCCTCCTTTTAAGATGCTCCTTAAAACCTACCTCTTTGCCCAAGCTTTTCGTAACCAATATCTTTGTGCGGCTCGGCATCTAATTTTGTCTGAAAGCGCTCCTGTGAAGCGCCTTGGGATGTTTTACTACGCTAAAGGCACTATATCAATACAAGTTGTTGTTTTTTGGGTTGGGAGCATTCGGGATTAGCTGGGCGTGGAATGCAGGTCGCTGGGGTGTGATGGTAACCAGGATGTTATGTGTGCAATAAAGGTTCAAACTGAGTACTGTTTAACTAAGCAAGGTACAATCTTGCTTCTGCTTTATTACGGCCCAAAGTGTCTGACTCACTAAATGGCTGGCCTTTTATACCAGAGCAGCACAGTGTGCGTGCTGCTCAGTGGCCTCCAACAATGACACCATCTGGTGGCTACAAACAGCATGTATATATATGACACAGGAGGTACTTGAACCTATCATTGAAACATAGAAAATAGGGGCAGCAGTAGGCCATTGGTCCCTTTTGAGCCTGCAAGGCCATTGGTCCCTTCGATCCTGCAACGCCATTCAATATGATCATGGCTGATCCTCTATCTCAACACCATAGTCCCGTTTTTTTCCCCATCCGCCTTAATGCCTTTTGTGTCATTTGATTAGTTACTGCTAAAGGATTAGGGAGGGAATTCCAGAGCTTGGGGCCTAAGCAGCTGAAGACACAGCCGCCAATGGTGGAGCGGTTAAAATCAGGGCTGCACAGAGATCTCGGAGGGTTGTGCATAGCGGGAGCCAATTAAAAGATGGCACATGTGACCAATCAGAGCTTAAACTTGGTGATTACCACAGACTGATTGTTGCACAAGTCAGATGAAGCAAAGGGGAGTTTTTTTTAATGTGTGTATCATTAGAAAACAAATTGTTTGTCAATTTTAAGTTGATTTAATGGCATTGTATCTCCTTATAATCGCCACTTACTCAGTTTAACCTGATATTGCTCCTGTAACTAGAAACATAGAATATAGCTGCAGGAGTAGGCCATTCAGCCCTTTGAGCCTGCACCACCATTCGATAAGATCATCACTGATCATTCCTTCAGTACCCCTTTCCTGCTTTCTCTCCATACCCCTTGATCCCTTTAGCCGTAAGAGCCATATCTAACTCCCTTTTGAATATATCAAACGGACTGGCCTCAACAACTTTCTGTGGTAGGGAATTCCACATGCTCACAACTCTGGGTGAAGAAGTTTTTCCTCATCTCGATCCTAAATGGCTTACCCCTTATCCTTAGACTGTGACCTCTGGTTCTGGACTTCCCGAACATCGGGAACATTCTTCCTGCATCTAACCTGTCCAATCCTGTCAGACTAGACCAAGTATTGCATTTTTACCCAGAAGAGGCCATTCAGGGGCAATTAAATGTGTTTCTGGAGAGAGGAGAGAGTGAAAGATATGGTTCAGATCAATCAAGAAGGACCAGCCTTGTATTTCACCATAGAATCATAGAAATTTACAGCACAGAAGGAGGCCATTTTGGCCCATCATGTCTGTGCCGGCCAAAAAAGAGCTCTCCAGCCTAATCCCACTTTCCAGCTCTTGGTCCGTAGCCCTGTAGGTTGCATCACTTCAAGTGCACATCCAAGTACTTTTTAAATGTGGTGAGGGTTTCTACCTCTACTACCCTTTTCAGGCAGTGAGTTCCAGATCCTCACCACCCTCTGGGTGAAAAAAGTTCTCCACAAATCCCCTCTAATCCTTCTATCAATTGCTCTATTGATAATTATGGCGTATCAGCTGTGGTTCAGTTAGTAACATCCTCGCTTGAGTCAGAAGGTTGTGGGTTCAACTCCCACTCCAGAGACTTGAGCACATAAATCTCGGCTGACACTCCCAGTGCAGTCCTGAGGGAGTGCTGCACTGTCGGACGTGCTGTCTTTCAAATGAGACGCTAAACCAAGGCCCCCGTCTGCCCTCTAAGGTGGATGTAAAAGATCCCATGGCACTGTTTCGAAGAAGAGCAGGGGTAGATCTCCCCGATGTCCTGGCCAATATTTATCCCTCAATCAATATCACTAAAACAGATTATCTGGCATTGCTGTTTGTGGGAGCTTGATGTGCGCAAATTGGCTGCTGCATTTCTTACAGTGCAACAGTGACTACGCTTCAAAAAAGTACTTAATTGGCTGCGAAGGGCTTTTGGGAGGTCCGGTGGTTGTGAAAGGCGCTAAATAAATGCAAGTCCATTTTTTTTTTGTTGTTGAAATGCATATATTGAGTTTGTTGACTTAATTTGGCATTTGCTTATAAACCTGGATTAATGATACCTCAGGAGTGAGTGATCTCTTTGATCACAATTGAATGACGAGGATAAACATTTGAACAGTTGGTGCCACATTTGATGCACCATTGTCTAACTGATGCAGTGTAACCTTACCTCCATGCTCAGGCGACCTTTAAATTGATTCTTGCTTCTCGTGTGGTGTTTGTGTGATATTTGAGCCCTTGGTTCAGGTGACAGTGCTGTGCAGCTCACTGTTGGATAGGTACTTTTTAAAAATTATTCATTCACGGGATGTGGTCATCGCTGGCAATTTATTGCCCATCCCTAATTGCCCTTTGATACAACAGAGAGCAGATTGCTGTGGGTCTGGAGTCACATATAGGCCAGACTGGGTAAAGGCGGCAGGTTTCCTTCCCTAAAGGACATTAGTGAACCAGATGGGTTTTTACGACAATCCGGTAGTTTCATGATCACCATTACTGATACTAGCTTTTTATTCCAGATTTATTTAAGTGAATTTAACTTCCCCAGCTGCCATGGTGGGATGTCTCTGGATCAGTAGTCCAGGCCTCTGGATTACTAGTCTAGTAAAATAAGCACTATTTACACACACTGGGTTACAGTGCTGCACTTCTGGCTGGCCTCCCACATTCTCCCCTATGTAAACTGGAGGTGATCCAAAACTCGGCTGTCCGTATCCTAACTCACACCAAGTCGCTCACCCATCATCCCCTGTCCTTACTGACCTACATTGGCTTCCGGTTAAGCAATGCCCAGATTTCAAAGTTCTCATCCTTATTTTCAAATCCCTCCATGGCCTCGCCCCCTCCCTATCTCTGTAATCTCCTCCAGCCCCACAACCCCCCCGAGATGTCTGTGCTCCTCTAATTCTGCTGCCTTGAGCATCCCTGATCGTAATCACTCAATCTTTGGTGGCCGTGCCTTCTGTTGCCTGGGCCCCAAGCTCTGGAACTCCCTGCCTAAACCTCTCCACCTCTCTACCTCTCTTTCCTCCTTCAAGACCCTCCTTAAAACCTATCTCTTTGACCAAGCTTTTGGTCACCTGCGCTAATTTCTACTTATGTGGCTCAGTGTCAAATTTTTTAAAATCTCGTAATACTCCTGTGAAGCGCATTGGGATGTTTCACTGCATTAAATATGCTATATAAATACAAGTTGTTGTTGGGCAAAGGGTGCAGATATGTGCGTGTGTGTAAAACAGGCCTATTTAGCAAAGTGGTCCCACAGCATGGCTCACACAAAGGTCTGTGTGATGCTCTTAATTCATTAGCTCTGATAGTCATCATCAGCAGCATTACTTCACTCCTAACGGAAGCTCATCAAACTGAAACGTTAACTCTGTTTTCTCTCTCTCTCTCTCTCTCAGCCGTGGCTCAGTGGGTAGCGCTCTCGTCTGAGTCAGAAGGTTGTGGGTTCCAGTCCCACTCCAGGGGCTTGAGCACATAAATCTAGGGAGCGCTGCACTGTCGGAGGTGCCGTCTTTTGTTAAACCCATCTGCCCTCTCGGGTGGATGTAAAAGATCCCAGGGCACTATTTTGAAGACGAGCAAGGGGAGTTATCCCCAGTGTACTGGCCAATCAATCAGTGTATCCCTCAATCAACATCAGATTATGTAGTCATTTATCACATTGCTGTTTGTGGGAGCTTGCTGTGCACAAAGCTGCCGCCTTTCCTACATCACAACAGTGACTACACTGCAAACGTTGGCTGTGACATATCCGGTGGTCGTGAAAGGCGCTATATAAATGCAAGTCTTTCTTTCATTCTCTCTCTCCACAGATGTAAAGGGTGTATGGGGAGCGGGTGGGGAAATGGAGCTGAGTCCGTGATCAGATCGGCCACAATCGGATTGAACGGCGCACCAGGCTCGAGGGGCCGTGTGGCCTTTTTTTGCTGCTATTTCTCATGTGGCCTGACCTGCTGAGTTTTCTGTGTGTGTGTTTTTTTTTAATTACTTCCCTCCAGTAGCTCAAAAAGAAATTGCAAGAGAAGGAATTTTTTTTTCAGGTGGTGGTGGATGGGGTGGTTTACAAAAGAAAAATATCTCAGCCAGCCACTGTGTGCATCCGTTGCGGGCACTAAGACCCAGAGGAAGCCTGTCTCCTCCCCGCCGCCTCCCCTGTCAGCAGCGCTGGTCAGACAGCGACCTGTGGAGAGGTTGAGACAGCCGCTGGTTCGTTCGCTGCGCTGCGCGGGTGCCTGCAGTTTGCTGCGCTCTAACCCAGGTGAATTTTCCCTTTTGACAGCTCGGCTCCTCCCGGATCTCCCGATGGCCACAAGCTGATTCCAGTGGAAATTGCACAAGAGAGGATTTTCAGCAGCAGGAACTACAGGATGGCTTCAGCTTGGAAGGGTGAGTTAGGAGGAGGGCTTCATTCTGTGTGTGTTGTGTGCAGATGGACTGGAGAGGGGAGGCATTGCACACACAGGGAAATGACCCTTTGGATCCTGGTGGCTCATTTAGAAAGTGTATTTCTTTTATTTTAAAAAAACATTTCCCACCAGGAGTTTAAAAAAAAATAAGTATAGCTGGGCGAAAAAGACTTGCTTTTATGCAGAACCTTTCATGACCTCCGTACGTCCCAAAGCTCATTGCAGCCAATGAAATACTTTTGAAGTGCAGTCACTGTTGCAACATCATGGCAAGCCAAGTTGCAGGCTGCAAGCTCCCACGGACAGCAGCAGAAAGACTTGCATTTATATAGCGCCTTTCACGACCACCGCACGCCCCAAAGCGCTTTACACACTTTTTGAAGTGTGGTCACTTTTGTGATGTGGGAAACGGGGCTGCCAATTTGCGGGCAGCCAGCTCCCACAAACTGGTTCAAACCCCACTCCAGGGACTTGAGCACCGAATCTCGGCTAACCCAACGCTGAGGGAGCGCTGCACTGTCGGAGGCGCCGTCTTTCAGATGAGACGTTAAACCGAGGCCTCGTTCTCCCTCTTGGGCATTATTTGGAAGAGCCGGGAAGTTCTCCCCCGGTGTCTTGGCCTCTATTTAGCCCTCAACCAACAGCTAAAATTATTATCGAGTCATTTATCCCAGTGCTGTTTGTGTGACTTTGCTGAGTGCCAATTGGCTGCTGCATTTCCTACATTATATCAGTGACTACACTTCGAGTATTTCTTTGGTTGTAAAGCGCTTTGGGACATCCTGAGATTGTGAAAGGTGCTGTATAAATGTGATTTCTTTCTTTCTCTGCTCCCTCCGACATCCACAACCGTCCATTTTGCAGCAATGGTTCGGGCTGAGGGAGGTGAAGGGAAGTTGAGGTGACTTCAGAGGGGGTAATGTTCCACAGACCGCCGGCAGCCCTCTTGCTGTCTCACCAAACTGACCGTCCTTCCGTTGAGAAGATAGACAGCGAGGAGCGGCTGGCTCTTTGACTATGGCGGGCGTCGCAGGCAAGCCTGATCTCACCTTAACCCCCCCCCCCCCCCCCCCACTGCTGACGTGCACCTTGGCACCTGGAGTCTGAGGCAGTGAGTCACCAGAGATAGGACAAGGCTGATGTCCATCAACCCCCTAGCCAAGGGAGGCTGAGGGCAGCTGTAACCCACCTGACAGGCCGGGGATGGAAGCTGGGGGCCCTTTTCTCGCCTGTATTGTTTAGTAACACACCGTCTCTGGCCAACTAGACCATCGGGGGTACCAAACCCCAGGGCTTGAAGCATTTGCGCCTCTCTCTCTCTCTCTCTCTCTCTCTCTGCCCAATATATTACCGTCGTAATTCATGAAGTGCAGTAAAAACACGTCGTAACCATGGTACGTGATGAAGGGACCTGTCTGAACTGCTCTTGTAGTGGGAGGAAAGAGTCAGGGCTACTTTAAAAAAAAATTTGTTCCTGGGATAGGGATGTCACTGACAAGGCCAGCATTTATTGCCCATCCCTAATTGCCCCTTGAGAAGGTGGTGGTGAGCCGCCACCTTGAACCGCTGCAGTCCGTGTGGTGAAGGTGCTCCCACAGTGCTGTTAGGGAGGGAGTTCCAGGATTTTGACCCAGTGACGATGAAGGAACGGATGATATATTTCCAGGTCAGGAGGGGAACAATTGAGTGAGACCAACTGCGTGTAAATCCTATTAAACATTTTATGGTCCTGCGATCATTAGTTTGACTGAAGCTGAAATCTGCTCCATTCTCTTTGAACTTTCCCCCCCTCTTTTTTTTAATATTCATTCCTGGGATGTGGGTGTCGCTGGCCAGGCTGGCATTTATTGCCCATCCCTAATTGTCCTGGAGAAGGTGGAGGTGAGCTGCCATTTCAGAAGGCAGTTCAGAGTCAACCACGTTGTTGTGGGCCTGGAGTCACAGATAGGCCCAGACCGGGTAAGGACAGCAGATTTCCTTCCCTAAAGGACATTAGTTAACCAGCTGGGTTTTTACGACAATCCGATGTTTTCAAGGTCACCATTACGAAGCTATCTTTTTTTTATTCCAGATTTATTTAATTAACAGAATTAAAATTCCCCAGCTGCCGTGGTGGGATTTGAACTCAGGTCACTGGATCATTAGTCCAGGCATCTGGATTACTAGTCCAGTCACATAACCACTATGCTACCGTATCCATAAAATTTGAGTTCCATCTTTCTCCACTGGGGAGAGCGAAGCGAGCTGACCTTCCCTCGCACCCACCCCCCCCAAACCCCCTCCAACCCCCCTCCACCAAAGGTGAAGGGTCAAGGTTGTGAAGAGCGGGAGAGAAGAGGCGATGACACAAACATCAGCAGCTAAGTGACAGCAGGCTTGGGGTTTAAAAGCTTGTAGATTGTCGGAAGACTTCAAAACCGAGGAGCAATCTGTGAGCACATTTGAAGCTGGGGAGAATTATAATAGTGTCGATTAGAATCGAGGAAGGTATGACCAACAGTGAATGACGGAGATTAGAGATCAGAGGAAGATCAGCCATCACTTGAAACCTTTCCTTTCACATTTCTCCACTCTTCCTCCTCTACTATCCTCTCTCTTCCCTCTTTCCCTTTCTTTATTTCCCACTCTCTTCTCCTCCCTGCTCTCCCCCCCCCCCAATTCCTCTCTTTCCTCTCCCTCTCTATTTTCCTCTCTTCTCGCGCTCCCTCGCCCGCGCTCCCCCGCTTGCCCGGCCCTCGCGCCCGCCCCCGCCCGCGCGCCCTCGCCCTCACGCTCTTCCCCCGCCCGCCCGCTCGCCCGCCCCCGCTCTCTCGCCCGCGCCCTCACACTCTTGTTGAAACAAGGGTATCCTGGGTTGAAGAGCCTGGGTGGAACGCGCTGACGCTAACAATGACAGATGGAAAGGGCGGGGGCCGAGAAAGATGGGAGAATGTTTGATTAACTGTCAAGAAAAGTCAATACTGGTTCTTTATAGTTCTCGGGGTGATAAAGTGGCTGCCATATTATCAAGTAACTCATGTTGCTCTGGGCAGCACTCACCTGCCTCCTACAGGCAGCAAGTCGTATCATGTTCTGTGCAATGCGTTGAGGTGATGGTGGAGCGGGGTGGTGAGCACTGCGAATGCCGGCCTGGATTTTGTGCTCCAGTTCCTGCAGTGGGATTTGAACCCACAACCTTCTGTCTCGGAGGCGGGTGTGCTACCCACTGAGCCCTGGCTGACTGCGGACTGAGTTTGTTTAGAATGCATGTTGCGCATGGTTTAAAATGTTATTTTGTGAATTATTGGATGACACCTGGTACACCACGCAGAAAACTGCTGTGGTTTGCTAAGACGAAAACCAGCAGGTTGCTTAATATCCTGCAACGACCCTTGTTTGTAAGCCTGCGCTGCGTTGTTGCGTTTGATCTCCTTGTCAGCAGTCTCACTGGGCCCAGTGAAGTTCAAGTCACCGATGGTGGGGACCCGCCAATCGAAAGAGCCACGCTGGAAGTCCCTTTGAGGGGTTCAACAACTTGTATTTATATAGTGCCTTTAACATAGTGAAACGTTCCAAGGAGCTTCATAGGAGTGTTATACGATAAAAATTTAATACTGAGCCTCATAAGTAGCAATTGGCGCAGGTGATCAAAAGCTTGGTCAAGGAGGTGTGTTTTAAGGAGAGTCTTGAAGGAAAAAATAGAGGTTTAATCATGGCGTTCTGGAGCTTGGGGCCTAGGCAACAGAAGGCATGGCCACCGATGGTTAAGCGATTATAATCAGTGATGCTCAAGAGGGCAGAATTAGAGGCGCGTAGACATCTGGTGAGGGAGGGAGGCTGTGGGGCTGGAGGAGATTACAGAGATAGGGACGGGCTAGGCCATGGAGGGATTTGAATATAAGGATGAGAGCTTTGAAATCGAGGCGTTGCTTAACCAGAAGCAAATGTAGGTCAGCGAGCAGAGGGGTGATGAGTGAGTGGTACTTGGTGCGAGTTAGGACACGTTTTGGATCACCTCTAGTTTACGTAGGGTAGAATGTGGGAGGCCAGTCAGGAGTACATTGGAATAGTCAAGTCTAGAGGTAACAAAGGCATGGATGTCTGCGCTCCTCTAATTCTACCCTCCTGAGCATCCCTGATTAAAATCGCTCAACGATTGGTGGCAATACCTTCTATTGCCTAGGCCCCAAGCTCTGGAACTCCCTGCCTAAACCTCTCCGCCTCTCTACCTCTCTTTCCTCCTTCATGACGCTCCTTAAAACCTACCTTATTGACAAGCTTTTGGTCACCTGCCCTGATTTCTCCTTTTGTGGCTCAATGTCAAATTGTTTGTCTCATAATGCTCACTGGGACGTTAATGGCGCTGTTTAAATACAAGTTGTTGTTGTTGTTGAGAAGACTTGGATGGGATGACAAATTTGAGTTTCCTGGAAATCTGGTTTTGCAGGTTTCTGAGATGTTCCAGTTTGATTCTGTAATGCGTCCCTTAAATCTTTCACTCTCCCCTGTTAAAGAAACAAAGAACTTGCGCCTTGGTGGTTTTTTAGTATTGGAGTGCAGGCAATTAAGGAGACTCCCAAGCTATCAAAGGTACCCTTGAGGTAATGCAGTCTTTTGGAGCTTGCATGGCCAAGAATATAGCACCTTTCAGGACCTCAGGATGTCCCAAAGCGCTTTACAACCACATTTGAAGTGCAGTCACTTCTGCAGTTTTGATGGTACTATTTTTCTGCATTCACTTTTACTGACAGTTTTTTGGAGATGTTTTTTGACGGTGGATATAATCAGAGAAGGGGTTGACTTATGAGGAAAGATTGAGGAGGTTGGGCCTCTACTCATATTGGAATTCAGAGGAATGAGAGGTGATCTTATCGAAACGTATAAGATTATGAAGGGGCTTGACAAGGTGGATGCAGAGAGGATGTTTCCACTGATGGGGGAGACTAGAACTAGAGAGCATGATCTTAGAATAAGGGGCCGCCCATTTAAAACTGAGATGAGGAGAAATTTCTTCTGAGGGAAGTAAATCTGTGGAATTCGTTGCCTCAGAGAGCTGTGGAAGCTGGGACTTTGAATAAATTTAAGACAGAAATAGACAGTTTCTTAACCGATAAGGGGTTATGGGGAGCAGGCAGGGAAGTGGAGCTGAGCCCATGATCGGATCAGCCATGATCGGATTAAATGGCGGAGCAGGCTCGAGGGGCCGGATGGCCTACTCCTGCTCCTATTTCTTATGTTCTTATGAGACAAGTAACGAGGACAAGGGTATCTCTCAAATTCGACCCCGGCGGTTGCTTAAAGGCTCACAGAATCTGTAGAGGATACTGGTGGGCAGCATAGAATAGAGCTTGACTGCAGGCTTCCTGCATGCTGGAACAGGTTTGGCCAAACCTACGATTAACTTGTTGAGCTTCTGCTGCAGGTGGAGGGAGTGGCTGGGCCTGCGAGCTGCTGAAGGTGTTTTGATATCTAAACCTGTTTGGTTTTTTTTGTCGGGCTTTGTGTCTTTTTTCTTTCTGGCCGCCAACCTTGGTGAGTTCGTCAAGTTGGCTTTTTTGTTTTGAGTTCCCACCACCTGTGTCTGGGCCCACACCACCTAAACCCGGTAAAAAGTAGCTAGGGTTCGGGCCCAAGGAAGTTGCGCTCAACTGGGTGGAAACTCAACATTATGCTTAAGAATCTCCAAGCTAATTATCTCCAAACCAATCAACAAAGAGAGAGAGTTTGTTTGCCTCAGACGCAGTGTGTCCATCCCTCTTCCTGTCACGACATTTCCAGAGTTCAGAAGACTCAATGTAGGTTGGCAACAGCCAAAGCTTAGTGTTCCACCACCCCCCGCCCTGGCCCCAAGTGTGTCCAAGGTTATTGCTGGAGGATAGCCAGTTAATATCGTGCAGCTCACCACACATAACATTGGAAAGCTTGCCTTAGAGAGAACCGAGCTGCTAACTAGGACAGTTATCTTTTATTACTGTTATTACGGAAATCGGCGCGGTCCCAGCCTGCAAGACCATCAGCAGGCCGGGGCCATCGGAGGGAGCAGCGTGCGGTGGCATACCACTGCAGGGAGCAGCGCGTGCTGCTGCAGGAGGGCGACGGCTGCGAAGTCAGGTCGCTGACTGCAGTGCGGTCAGGCACAGCAGGAGGGGCGAAGGAGCAGCAAGAGTCCGTAAAGGGAAGTGACCGGGACCCAGGAGAGGCGTGAGTCTGGGGCCCAGAAGAGCCGAGGGCCCTGGGGCTGCATGAGCCAGCCCACACTGCGATATGTGTGCACACTCGGTCCGCGCAGCAGAGCTGGTCTCCAGTTAGTCTTGGGTAACCCTTGCCACTGGTCCAAGACCTAGCTCTGTCAAGCCCGTGTGGTGGCTGGTGTGCAACGGTCACCACACATTAAAAAAAATCCACGCACAGGCATCTTCCACCCTTCAACATGTAGTTCGGGATTTGGAATATTAGGTCCTTCATTGAAACACCTGTGAACTCATCCCTTTTTGACGTGGAAGCAAGTCATCCTCGTTTCAAGGGATTGCCTATGATATGATTGCTGCTTGTTGTCGAGATGTGGACGATGCTGACCAGGCCCCATTTGTTGCCCGTCTGTAGTTGACCAGAGACGATGGTGCTGGTGGTCTCCTTTTTGAGCCGCTGCAGTTCTAGAATAAAGCGGGAAGAATCGAAGCTCCCAATGGCAGGTCTGTCTCTCCGGGTCCCAGTTAGATGAGTCGGACTAGCTAGCTGATCATCGACAGAGCCTTGGAGGGCCTTGGACTGGCCTGGGTTACGTCTGCCATGGAGTGTTGACTTGATTCCAGTCTTCCATTATCGAATGTGTTGCCTTGAAGCCACCTAGACTCCAAGGAGACCCTCTTCACCTTCAAATGAATGTTGGACCCAGGTAATATGGACTGATCGCAGTAAAGGAAAAAAAATCAATCATTCTGATCTTGATGAGCAGTTGGAACAGGCAACATGCTACTGAAATCAGGATCTGGTAGCAAGATTTAAAGAAAGAAAGACATGGATTTCTATAGCGCCTTTCACGACCACCGGACGTCTCAAAGTGCTTGACCGCCAATGTACTTTTGGAGTGCAGTCACTCACTGGTGTAATGTAGGAATGGAAGAGCAGATAATCTCTGTTAGATGTTTTTATTCTCTTCCTTCCCCTTCCCCATCTCATAATGTTACATCGTGTCTTTTTTCATCCCCTTCTCTTCCCTCCCCTCCCTCCCAAGGAGGTACATACCATCACAGTGAAAGTCCACCTTGACCTTTTCCCACCTAGAGGGGGGGATTGAACCTCGACCCTTGCGTTATACTGGCTGCCTGTTAACTAATTCTCTCTCAGTGGGTGTTCACGGTGTTGTTATGGTATCTGGGTAAAAGTTAGAGAGAGAATGGTCACTTGGCTCTCTAGGCTCTAAGCTCTGGAATTCCCTCCCTACACCTATCCGCCTCTCCTTTTTAGATCACTCGTTAAAACCTACCCTACCTCATTGACCAAGCTTTTGGTCATCTGCCCAAATGGCTCCTTGTGTGGCTCAGTGTCAAATTTTGTTTCTTAACGCTCCTGTGAAGTGCCTTCTGGTGTTTTAACTACATTAAAGATGCTATAATAAATGGCAGCCTTCAGCCGCCTGAGGAAGAGTGTTCAAAGATCAGGCCCTCAAATCTGGCACCAAGCTTGTGGTCTGAAGGGCAGTAGTGATACCCTCCTGTATGGCTCAGAGATGTGGACCATGTACAGTAGCCACCTCAAATCGCTGGAGAAATACCACCAACAATGTCTCCACAAGATCCTGCAAATCCCCTTGGAGGACAGACACGTTAGTGTTCTCGATCAGGCCAACATCCCCAGCATCGAAGCACTGAGCACACTCGACCAGCTCCGTTGGGCGGGCCACATTGTCCGCATGCCCGACACAAGACTCCCAAAACAAGCGCTCTACTCGGAACTCCGACACAGCAAGTGAGCCCCAGGTGGGCAGAGGAAACGTTTCAAGAACACCTTCAAAGCCTCCCTGATAAAGTGCAACATCCCCACTGACGGACTGGGAGTCCCTGGCCAAAGATCGACCTAAGTGGAAAAAGAGCATCCGGGAGAACGCTGAGCTCCTCGAGTTTCGTCGCCGAGAACATGCAGAAAGCAAGTGCGGGCAGCGGAAGGAGCGTGCGGCAAACCAGACTCCCCACCCACCCTTTCCTTCAATGACTATTGTATCTTCACAGAGCACAGCACACACAGCAACTAACATGGCAGGCAGCTCTCTCGGAAGCCTCCGGAATCTGTCTGGTTCTGTTTATTATTAACTCTGCAGTTGCAGTACACAATACGTCCACATCCACAGTGTGGAGCTACAAACATTACAAGCTTACAGACATTACACTTCTCCCTCCTTAATGAAGAAGTTATTATAACAAACATCATACATAACTTTCATGTTTATACATAACACAGGATATAAACTTAATTTTTTCTTCCTATTTACAAATTTAACTTTATCACTTATTTTCTGTTTCGAAGAGGATACCTTTGCTCTCGAACAGAATCTTCCAAACATGGTGTCGAATCTAAACTCATTCGAGGCTCATCCTGAGGAATGTTTTCCTCTACGGAATTTCCTTGATTTTCATTTGAACTCACTCCAACTTCAGGCTCTTTGTTTTCCTGACTCTGACCCAGACTTTCATTCTGATTGTCTCCTGGATTTGTTTCCAGTCCATTGGATTTAGGATTTGCTACTGGTGTATCAAAACTATCTGATGAGTCAGAAATAATTGAATCATTCCCACCTTCAACTCCTTCCATTTCTGCAGGTAAAATATGATCAATATGAACAAACCTAACCTGTCCATTATCAAACATCTTTACCAAATATGTGCGAGGACCACATATCTTCACCACTCTTCCTGGTAACCACTTTAACCATTTATGGTGATGGTTCTTCACTCTCACCTTCTGGTTTAATTTCACACTTCTCTCTTTCACTCTACCTCTATCCTGATTCTCTTTCTGTCTTAATTGTGTCTCTTCTACGGACTGTGCCAAAGTTGGTTTTAACAACGAGAATCTGGTTAGTGGCTGACGTTTGAGAAACAACTCTGCTGGTGTTCCACCTGTAGTTGTATGAGGAGTATTTCGATATGTAATCAAAAAATTAGCCAATTTGTGATCCAATAGCAACTGTCATTTCCTTGGATTTGGATCTAACATTTGTTTTATGAGGGCACGTTTTACAATTTGGACAGTGCGCTCTGCTGTACCATTCGAAGCAGGATGGTATGGTGGAACCTTAGTTGGTTTCACACCATTTTTGCTCGTGAATTGTGCAAATTCTTCTGAACGAAATTGTAGTCCATTATCCGAAACAATCTCTTCAGGGAGGCCAAATGAAGAAAATCATTTTCGTAAAATGTCCAATGTTTTACTTGTTATTTTCCACATTGGAAACACCTCAACCCACTTCGAATGGCTATCAATCACAATGAACAATTGTTGTCCTTCCAACTCAGCAAAATCAATATGTAGCCTTTGCCACACCCTGGGAGGCCATTTCCATGGCTGTAATGGTACTGGTGGTAGTTGCTTGCTTACTGATTGACATGTCGTACACTGACTCACGATGTACTCTTATATATCTTTATCAAGACCTGACCACCATAAATAACTGCGTGCAAAACTCTTGGTCAAGCACATTCCCAGGTGCTGGTCATGGAGGTCTCCGAATAATTTGGACCTGAATTTATTTGGTATAACCACTCTTGCATCCCACATGATACAATCTTTATCGACTGATAATTCATTTCTACGAATGAAGAATGGATGTGTATCTTTGTCTGTTACCTGGTTTGACCATCCATTTGCAATATACTCATACACCTTTGACATCACTGGGTCACGTTTGGTTGCTCCACCAATCTGTTCAGTTGTGACTGGCAGTTCATCAATGTATGAAAAATAAAATACTTCTTCCCTATCGGGTGTAACTCGTGATGGGGAAGGCAATCTGGACATTGCATCAGCATTACTGTGATCAGCTGATCATCTATTCAATATCATATGTATATGCTGACAAACTCAAAGCCCATCTCTGCATTCGGGCTGCAGCTAATGTTGGAACTGGATGGAGGATTGCTGTTAGGGGCTTATGGTCCATAACGATGGTAAACTTACGACCATACAAGTATTTATGAAACTTCTTGACCCCAAAAATAAATGCCAAAGTTTCCCTTTCAATTTGCGCATAATTACTCTCACTGGCACTGAGAGTGCGTGAAGCAAAAGCAATTGATCTCTCCTCCCCACGACGTGATACATGAGAGATTACTGCCCCAACTCCATACAGAGAGGCATCACATGCTAGCTTAATCTCCTTAGATATGTCCCAGTGACCTAACATGGTGCTCTCTACCAATTTGCTTTTACACTCCTTGAATGCTGTATCGCATTCTTTTGACCACTTCCAATGGACCTGTTTTTTCAAAAGTTCATTCAGTGGATGTAATACTGTAGCCAAATTTGGTAGGAACTTCCCATAATAGTTCAAAAGACCCAAGAATGAACGAAGTTCAGTGACATTCCTGGGAGTGGGTGCATTTCTAATTGCATCCCATTTTTCCATGGTTGTATGTAAACCTTCTTTGTCTACTCTGTACCCTAAGTACTCCACTGAGTTTTTAAATAACTCACACTTACGAGCAGACACTCGTACTCTGTGCTTCTCTAGCCATTTGAGGACTTCATTCAATATGTTATTATGAATTTGCCTATTTGGTGCTGAAATTAGTATGTCATCCAAATAACATAATACCCCTTCAATACCTTGCAAAATCTGGTTCATCTCTCCTTGGAATATGGCAGGGGCAGAAGACACTCCAAACGGTAGCCTATTAAATTGATGTAGGCCGACATGAGTATTTATAGTCAAACACGACTTGGACTCCTCATCTAGTTCAAGCTGTAAGTAGGCATTCGCAAGATCCAGTTTTGAGAAGATCTGACCACCTGTCAGTGTTAGAACATAAGAACATAAGAATTAGGAACAGGAGTAGGCCATCTAGCCCCTCGAGCCTGCTCCGCCATTCAACAAGATCATGGCTGATCTGGCTGTGGACTCAGCTCCACTTACCCGCTCGCTCCCCGTAACCCTTAATTCCCTTATTGGTTAAAAATCTATCCATCTGTGATTTGAATACATTCAATGAGCTAGCCTCAACTGCTTCCTTGGGCAGAGAATTCCACAGATTCACAACCCTCTGGGAGAAGAAATTCCTTCTCAACTCGGTTTTAAATTGGCTCGCCCCATATTTTGAGGCTGTGCCCCCTAGTTCTAGTTTCCCCGACCAGTGGAAAGAACCTCTCTGCCTCTATCTTGTCTATCCTTTCATTATTTTAAATGTTTCTATAAGATCGCCCCTCATCCTTCTGAACTCCAACGAGTAAAGACCCAGTCTACTCAATCTATCATCATAAGGTAACCCTCTCATCTCCGGAATCAGCCTAGTGAATCGTCTCTGTACCCCCTCCAAAGCTAGTATATCCTTCCTTAAGTAAGGTGACCAAAACTGCACGCAGTAATCCAGGTGCGGGCTCACCAATACCCTGTACAGTTGCAGCAGGACCCTCCTGCTTTTGTACTCCATCCCTCTCGCAATGAAGGCCAACATTCCATTCGCCTTCCTGATTACCTGCTGCACCTGCAAACTAACTTTTTGGGATTCATGCACAAGGACCCCCAGGTCCCTCTGCACCGCAGCATGTTGTAATTTCTCCCCATTCAAATAATATTCCTTTTTACTGTTTTTTTTTTCCAAGGTGGATGACCTCACATTTTCCGACATTGTATTCCATCTGCCAAACCTTAGCCCATTCGCTTAACCTATCTAAATCTCTTTGCAGCCTCTCTGTATCCTCTACACAACCCACTTTCCCATTAATCTTTGTGTCATCTGCAAATTTTGTTACACTACACTCTGTCCCCTCTTCCAGGTCATCTATGTATATTGTAAACAGTTGTGGTCCCAGCACCGATCCCTGTGGCACATCACTAACCACCGATTTCCAACCCGAAAAGGACCCATTTATCCCGACTCTCTGCTTTCTGTTAGCCAGCCAATTCTACCAGAGAATTTTGGTAGATTATAACGAATGCATCGGCTATAACTTCCGCCATCTCTTTTAATACCCTAGGATGCATTTCATCCGGACCAGGGGACTTGTCTACCTTGAGTCCTATTAGCCTGTCCAGCACTACCCCTCTCGTGATAGTGATTATCTCAAGGTCCTCCCTTCCCACATTCCCGTGACCAGCAATTTTTGGCATGGTTTTTATGTCTTCCACTGTGAAGACCGAAGCAAAATAATTGTTTAAGGTCTCAGCCATTTCCACATTTCCCATTATTAAACCCCCCTTCTCATCTTCGAAGGGACCAACATTTACTTTAGTCACTCTTTTCCGTTTTATATATCGGTAAAAGCTTTTACTATCTGTTTTTATGTTTTGCGCAAGTTTACTTTCGTAATCTATCTTTCCTTTCTTTATTGCTTTCTTATTCATTCTTTGCTATCATTTAAAATTTTCCCAATCTTCTATTTTCCCACTAACCTTGGCCACCTTATACGCATTGGTTTTTAATTTGATACTCTCCTTTATTTCCTTGGTTATCCACGGCTGGTTATCCCTTCTCTTACCGCCTTTTTCACTGGAATATATTTTTGTTGAGCACTATGAAAGAGCTTCTTAAAAGTCCTCCACTGTTCCTCAATTGTGCCACCGTTTAGTCTGTGTTCCCAGTCGACTTTAGCCCACTGTAGTCCCCTTTGCTTAAGCATAGTACGCTCGTTTGAGACACTACTTCCTCACCCTCAATCTGTATTACAAATTCAACCTACTGTGATCACTCATTCTAAGAGGATCTTTTACTCGGAGATCGTTTATTATTCCTGTCTTATTACACAGGACCAAATCTAAGATAGCTTGCTCCCTTGTAGGTTCTGTAACATGCTGTTCTAAGAAACAATCCCATATGCATTCTATGAATTCCTTCTCAAGGCTACCCCGTGCGATTTGATTTGACCAATCGATATGTAGGTTAAAATCCCCCATGATTACTACCGTTCCTTTTTCACATGCCTCCATTATTCCCTTGATTATTGCCTGCCCCACCGTGAAGTTATTATTTGGGGGCCTATAAACTATGCCCACCAGTGACTTTTTCCCCTTACTATCTCAAATCTCCACCCACAATGATTCAATATTTTGTTCATTAGAGCCAATATCGTCTCTCACAACTGTCCTGATAGCATCCTTTATTAACAGAGCTACCCCACCTCCTTTCCCTTCTTGTCTATCTTTCCGAATTGTCAGATACCCCTGTATGTTTCATTCCCAGTCTTGGCCACCCTGCAACCACGTTTCTGACATGGCCACCAAATCATACCCATTTGTAATGATTTGTGCCGTCAACTCATTTACTTTATTTGGAATGCTGCGTGCGTTTCGGTAGTTTTAATACTAGTTTTCAAACCATGATTTTTAGTTTTGACCCCTCCTGCAGCCCCTTTATATTCATACATATTGTCCCTTCCTATCACCTTGTGGTTTACACTTACCCCAATGCTACTCTGCTCCGTTGCCTCCTGCCTTTTGCATTCTTTCTTGGGGTCCTTTTCATCTGAGCTCTCACACACTGTTAACTAGCTCAGAGCCCTCTCCTGGGTTCCGAATACTCCTTGCATTGAGGCACCGAGCTTTCATGCTTGCCTTTTTATTACACTTTGACCCTTTAGAATTTTGCTGTACAATGGCCCTTTTTGTTTTTTGCCTTGGGTTTCTCTGCCCTCCACTTTTACTCATCTCCTTTGTGTCTTTTGCTTTTGTCTTCATTTTGTTTCCCTCTGTCTCCCTGCATTGGTTTCCATCCCCCTGCCATATTAGTTTAACTCCTCCCCAACAGCACTAGCAAACACTTCCCCCTAGGACATTGGTTCCGGATCTGCACAGGTGCACAGTCCGGTTTGTACTGGTCCCACCTCCCCCAGAACCGGTTCCAGTGCCCCAGAACCGGTTCCAAATCTTCTATATTCGGCAATGTATTGGGGACATTAACCTCTGGAACCTGGTTTACGGTTACTTTATAATCACCACACAATCTTACCTTACCATCGGACTTAAGTACAACAACAATGGATGTAGCCCAATTACATCGATCTATCTTACAAATAATGTTCTCAATCTCTAGTCTTTTGAGTTCTTGCTCAACTTTCTCCTTGAGTGCATATAGTACGGAATGTGGCTTGTAGTAAACTGATCTAGCGTCCTTCTGTACCCTGACACTCTCCTTGAAGCCTTGGATCGGACTGCCCGTTTCGCAGAACACCTTCGGATACTTCTTAATAACCTCATCCATTGATAAAAATCTCGCTTCCACACAGAAAATCTTACTCGAATCCAGCTTCAGTGAGCTCAACCAATTTCTTCCCAGTAAGGCAGACTTGTCTCCTTTCACTACTATTAGAGGCAAGTTCTGAAATTGATCTTTATATTTCACCGGTGCGGTGATACGGCCTAACAGGAATTTTCTCTCCCTAGTAGCCTCGCAGCTCTATCTTGGATTTCTCTAGTTTTGTTGCGATATAGTGACTCCGGTAGTACACTCACGAATGCACCCGTGTCAATTTCCATTGGTATCTTGAATCCCACAATATCTATGTGGATTTTGATGCTTTCTGAATCGCTGTCCATTAACCTCGTGCTCCTGATGACGTGTAACTCTAACATCTCCTTGTTCTGTTGTTGTTCCATGCTATGTACTCTCTTGAAATTTCTACTCAGAGCTTTAAAAACTGGTTTAGCCTTCAGTCGGCATGCCTTCGCAAGATGCCCAGTCTTTCTGCAGAAGAAACACTCTGCCTTCACGTATGGACAACTTTGAGCAACGTGTTGTTCCAGGCACCTATAGCACGACTTCGATGCTCTGTTAGAATTTCCAGTTTCTGAGACTTTGGGCCCCCACCGTCTTTTACTTTGAACCTGCAGGTTATTTACCTCGGTTGACTGACGACCGTAATCATTATTTAATTCTCGGGAATATTTTTCGGCCATGCCCATTGACCTCGCTGTCTGACAAGCAATCTCAAAAGTCAAGTCATCCGTCGTCAATAACTTCCTTCTGATCGCATCATTTTTCACCCCACAAACAAAACGATCCCGTAATGCTCGGTTTTGAAAGTTTCCAAAATTACAGTGCATCGATAGCTTTTTTAATGCTACGATGTAATCACTGATAAATCCATCAGCCTTTTGATTCCGAATCCCGAAACAATAGCTTTCAGCAATTTCTAACGGTTTGGGGTTATAGTGCTGCTCCAGCTTCGTTAAAATCTCTTTCAGCGTTGTGTCCTTTGGCTCGTCAGGCACAAGCAGATTTACAAGGGTTTCGTACAATGTTGGACCCGCCTCCGATAAGAAGATCGCTTTCTTACATTCCAACACAGCCTGGTTCTGGACTGCATTGTCTGGAACTTCGATTATGTTATTTGCAGTGAAATACATTTCTAGCCGATCCACATACGCTTTAAAACATTCCCGGTCGTGTCTATATGTCCGATAATACCTGCCACTTTAATCTCTAGCTGTTCACACCGTGTGCTGTATTTTACCTCGGATTTTTGTAGCTTTTTCCAAAGACAGAAACTTCCAAAGTCTCTCTGTCGGCTGGCTGAATCCTTCACCAACAAAATTTAAGCTTTAAATCATCCGAAAAATCCCATCTCATCGCCAAATGTGATATATTCACAGAGCACAGCACACACAGCTCTCTCGGAAGCCTCCGGAATCTGCCTGATTCCGTTTATTATTAACTCTGCAGTTGCAGTACACAATATGTCCGCATCCACAGTGTGGAGCTACAAACATTACAAGCTCACAGACATTACAACTATCTGTCCCACCTGTGACAGAGACTGTAATTCCCGTATTGGATTGTTCAGTCACCTGAGAACTCACTTTTAGAGTGGAAGCAAGTCTTCCTCGATTTTGAGGAACTGCCTCTGATGATGAAATGTATGATGTTGTATCTGGGTGAAACCTAGGGAGGGAGAATGATTACTTAGCTTTCCCACTCAGATGTACTTGGGTGGTTATAATGTAATCACTGATGCAGCAATCTGGTGTTCAGTACGGGACGAGTAAGCGGAGAAATAGTTTGACGGAGTGGAATTCTGTGCTGGGATGGAGCGTGGCCTTTGACAGCAGTGGGGCTAAAAGAACCTTGTTTGTTCGTGAGGTTGCTGAAGTCGCTCGGTAATAGAATTCAGTCACGGGTCCTGAACACCTCAACACCGGAGAAGGGGATTGGGGGTTGAGAATCTCCCTGTGTGCATCAGTCATAGGATCATGGAATAGTACAGCACAGAAGGGAGTCGAGGGTTATGGGGAGCAGGCAGGGAAGTGGAGTTAAGGCCAAGATCAGATCGGCCATGATCTTATTGAATGGCGGAGCAGGCTCGAGGGGCCAAATGCCCTACTCCTGCTCCTATTATGTTCTTGTGTAGAAGGACATCTTCAGCTTATCTGCGCTTAATATTAGTTAGTCCCACTCCCCCGCACGTTCCCCATATCCCGGCAATTTTTACTCCTTCAATTAATTATCCAATTCCCTTTTGAAGGCTACTATTGAATCTGTATCCACCACCCTATCGGGCCGTGCATTCCAAATCCTAACCACTCGCTGCGTGCAAAGATTTTTCCTCGTGTCGCCTCTGGTTCCTGAGCCAATCACCTTAAATCTGTGCCCCCTGATTATCGAGCCTTCAGCCATTGGAAACCGTTTCTCCTTATTTACTCTCCCTGAACCCATAGTCATAAATCGCAGTTAGTCTGTCTGCTGTGTGGAAGGGGTTAACTTGTACATTAAGATTGGGGTGGGGGGGTTGTTCAGAGAAATTGAGCTGCCTGTTATCAATACTGCGGGCTGTGATTTTCTGCAATCCCCTTTTCAAGCCTGCGAACCTCTCTGGTTCCAGCTCAGTCTGATTCTCGATATGCAGTGTACTGTACCAGATTTCTCCGCTGCCTCCACATTGGGTTTGGGAGGAGGAAAAAGGCATTGGCCGGGGGTCACTGATATCTGGTGGACTTTGGGTGGGAACACCATTGTGTTTGGTTGTTTAAGGGGCCGCACAGTTGGTAAGAGATAGATGAAAAGAAAGAAAAACTTGCATGTATATTGCAGCTTTCATGACCTCAGAACGTCCAAAGTGCTTTACAGCCAATGATATACATTTTGAAATGCAGTCACTGAAACGTGGCGGCCAATTTGCCTCCAGCAAGCTCCCACAAACAGCAAGGTGATACTGACCAAATAATTTGTCCTAGTGATGTTGGTTAAGTGATAAATATTGGCCAGGACCCTGGGGAACAACTCCCCTGCTCTTCTTCGAAACAGTGCCATGGGATCTTTACATCGGAGTTCAGTAGAATGAGAGGTGATCTTATCGAAACATGTAAGATAATGAAGGGGCTCGACAAGGTGGATGCGGAGAGGATATTTTCACTCATGGGGGAAACTAAAACTAGACTCAGCTCCACTTCCCCACCCGCTCCCCATAACCCCTTATTCCCTTATCGGTTACCCTTATCGGTTATGAAGCTGTCTATTTCTGTCTTAAATTTATTCAATGACCCAGCTTCCACAGCTCTCTGAGGCAGAGAATTCCACAGATTTACAACCCTCTGAGAGAAGAAATTCCTCCTCATCTCAGTTTTAAATGGGCGGCCTCTTATTCTAAGATTATGCCCCCTAGTTCTAGTCAGTGGAAACATCCTCTCTGAATCCACCTTGTCAAGCCCCCTCATAATCTTATACATGGAGTGCATTGTAAGTACTGTAGAATCTTTTTATTTTCACACGACGCAATAGAAGCTGAACTGGTGGTACATTGTTTAGGTTTTCTGGGTGGAGGTTGAGCAGACGAGGGCAGGTTGTCCATGTCTTGGGCTCTGACACGATGGAATTACTCTCGGCCGAGCGCTGAAGGGGTTAATGGTGGGTCTGTCTCCCCTCCCGCCCTGTTCTGGTTTTTTGAACCAACCTGTGTTTCTGCTCCTTTGCGTCTCCAGGTACAAAGCCCAAAACTGGGGGCGTCCGCTTTGGGCCCGAGAGCCATGAGGTAGGAACGGCCAATCACGTTCACTTTGAGGAGAAATTGCACGACTCTGTTGTCATGGTGACCCAGGAGGAAGATGGGAGTTTTTTGGTGAAGGTGAGATTTCGGTGATCACAATGAGTTCTCGGGGTGTGGGCATGTTCTGGGAAGGCTGGCATTTATTTCTCGTCACTGTTTGCATGGAGAACGTTTGAGGTGGGTCTTCCACTTGATTCCCTGGTTGGGGATTTGTTCCTTTTATCTCTTGTAGTCCTTCCCAATATTTTCTTCTCCCGTTTCTATTGACCTACACTGACTCCTGGTTAAGCAAGGCCTTGTTTACAAGGATGAGAATTGTGAAATCAAGTCCCTCCATGGCCTCGCCCCTCCCTATCTCTGAAATCTCCTGCAGCAGAGCTGGTCTCCAGTCGTCTTGGATAAGCCTTGCCACTGGACCAAGACCTAGCTCCATCAAGCCCGTGTGGTGGCTGGTGTGCAACGGCCACCCCACATTAAAAAAAATCCACGTTATCCTCGTTTCGAGGGACTGCCGATGATGATGATGATGAATCTCCTCCAACCCCTCGAGATCTCTGCGCTCCTCTAATTCTGCCCTCTTGAGCATCCCTGGTTATAATCGCTCAACCATTGGTGGCCGTGCCTTCTGTTGCCTGGGCCCTAAGCTCTTGAACTCCCTCCCTAAACCTCTCCGCCTCTCTACCTCTCTTTCCTCCTTTAAGACGCTCCTTAAAACATACCTCAAGCTTTTGGCCAACTGCTGTAATGTCTTCTTGTGCGGCTTAGTGTTATATGTTTTGTCTTAAAACACTCCTGTGAAGCGCCGTTGGGACATTTTGCTATGTTAAAGGCGCTATATAAATACAAGTTGTTGTTGATTTGAACAGACCTGTGATGTCTGTACTTCTCGACCTGTACATTAGGTGTTGTGGTGCAGGAGCACTTGGTGACAGACGTTGCAGTATTTTAGTTTCAATTAAGCACCCACTCTAGCTTTCTCATTGTGATCCATTCAGTGCCTTAGAGATTTATCTATTACCTAGCAACAGGAGCTTTCTTTGGTCACACTCTGATTCAACAGCAATCCGTCCATTGGTTTGCCCGATACATTGTGCACCAAATCCCCCCCTTCACCCACCAATGTTCCTGCTAAGTTGCTTGCATGCGCGCGGCTGCGCGGTAATCTGAAAGGACACGCGCAGGCCGCTCACTGGCTTTTACCTTGTAAACGCCGTGCATGCCCAGAAATAGGGAACATAAGGAACACGGGGACATCGGAACAGGGATAGGCCATTCAGCCCCTTCCACCATTCAATTAGATCATAGAACGGTTACAGCACGGAAGAAGGCCACCGGCCCGTCAAGCCTGTGCCAAAATGATCATGGCTGATCTGTGACCTAACTCCATATACCCGCCTTTGCCCCATATCCCTTAATACCTTTAGTGAACAGAAAGCTATCAATCTCCGATTTAAAATTAACAATTGACCAAGCATCAATTGCCATTTGTGGAAGAGAGTTCCAAACTTCTACCACCCTTTGGGTGTAGTACTGTTTCCTAATTTCATTCCTGAAAGGCCTGGCTCTAATTTTTAGACTCTGCCCCCTATTCCTAGAATCCCCAACCAGAGGAAATAATTTCTCTCCCTCTACCCTATCTGTTCCCCTTAATATTTTGGAAATTTTGATCAGGTCACTCCCTAACCTTCGAAATTCTGGGGAATACAAACCTAATTTGTGTAATCTCATAGAAACATAGAAAATAGGTGCAGAAGTAGGCCATTCGGCCCTTCGAGCCTGCACCGCCATTCAATGAGTTCATGGCTGAACATGCAACTTCAGTACCCCATTCCTGCTTTCTCGCCATACCCCTTGATCCCCCTAGTAGTAAGGACTACATCCATCTCCTTTTAGTGAATATATTTAGTGAATTGGCCTCAATAATCTCTCCTCGCAACTTTATCCTTCAAGTCTGGGTATCACTTAAATTTAAAGGGACCACTCATTTAAAAAAAAAAACAAGCTGCACAGAACAAAGAGCAGCTTACAGGGAACATTCCTACCCACCTATTCTTTTGGAATAGGGAATCCAGGGATAGGGCGGGAAAGTGGAATTGCTGGTGGAGCAGGCTCGAGGGGCCGTACGGCCTACTGCTGTTCCTAATTCTTATGTTCTTACCCCCTTCCATGGTTTGTTCTATATCCACCACATCCAGCTTTTATATTTTGGGTGACATTTATTGAAGGATGGTAGCTGCACCTGGACACTGGGAGAACTCCCCTGCACTTTGAAAAGCACCCTGTTTTTTTTTTTAAAAAGGTCCACATTGACTTAATATCTCTTTTGAAAGACGGTCCCTCCGACAGTGCAGCACTCCCTCGGTACTGCACTCAGATGTTGGGCCTAGGTGAGGTGCCGAGATCCTAGATTGGGGCTTGGTCCCACGACCACCTGACCCAGAGGTGAGAGTGCAACCAATGAACCGAGCTGGTGGCTCGGAGGGTAAATGTAGTGTGTGGAGATTCTGGTCCGTCACACTCACCAGCCAGCCTCTGTTCTGTGTGGATGTAGTTAACCCCAGCTGGACTAAGTTGGATTCTCCACATCCTGTGCATCAGATGGAGAAAAATATCAGCCAAGGTTATTGGTAGAATGCAAGGCCCGTACATACCCCTAATGAATCCTGCAAATTTTTTAAATTGTTCATTCGCGGGATGTGGCGTCGTTGGCAAGGCCAGCATTTATCGCCCATCCCGAATTGTCCTTAACTGAGTGGCTTGCTGGGCCATTTCAGAGGGCTGTTAAGAGTCAACCACATTGCTGTGGGTCTGGTGTCACATATCGGCCAGTACGGGTAAGGACGGCAGATTTCCTTCCCCAAAGGACATTAGTGAACCAGATGGGTTTTTCCGACAATCCATAAGAATATAAGAAATAGGAGCAGGAGTAGGCCATTTGAGCCCTCGCGCCTGCTCTGACATTCAGTAAGATCAAGGCTGATCTTCTACCTCAACTCCAGTTGCCTGCTCTATCCCCATGTCCCGTGATTGCCTTAATATCCAAAAATCTATCGATCTCTGTCTTAAATATACTCAACGACTGAACCTCTGCAGCCCTCTGGGGAAGAAAATTCCAAAGATTCACCACCCTCTGAGTGAAAATATTTCTCCTCATTTCAGTCCTAAATGGCCGACTCTTTATTCTGAGACTGTGACCCCTCGTCCTAGACTCCCCAGCCAGAGGAAACATCCTCCCTGCATCTACCCTGTCAAGCCCTGTAAGAATTTTATATGTATCAATGAGATCACCACTCATTCTTCTAAACTCTAGAGAATATAGGCCCAGTCTGCACAATCTCTCCTCATAGGACAATCCCCCCATCCCAGGAATCAGTCTGGTGAACCTTTGTTGCACTCCCTCTATGGCAAGTATATCTTTCCTTCAGTAAGGAGACCAAAACTGTACACAATACTCCAGGTGTGGTCTCACCAGGGCCCTATATAATTGCAATAAGACATCCTTACACTCGTACTCAAATCCTCTTGTAATAAAGGCCAACGTACCATTTACTTTCTTAAATGTTTGCTGTACCTGCATGTTAACTTTCATTGATTTGTGTACAAGGACACCCAGGTCCCTCTGAACACTAACATTTCCCAATCTCTCCCCATTTAAAAATTACTCTACTTTTCTAGTTTTCCTACCAAAGTGGATAACTTCGCATTATATTCCATTTGCCATGTTCTTGCCCATGTACTATCTATATCCCCTTGAAGCCTCTTTGCATCCTCCTCACAACTTACATTTCCACCTAGCTCTGTATCATCTGCAAACTTGGATATATTAAAATTGGCCCACTCAACCAAATAATTGATATAGATTGTAAATAGCTGAGGCCCAAGCACTGATCCTTGTGGCACCCCACTCGTTACAGCCTGTCAACCCGAATCCTAACTGTTTTCTGTCCGTTAACCAATCCCCAATCCGGTAGTTTCATGGTCACCATTACTGATACAGGTATTATGTTTATTCCAGCTTTATATAATTAATTGAATTTAAATTCCCCAGCTGCCGTGGTAGGATCTGAACTCGGGTCTCCAGATCATTAGCCCAGGTGTCTGGATTACAAGTCCAGCAACATAACCACTACACCTCCGTACCTCACAGGTTGTGTACTGAGGAGTGTCTGCATGTCTGTCGAGCAGCATTGTTCTATTTCTAGGCACTTAGCCTCCGTGGCTAACTAAGGAAATAGGAATGGTATCAAATTGGAATCAATGGCATACAAAGTGGCCAAGAGGATTGGGAAATTTTTTAAAGCTAGCAAAGAACGACTAAAAAAACTAATAGAGGGAAGATAGATTATGAAAGCAAACTGGCACGAAATATAAAAACAGATCGTAAGAGTTTCTACGGGTATATAAAAAGGAAAAGTAAATGTTGGTCCCTTAGAGGATGAGACCAGGGAATTAATAACGGGGAACATGGAAATAGCAGAGACTTTGAACAAATATTTTGTATCGTTCTTCATCGGGACCGAGGCCGTTATGGATTTTGTGTTTGTCGGATTTTGGAACGTCTTTCTGACGTCGCGAATCCGGAAACACCCGAGCCCAGGTTTGGGTATTTCCGGATTTTGGAACGTCAGAAAGAGGGGGGGTGGGGGGAGGGGGAGGGGGGCTGCTCATCGATGACCTGTTCGAGTTGCCGGGTGTTTGGGCGGGGCCCCGCCACCGTGGAGGAGTTCCTTGTCTGGCCCGAGGTAGGTGGGGTCAGGCAGCTGAGGTAAAGGGGAGGGAGGAGAGCCGGGACGAGGTCGGACCTGTGAATTTGGGGTGGGTGAAATCGAAGCGGGGCAAAGTCAGTTCGCCGAGGCGGGGGGGAGTCCGGATATTGGAACTTTTTCCGGTTTCCAAACGACCCTGTCACGGATTGGCCCGGTGTCCAGATTCTGGAATATTCTGGATTCCGGAACTCCGATTTTGGAGGTCGAACCTGTAATGGATAATCAAAGGGCAATAGGGAGGGAGGAACATAATATAATCACCATCACTAAAGAAGTAGTACTCGGTAAAATAATGGGACTAAAGACGGACAAGTCCCCGGACCTGATGGCTTACATCCTAGGGTGTTAAAAGAAGTGGCTGCAGAGATAGTGGAGGCATTGGTTGTAATCTACTCAAATTCCCTGGATTCTGGGGCGGGTCCAGTGAATTGGAAAACCGCAAATATAACGCCCCTATTTTAAAAAAAGGAGGCAGACAGAAAGCAGGAAACTATAGACCAGTTAGCCTAACATCTGTCGTTGGGAAAATGCTCGAGTCCATTATTAAGGAAGTAGTACATTTGGAAAAGCATAATTCAATCAAGCAGAATCAGCATGGTTTTATGAAAGGGAAATCATGTTTGACAAATTTGCTGGAGTTTTTTGAGGATGTAACGAGCAGGGTGGATAAGGGGGAACCAGTGGATTTGGTGTATTTGGACTTCCAGAAGGCATTCGATAAGGTGCCACATAAAAAGTTACTGCACAAGATAAATGCTCACGGGGTTGGGGGTAATATATTAGCATGGATAATTAACAGAAAGTCAGGATAAATGGGTCATTTTCTGGTTGGCAAACAGTAACTAGTGGGGTGCCGCAGGGATCAGTGCTGGGGCCTCAGCTATTTACAATATATGTTAATGACTTGGATGAAGGGACCAAGTGTAATGTAGCCAAGTTTGCTAATGATACAAAGATGGGCGGGAGAGCAAATTGTGAAGAGGACACACAAAATTTGTAAAGGGATATAGACAGGCTAAGTGAGTGGGCAAAAATTTGGCAGTTGGATTATAATGTGGGAAAATGTGAAGTTATCCACTTTGACAGACAAAATAGAAAAGCAAATTATAATTTAAATGGAGAAAAATTGCAAAGTGCTGCAGTACAGAGGGACCTGGGGGTCCTTGTACATGAAGCACAAAAAGTTAGTATGCAGGTACAGCAAGTAATCAGGAAGGCAAATGGAATGTTGGCCTTTATTGCAAGGGGGGATAGAGTATAAAAGCAGAGAAGTACTGCTACAACTGTACAGGGTATTGGTGAGGCCACACCTGGAGTACTGCCTACAGTTTTGGTCTCCGTATTTAAGGAAGGATGTACTTGCATTGGAGAATGTTAGAGAAGATTCACTAGGTTGATTCCGGAGATGAGGGGTTGACTTATGAAGATAGGTTGGGTCGATACACATTGGAGTTCAGAAGAATGAGAGGTGATCTTATCGATACATACAAGATAATGAGGGGGCTCGACAAGGTGGATGCAGAGAGGATATTTCCATTCATAGGGAAAACTAAATCTAGGGAACATAGTCTCAGAATAAGGGGCCGCCCATTCAAAACGGAGATGAGGAGAAATTTCTTCTGAGGCTGTAAATCTGTGGAATTTTCTGCCCCAGAGAGCTGTGGAGGCTGGGTCATTGAATATCTTTAAGGCCGAGATAGACAGATTTTTGAGCGATAAGGGAGTAAAGGGTTATGGGGAGCGGGCAGTGAAGTGGAGCTGAGTCCATGATCAGATCAGCCATGATCTTATTGATTGGTGGGGCAGGCTCGAGGGACAAATGGCCTACGCCTGCTCCTATTTATTATGTTCTTATAAACCAGAGTAGTGCTCGTCATCGCTGGCTCTTTTTAAAGCACGTTTTGCATCAGAACAATTAAATAAATGAGCCCCATCATTTGTGGTAGTGATTGTAATATATGCACATGTGAGTATTCTCACAGGTTTGTTGAGCTGTTGCATTGTGAGTGGCTTAACCAGTCCTGTGATGTTCACAAGACTCAATAAAACCCCAGTCAGTTGAGTCTCGGTAATCCACGATGAGGTCAGCCTAGTGGATGAACTGGTAATGTGTAGTGTGATTGTTAAACCTTTGTTAATAAACCAACTAATTCTTAGTAGCAATGTGTTGCTATGAATTCTTAAGCAAAGAACCCTTGAAGCAAATAGATTACAGTGGTGAACTTTCTCTTGTCATCCTTCTCAACTTGCCTGCAGCCATTGATGCGGTTGACCACACCATTCTGGGACTGCCCCTGCCTGCTTCCATTCTTATCCATCTAGTCATAGCCATAAAATCATCTGCCCCCCACCACACTGTTACCTCTAGAGTTTCCCCAGGGATCACCCACCCTCACCGCTTTCTCTGATTTGTCACGATGCTTGTCTGACATCGGCAGAAATTTCCTCCAACTTAACATTGGGAAGGCTGAAGCCATCGTCTTTGGTCCCCGAGCCACAGACTCCAACCCCCATCTTTTACACTGTCTGAGGCTGAACCAAACCGTTTGCAACCTCAGCGTCCTATTTGACCCTGAGATGAACTTCCGGCCACATATCCGCTCCATCATCAAAGCCGTCTACTTCCACCTCCGTAACATCGCCCATCTCCGTCCCTGCCTCAGCTCATCTGCTGAAACCCTCATCCAAATCTTTGTTACCTCTAGACTTGACTATTCTAATGATCTCTCATTTTGCATCCTCCATATATTTGAACTCATCAAAAACTCTGCTGCCTGCATCCTAACTCGCTGATCTACATTGGCCCCCGGTCCGACAATGTCTCGACTTTAAAATGATCATCCCTGTTTTCAAATCCCTCCATGGCTTAAGCTCTCCCTAACTCTGTAACCTCGTCCGGCCTTGCAAATCTCTGAGATCCACTGCACTCCTCGAATTCTGGTCTCTTGAGCATCCCCGATTTTAATCGCTGCACCATTGGCGGCCATGCCTTCAGCAGCCTGGGCCCTAAACTCTGGAATCCCCTCCCTAAAGCTCTCTGTCTCTCTTCCTTTCTCTCCTTTAAGACGCTCCTTCAAACCAATCTTTATGACCAAGTACCTGTCCGAATATCTCCTTATGTGGCTTGGTGTCAAATTTTTTAACACTCCTGTGAAGCACCTTGGGAGGTTTTACTAGGTTAAAAGCGCTATATAAATACAGGTTGTTTTTGTTGAATTGGTGTTTCTGTTGCCGTTGTTTTTTCACCTCAACTTTCTGACCAGCAAGTTGAGCTAAACAATAGTCGAAGAAATTGTGTGACAGCTTACAACTGTGTAAAGGGCAGTGAGTGCATCAGTGAGTAATAAATCAAAAAGCAGATGTGATTGAGTGTCTCTCCTGCTGTGTGTGTTTTAGCAGTGTACCATAAAAGGGCCTCTGACTTCATGTTACTGGGGTCGGGTTTCAGTGATGTTCTTTCTTACACTGATAGTTAATATGTCCTTACTATACAGTACAAATGCACGAGGCCCATGCTAGAGAGAAGGTCACTCTGTGACCAGTAACCTTTATTAGCCAGCACTGAAGTGGAGAACAGCTTCCCCTTTTATAGCTGAAAGTCCAGGTTAGGAGTGTCTCCCATAAGTTTACCCCCTTGTGGTCAGTGTTCTCAAGGTGTACAACTTAGGTCAGCTTATACATGGGTTACAATGATAGTTGAATACATGACATCACCTCCTCCCAAAGTCTTATTGGAATCACAGGTTAAGTCTCTCTGGTGGTTTATGTTCCCTTGTAGAGCGCCTGAGTTGGGGCTCCGGTTGTTGGGCGCAGGCCTGAGTGTCTGCTGTCTGCGGTGCCTCAGGCCTGTCCGGACTGCCCACAGCAACTGGGCTCTCCTCCTTTTGGTTCCGGTGTTCGGTCACCTGTGGTGGAGTGAACTCTACATCGCGTTCTTCCTCTGCTTCTTCTATGGGGTTGCTGAACCTCCTTTTTGTTTGATCCACGTGTTTGCGGCAGATTTGTCCATTGGTAAGTTTAACTACCAGAATCCTATTTCCCTCTTTGGCAATCACAGTGCCTGCCAGCCATTTGGGCCCTGCAGTGTAGTTGAGGACAAAGACAGGGTCATTGACATCAATACGTCGCGCCCTCGCATTCCCGTCATGGTAGTCACATTGTGACCGGCGCCTGCTCTCAACAATTTCTTTCATGGTGGGGTGTATAAGGGATAACCTGGTTTTGAGCGTCCTTTTCAGTAGCAGCTCAGCGGGTGGAACCCCTGTGAGCGAGTGTGGTCGGGATCTATTGGCCAACAGGAGGAGTGATGAGTGGCTTTGTAGGGAATCCCCTTGGATTCTGAGCATCCCCTGTTTGATTATCTGCACTGCTCGTTCCATCTGGCCGTTTGAGGCCGGCTTGAACGGTGCCGTTCTGACATGGTTGATTCCATTGCCTGCCATGAAGTCCTGGAATTCAATGCTTGTAAAGCACGGGCTAGTGTCGCTGACCAAGACGTCCGGTAGACCGTGGGTGGGGAACATTGCCCGTAGACTTTCTACCGTGGAAGAGGATGTGCTTGAATTGAGAATGTCACACTCGATCCATTTGGAGTAGGCGTCTACCACAACTAAAAACATCTTTCCCATGAAAGGACCTGCGTAGTCCACATGGATGCGTGACCAAGGCTTGACGGGCCAGGACCAGGGGCTAAGGGGGGCTTCCCTGGGCGCATTGCCCAGCTGGGCACTCGTGTTGCAGCTGCGAACACAAAGTTCCAGATCTGCATCTATCCCTGGCCACCAAACGTGTGACCTGGCAATTGCCTTCATCATGACAATGGGGCATCTCGAACTGTCTCTGTAACTGTCCTTAAACGCACCATTAACAGGTGTTGATGGCCCCATTACTGGCCGCATTGTCCCTTGCGATGGCGTGAATCGCTGTTCAGCTAGCCATTGCCTCTGTTGAATTCCCCCTTTGGGTTTGACTACATGCTCGGACATGTCCGATTGCCCCTGTCTGCCTGAAGAACTGTGTGCCGCGTTAACAATGTTGACTCCCTGTCTATTTGCTGCATTTAAACCAAGATTTTTGTCAAACATCATTCTGGTCTCTTCCTCCCTTGAGATAAATGTCTGGGCCATCAAAGCCGCCGTTTCCAGGGTCAAGTCTTTGGTCTCGATCAGTTTCCTGAAAACCCCAGCGTGCCCGATGCCCTCAATTTAAAAAAAAAAAAGTCTCGCAGCATCTCCGCTCTGCATGCATCTGTGAACTTACATAGGCTCGCTAGTCGGCGGTGGCCTGCCACGAAGTCTGGAACACTTTGCCCTTCTCGCCGCCGGTGCGTATAAAACTGGTGTCTCGCCATGTGCATGCTGCTCGCCGGTTTAAAGTGTTCCCCGATCAACTTACTGAGCTCTTCAAAAGTTTTGTCTGCTGGCTTCTCTGGCGCTAGAAGGTCCTTCATCAGGGAGTACGTCCTGGATCCACAAACCGTCCGGAGATGAGCCCTGCGTTTGTCGGCCAAATCCTGTCCCAGCCATTCCTCAGTGATGGAACTTTGCTGTAGTCTCTCAATAAAATCGTCCCAATCATCACCAACACAGTACTTCTTGTCTGTGCTGCTAGTGGCCATACTCGCATGGTTTAAATCCCAGTTTCTCGTCGCCAATAATATGTCCTTACTATGCAGTACAAATGCACACGACGCCCATGTGACCAGTAACCTTTATTAGCCAGCACTGAAGTGGAGAAGAGCTTCCCCTTTTATACCTGAAAGTCCAGGTTAGGAGTGTCGCCCACAAGTTCACCACCTAGTGGTCAGTGTTCTCACAGTGTACAACTTAGGTCAGTTTATACATGGATTACAATGACAGTTGAATACATGACAATAGTCTTTATAGTGTCAGCTGTGATAGTAGCTCAGTGGGTAGCACTCTTGCCTCTGAGTCAGAAGGTCATGGGTTCAAGTCCCACTGCAGAGACTTGAGCACAAAAATCCAGGCTGACACTCCTCCAGTACAATGCTGAGGGAGCTCTGCACTGTTGGAGGTGCCATCTTTCAGATGAGATGTTAATCCGAGGCCCCGTCTGCCCTCAGGTGTATGTAAAAAATCCCATGGCACTACTTTGAAGACGACCAGGGGTGTTATCACCGGTGACCTAACCAATATTTATCCCTCAATCAACATAACAAAAAAACAGATTTTCTGGCCATTGTCGCATTGCTGTTTGTGGGAGCTTGCTGTGCAGAAATTGGTTGCCGCGTTTCCTACATTACAACAGTGACTACACTTCAAAAAGCACCCCATTGACTGTAAAGCGCTTTGCGACATCCAGTGGTCATAAAAGGTGCTATATAAATGCAAATCTTTCTTTTTTCCCCTCCCCTTTTACACTCCCACCTTGGGAATTACGCAGGTTTGTTTAAGCCTGGATTAAATTGTGTATAGGCTAAGGTAGGATAATCCCAAAACAACCAACATATGCATCTCTCCCTATTTATATTAGCCTCTGCCTCTGCTTTCAATGGTCACCAGTTCACAAAATAGAGAGAGGCCATTCGGCCCATCTTTCCTTCTCCAACCTGTAACACCCGAGTTGACCACTCCATCCTCCTCCAACACCTCTCCACCAATGTCCAGCTGTGTGGGACTGCACTCGCTTGGTTCCATACTTATCTATCTAATCGTAGCCAGAAAATCTCCTGCAATGGCTTCTCTTCCCGCCCCCTCATCGTTACCTCTGGTGTCCGCCAAGGATCTGTCCTATTGGCCCTCTCCTATTTCTCATCCAAACGTTGCCCCTTGGCGATCTCATCCGAAAACACGGAGTCAGTTTACACATGTACTGTGACAACACCCAGCTCTACCTCGCCACCACTTCTCTCGGCCCTTGCTTGGTATCTAAATTGTCAGACTGCTTGTCCGACATCCAGTACTGGATGAGCAGAAATTTTCTCCAATTAAATATTGGGAAGACCGAAGCCATTAACTTTGGTCCCCGCCACATTCCCTAACCACTGACTCCATCCCTCTCCGTAGCATCAATCTGAGGGTGAATAAAACTGTTCTCAGCCTCGATGTCATATTAGACCCTGAAATGAGTTTCCACCACATATCCGTGGCAGATCTAAAAGCGCCTTTTTCCACCTCCGTAACATTGCCCGCCTCCATCCCTGCCTCAGCTCTTCTGCTGCTGAAACCCTAATTCATGCCTTTGTTACCTCTAGTCTTGACTACTCCAACTCACTCCTGGCCGGCATCCCACATTCCACAGTACATAAACTTGAGCGATGAGGGATCATGGCTGAGATTCGGTGGGTGATTGTGGCGGAGGTTCGGCGAGTGTTTTGTGGCGGAGGAGCGGCGAGAGATCGTGGCGGAGGTGCGACGAATGAGAGTACGGAGCCCAGAAGAGCCGAGAGCACGGGCCAGCCCACACTGCGATATGTGTGTGCACTGGGTCCGTGCAGCAGAGCAGGTCTCCAGTCGTCCTGGGTAATCCTTGCCACTGGACCAAGACCTAGCTCTGTCAAGCCCGTGTGGTGACTGGTGCAACGGTCACCACACGTTAAAAAAATCCACGCACAGGTATCTTCCACCCTTTAGGATGTAGTTCGGGATCTGGAATATTAGATCCTTCATTGAAACACCTGTGAACTCATTCTTTTTTGGCGTGGAAGCAAGTCATCCTCGCTTCGAAGGACTGCCTATGATGATGATGACTTTACGGTTGTGGTTTTTAATCTATTAATTGATTCCTTAAGGGCCTGGCTGACTCTTGTGTGCGGTTTCAAGCGTAAAATAATCATCTTTGAAACAATCGCCCGTCACTCTGCCAGCGTGTTCAGACAAGTAACGCTTACAGTCCTTGGTCTGAGCGCTCGTGGGCGAGGGGTGGAGAGGTTGTGGTGTGTAAATTTTCACACAAGGACTAGGGACTTGGTGTTGATTTGGGTGTTACGGATGCTGCGGTCTGCTAGAGTCGGCCTCGGGCTGAGATCGTTGTTTCATGTAAATTAATCAATTTGTTTTTGTTCTCCACGCTAAATATATTTATACTGGCTGAATTGTGACATAAAACAGCAACATATTATAAGGAAAAAAAGACTTGCATTTATACAGCGCCGTTCACATCCCATCGCTATTGACTGTCCCTCAAACGAGGATGACTTGCTTCCACACCTCAAGGGAGTTCACAGATGTTTCAGTGAAGGACCCGATATTCCAGGTCCTGAACTCCAGGGGTGGAAGATGACCGTTGCACACCAGCCACCACACGGGCTTGACAGAGCTAGGTCTTGGTCCAGTGGCAAGGATTAACCAGGACGACTGGAGACCAGCTCTGCTGCACGGACCTAGTGCACACACACATCGCAGTGTGGGCTGGCCCTGGGCCCTGGGCTCTTGGCCCCGTACCCCCCCCCCCCCCCCCCATTTGCCGCACATCCGCCACGTTCTCTCGCCGCTCCTCCGCCACAGTGTCTCGCCGCACTGTCAGAGGGACAGTACCGAGGGAGCACCGGACGTCTCAATGTGCTTTACAGCCAATGTAGTACTTTCTGAGACACGGCTGACACCACGAACAGGAATTAGCCATTCCTCCTGTCTGCTTACAAACTACTTGTCATCCAGATGGCCCTGGCCCCCAGGTCTCGCCTGCACTAAGCCCCACATCCCGTGAGCCAAGTTCCTCCTGTCCCTTCTTCGTTTTTCTCTCCTCCAACCCGTAAACTCTGAGATCTTGATTTATCTGCAATGAACAGTCGAATAAATTACAACATGTTACATAACATTAGAAGGGTAGCATAGTGGTTATATTACTGGACGAGTATCCCAGAGGCCTGGTCTAATGATCCGGGGACCTAAGTTCAAACCGCAGCCCGCGTGGAATTCAGTTAATTAAATAAATTTGAGATTAAAAAGCTGGCATGAGTAATGATGACCATGAAACTACTGTAAAAACCCATCTGGTTCACTAACCGCCTTTAGGGAAGGAAATCTGGCAATCTGGTCTGGCCTACTTGGGATTTCATGGGATATAAGAACATAAGAAATAGGAGCAGGAATAGGCCATATGGCCCCTCGAGCCTGCTCCGCCATTCACTAAGATCATGGCTGATCTGATCACGGATTCAGTTCCACTTCCCTGCCCGCTCCCCACAACCTCTTATCCCCTTATCCTTCAAAAAAAACTGTCTTTTTCTGTCTTAAATGTATTCAATGTCCCAGCTTCCACAGCTCTCTGAGGCAGTGAATTCCACAGATTTACAACCCTCTGAGAGAAGAAATTTCTCCTCATCTCTGTTTTAAATGGGCGGCCCCTTATTCGAAGATTATGCCCTCTAGTTCTAGTCTCCCCCATCAGTGGAAGCATCCTCTCTGCATCCACCTTGTCAAGCCCCCTCACAATCTTACACGTTTCGATAAGATCACACCTCATTCTTTTGAATTCCAGTGAGTAGAGGCTCAACCTACTCAACCTTTCCTCATATGTCAACCCCCTCATCCCCGGAATCAACCTAGTGAACCTTCTCTGAACAGCCTCCAAAGCAAGTATATCCTTTCGTAAATATGAAAACTAAAACTGTACGCAGTATTCCGGGTGTGGCCTCACCAATACCCTGTATAACTGTAGCAAGACTTCCCTGCTTTTATACTCCATTCCCTTTGCAATAAAAGCCAAGGTACCATTGGCCTTCCTGATCACTTGCTATACCTGCATACTATCCTTTTGTGTTCCGTGCACGTACCCCCAGGTCCCGCTGTACTGCGGCACTTTGCAATCTTTCTCTATTTAAATAATAACTTGCTCTTTGATTTTTTTCTGCCAAAGTGCATGACCTCACACTTTCCAACATTATACTCCATCTGACAAATTTTTGCCCACTCACTTAGCCTGTCTATGTCCTTTTGCAGATTTTTTGTGTCCTTCTCAGACATTGCTTTTCCTCCCATCTTTGTATCATCAGCAAACTTGGCTACGTTACATTCGGTCCCTTCTTCCAAGTCGTTAATATAGATTGTAAATAGCTGAGGTCCCAGCACTGATCCCTGCGGCACTCCACTAGTTACTGGTTGCCAACCAGAGAATGAACCATTTATCCCGACTCTCTGTTCTCTCTTAGTTAGCCAGAATGTATGGCAGAGAATAAGGGATGGCCCATTTAAAACTGAGATGAGGAGGAATTTCTTCTCTCAGATGGTTGTAAATCTGTGGAATTCTCTGCCCCAGAGAGCTGTGGAGGCTGGTTCATTGAATATATTTAAGGCGGAGATAGACAGATTTTTGAGCGATAAGGGAGTCAAGGGTTATGGGGAGCGGGCGGGGAAGTGGAGCTGAGTCCATAATCAGATCAGCCATGATCTTATTAAATGGCGGAGCAGGCTCGAGGGGCTAAGTGGCCTACTCCTGCTCCTATTTCTTATGTTCTTATGAAACAAGCATTTTTCAATTATAAAACCTCAGAGACCTGACTCCTGCAATCATTGTAATTGGTGGCAGAGATTACTGAGAGTGCTGCTACTCCCTGTATCAGTTTTAAGTGCCTCTGTCTTCACGGAACCAATTCCAAGGCGTCAACTAGCTACCTGTGTGGAGACAGTAATATCACTTCGGCCTGACCCAACTTGGCAGGCGAGAGGCAGCTGGAGGCCCCTTTCCCTCAGGAATTAGTGGGGGGTTAAACTGGCCAACCCAGGACTCCTGAACCAGGAAAGCTCCAGGCAGCTCTCGGGAGTGGGAGGGATAATGAACGGAGGATCGGAGTGACACGTGAAAAGGACGCAGTCAAAAGTATTTTAATATTTTAAGGGGGAAGCTGGATAGGTACATAAGTACAGAAGAAATAGGAACAGGAGTAGGCCTTACGGCCCCTCAAGTCTGCTCTGCCATTCAATAAGCTCATGGCTGATCCGATCATGGTCTCCGGTCCACTTCCCCACCCGCTCCCCATAACCCCTTATTCCCTTATCGTTTAAGAAACTGTCTATCTCTGTCTTAAATTTATTCAATGTCCCAGCTTCCACAGCTCTCTGAGGCAGCGAATTCCACAGATTTACAACCCTCTGAGAGAAGAAATTTCTCCTCATCTCAGTTTTAAATGGGCGGCCCCTTATTCTAAGATCATGCCCTCTAGTTCTAGTCTCCCCTATCAGTGGAAATCCTCTCTGCATCCACCTTGACCAGCCCCCTCATAATCTTATACGTTTCGATAAGATCGCCTCTCATTCTTCTGAATTCCAATGAGCAGAATGGACAGAAGGTCATGTGGATCGGCATTTAATTGAAGATTGTCACTTCTGTGCCTCTGAGAGGGAGGCGGCAGTGGAGCGGAGAGGCCTCACCGAGCAGGGGCCGATGGATGGGCTGTCCCGTCTGGAATTTCCCCCTAGACAGGAGCGGCGGGAACGGGTTTCCGGGCCGCCCGTGCTGCTGCCTGTCGGGCACCCGCCAACCCCTCACCCACCGGCGGCGAGCGCCTTGCCAACCCGCGTGGAAAGTTGCCCCATGGGAGCAGCGCTGCCACCGGTCGGTGTCCCTGATCACTTTTCCCCTGCGGGACGCTGTCTGTGGCTGGGCGACGCGTTCGCCCTTAAAGGGGAGGGAGCGCTGCTGGCACCTCCATTTTATTTGAATGGTCGGCCGACTCCAAGGTCGGCCCGACAATGGCGGCTGCGGGTTCGGCCTGGTCTCCCAACAGGCAGCCCGGCACCCCCACCATCCCCCCCCCACCCTTGCATACCGGGCCGCTGGCTCGGCCGAATTCCTCCCTGGTGGCCCGGTGGGCCTAACTAAACCCCATGCAGAGCTCGCAGCGGCCCTCCCTTTTGACTGAAGTCCTCGGTGTTGCTCTACTCTCCGCCCCGTGGATCGGGGCGGAGAAAATCTTCAGAAACACTACTTTCAGTCGAGGTCGGGGGGGGGGGGGGTGGGGGGCAATTTTGGCCCCTGATGTCATTCTATGTAATAAAGCCTATCGGGAATTTAGGTGAAACATCTTTACCCAGAGAGTGGTGAGAATGTGGAACTTGCTCCCACAGGGACAAGTTGAGGCCGAATAGCCTAGATGCATTTAAGGGGAAACTCGAGAAACACTTGAGGAGGGAGAAATGGGATAGAAGGATATGTCGATAGGGATGGGTGGAGGGTTGAGTGGGGCATAACCATAGGCAGAGATCAGTTGGGCCGAATGTTTCTGTGTTGTAGATTCTATTTGTAACGGAGTTGAAAGTTTGCTCAGCCTTTTTTTTTGAGGAAATCGTCCCGATTATAATCGCTCAACCATAGTGGCCGTGTCTTCAGCTGCCTGGGCCCCAAGCTCTGGAACTCCCTGCCTAAACCTCTCCGTCTCTTTCTACCTCTCTTTCCCCCTTCAAGACGCTCCATAAAACCTACCTCTTCGACCAAGCTTTCGGTCGCCCGCGCTAATTTCTATTTGTGCAGCTTGGTGTAACATTTTTTTGTAATCGTCCTGTGAAGCGCCTTGAGATGTTTCACTACGTTAAAGGCGCTATATAAACACAAGTTGTTGTGTTGAAATCAAACTCTGTGTTCTTATAGATCGTTGTTTACTTATCCTTGTTTTGCGCTCCAGCATTTCGTCGTCGTCTAAAGGCACCGAGTCATCCTGGGTCCATGGGTTGTAGATGCCACATACGTTGCCTTGTCAGCTGTGGCTCAGTGGGTAGCCCCTGAGTCGGAAGGTTGGGAGTTCAAGTCAGACTCCAGGGACTTAAGAATACAAATTCTAGGCTGACACTCCCAGTGCGGTGCTGAGGGAGTGCTGCACTGTCGGAGGTGCCGTCTTTCGGATGAGACGTTAAACCGAGGCCCCGTCTGCTCTCTCAGGTGGGCATAAAAGATCCCAGGGCACTATTTCGAAGAAGAGCAGGGGAGTTATCCCCGGTGTCCTGGTCCATATTTATCCCTCAATCAGCATAACAAAAAAACAGATTATCTGGTCATCATCACATTGCTGTTTGTGGGAGCTTGCTGTGCGCATATTGGTTGGCGTGTTTCCCACCATTACAACAGCGACTACACTCCCAAAAGTTCATCATTGGCTGAAAAGCACTTTGAAACGTCCGGTGGTCGTGAAAGGCGCTATATAAATGCAAGTCTTTCTTGTGCAAGTGTCCATTCCTGCGTGTGTTGGCAGGTTGCTCAGCTGTATGAGGCAGATGTTGCAGCCAATCATGACCCTGTCCACACACATGTGTACTCCAGCAGAGGGTCACATAAATAGCGATCGACCCAGGAATTCCCTCCCCGGTGATCGCTATCCAGTTGCTGTACCTGCGATGCCGACACTCGCTGTCTGTGCCCGCGCCCAGCTATTGCCCACTTGGGTTGAGGTGCTGTTCGTTGGGCAATGGCTGTGCAGTCACAGCTCCGGCCTGTCGGTGCTGTCAGGTAAAACTAACCTGATGCTAGTTAGGGGTTAAATAAAGATTTCTGTTTAACGGTGTCGCCGCTGAGTCAGCAGGTTGTGGGCTCAAGACCCACTCCAGGGGCTTCAGCACTAAAATCTAGGCTGACACTCCCAGTGCCAGTACTGTGGGAGCGCTGAAGGATGACGCTTGCATCTGCGCACGTTCAGAGGCCGCACTCCAAGCCATTGTCAACATCTTCACCGAGGCATATGAAAACATGGGTCTTACATTAAACATCCACCAACCTGACACCGCCACTCAGCACTGCCTCCCAGTCATCAAAATCCATGGCGCGGCCATGGACAACGTGGACCACTTTCCATACCTCGGGACCCTACTGTCAACAAGAGCAGACATAGACGACGAGGTACAACACCGTCTCCAGTGCGCCAGCGCAGCCTTCGGTCACCTGACGAAGAGTGTTTGAAGACCAAGACCTCAAATCTGCAACCAAGCTTATGGTCTACAGGACAGTAGTGATACCCGCCCTCCTGTATGGCTCAGAGACGTGGACCATATTCAGAACACATCTCAAATCGCTGGAGAAATACCACCAACGATGTCTTCGCAAGATCCTGCAAATCCCCTGGGAGGACAGATGCACCAATGTTAGCGTCCTCGACCAGGCCAACATCCCCAGCATCGAAGCACTGACCACACTCGATCAGCTCCGCTGGGCGGGCCACATTGTTCGTATGCCTGACACAAGACTCCCAAAGCAAGCGCTCTACTCTGAACTCCTACACGGCAAGCGAGCCCCAGGTGGGCAGAGGAAACGTTTCAAGGACACCCTCAATAAAATGCAACATCCCCACCGACACCTGGGAATCCCTGGCCAAAGACCATCCTAAGCAGAGGGAGAGCATCCGGGAGGGCACTGAGCACCGAGCACCGAGTCTCGTCGCCGAGAGCATGCAGAAAACAAGCGCAGGCAGCGGAAGGAGCGTGCGGCAAACCAGACTCCCCACCCACCCTTTCCTCCAACGACTGTCTGTAATTTCCGTATTGGACTGTTCAGTCACCTGAGAACTCACTTTTAGAGTGGAAGCAAGTCTTCCTCGGTTTCGAGGGACTGCCGATGATGATGATGATGATGAGGCGCTGTCTGAGGTGCCGTCTTTCGGATGAGACGTTAATCTGAGGCCCCACCTGCTCTCAGGTGGACGTAAAAGATCCCATTGTGCTATTTTAAAGAGGAGCAGGGGAATTATCCCTGGCATCCTGGTCAATATTTATCCTTGGAATCAGAATCCATATTGGATTTTTTTTTAAGGAAAGTGGATAAATATTTAAAACTGAATTTTTTTTAATAAATTGGGTGAATGGGACTGGGAGGACAGCTCTTTCAGAGAGCCGGCACAGGAACGATGGGCTGAATGGTGCTGTAAGATTCTGTGATCACGCCTCATAAAGTACTTCACATACAGCGGATTACTTTGAAGAGTGTGAGGCAGGCCCATGTAGCAGGCAAGATCCCAGCAGCGTCAATGGGACCGATCGGTTAACCGATCTTTGGTGCTGTTGGTTGAGGGGCAATGTCCCGATAAGCTGTGCGGCCGTGCAGTGGTCTGGAGGTCCCGTGCAGGCTGCTCGCTAGCTTTACAATGGAAGAAACCATCAGCCAGTTAAAGGGACCGCGTACCAAAAAAAATTAAATAATTAATAATAATTGTTATGGGGAGGGGGTTGGCGGTTGGGGAGGAGGAAAAAGTGGGGGTGGGCGGGGAGGTGACAGGAAGGGCGGGGGTGGGGCAGAGGGTTAACCAGGGCTCCCCACTCTTCAAATAGTGTTATGGAACTGTTCACATCAGCCGGAACCAGACAGTCATGAGTTACTTGTCGGAATAGTGCTGCTAATTTCGAGTGCCTCAGGTCTGTATTTCAAAGATTAGCATAATGTGGGGCTCTTGATAACTCCCTGCTTGGTATGAAGGTCCCTCAACACTTTGCCTGCTATCTGTGTGAACAGCCAGCTGGTTATTTTCACTCCATTAAAATCTAATAGATTTTTCTTCACCCCCCCCCCCCCCCAGAAGGCCGGGCGGGATCCAGAGGGAACTGATTTCCATCCCCAGAACTCTCATCTCATTAAGTGAAATGTTCCTTCCATCTCGGGAAGGCCATTGTGTTCCTCGCGAAGCGAAGTTAAGTTATGGTGTGAGTTGAATCGCTCCCAGCTTTGTCAGCGGGCAGTTGAGCGCGGGTCGGGGGGCAAGGTCCGAGCTGAGCAGGTCTGCCGAGTGACGGTGAGACTCACTACCGATTGGGAGGGATGGGGGGCGGGTGTGGTGATGGTGAGGTGGCTCCAAGGGTACTCGGAGTTAATGGACTCCTAAAGTTCGGTCAGTAAGATTAATTGGCCGTCGATCCGTTTTGTAAAAATTGCTTTGAGTAGAAGTTAATCCCACGGGTCGAGACTTAACACACCAAATTGTTTCCCCTTCTCTTTTTAAAAAAAAAATACATTCTGAGAGACTTTGGGGGGCCAAAATTGAGCCCCGCCCCAAACTTTTAAAAAAAAATGTTTTTCTCCGCCCCTAATCCATCAAGGTAAACTCTCCCTCAGGATCCCAGATCAAGTCTTGTACAGAACCAAAATCGGGCGGAGAAATTCCGGTCTTAGGAATGTTTTTTCCCAGTGGGGGGGTGGTCCGGGCGGGTGCGGGGCAGGAGCGGCCTTCGATCGAGTCGCCCTCCTCTCCCACTCACCAGCGCCGCGCTGATGTGTCACCGCGCCCCTCCCCTTCCGTTAAAGGGCTGGGGCCGCTGCGAACTGCGCGTGGGGTTTAGTTGGTTCCACTGGGCCGCCAGGCAGAGGTTCGGTCGGGCCAGTGGTCCGGTACCCAAGGGGAGGGGGGGGAGGGGGGGGAGGGGTGCCAAGCTGCCTATTGGCAGCCCGGCCCAGCCCGACCCGCGGGCACCATTGTCGGGCTGACCTGGCAGTCGGCTGACAATAAAATGCCGTCTATGGCAGTGCGCCCTCCCCTTTAAAGGACGGACGCGTCGCCCAGCCAGCACACACATCCTGTCGGGGGCACCGACCGGCAACCGATCCCGTGGGGCAATTTCCCGTGTGGGCAGAAAGTGGGTCGCCGTCGATCGATGGGGGGGGTCCGCGCGTGCCCGACGGAATGGGAGCACAGGTGGCGCGGGAGTGATTACCGCGGCAAAACCCAGGTAGGGCAATTTTTAAAAAATGGTCCTTACTCCACACCGACTAGGCAGAGAGTCAATTCTGACAAGTGGCTGTCTCTTTGAGCCGGTCACGGCTCTTAAACAAAGGGGCAATTTGGGCCCCGTACTGTCTTAAAAGTTTAGAGTTCAGAGTCGTGGCACAGACAACTCAAGGCACGGAGACCACGTTTCACCTCACGGGGCAACCTTTACTTAAAAATTCAACAAGAGTACAAGTAACTATCCATCATCATCATCGGCAGTCCCTCGGAATCGAGGAAGACTTGCTTCCACTCTAAAAGTGAGTTCTCAGGTGACTGTACAGTCCAATACGGGAATTACAGTCTCTGTCACAGGTGGGACAGACAGTGGTTGAAGGAAAGGGTGGGTGGGGAGTCTGGTTTGCCGCACGCTCCTTCCGCTGCCTGCGCTTGTTTTCTGCATGCTCTCGGCGACGAGACTCGGTGCTCGGTGCTCAGTGCCCTCCCGGATGCTCTCCCTCCGCTTAGGATGGTCTTTGGCCAGGGATTCCCAGGTGTCGGTGGGGATGTTGCATTTTATTGAGGGTGTCCTTGAAACGTTTCCTCTGCCCACCTGGGGCTCGCTTGCCGTGTAGGAGTTCAGAGTAGAGCGCTTGCTTTGGGAGTCTTGTGTCAGGCATGCGAACAATGTGGCCCGCCCAGCGGAGCTGATCGAGTGTGGTCAGTGCTTCAATGCTGGGGATGTTGGCCTGGTCGAGGACGCTAACATTGGTGCGTCTGTCCTCCCAGGGGATTTGCAGGATCTTGCGAAGACATCGTTGGTGGTATTTCTCCAGCGATTTGAGGTGTCGACTATATATAGTCCAATAGCATCAATACACAACAGTTACTGTATAGACCTACCCTGTAAGACTTTACACTCAAGCCATTCTAAGCAAAAACTCACACGTAACTTAACACTACCGGTAGTCAAGTGTCCAGTGATTCGTCCGTGGTTGGCAACTGACCAAGTCGCCCTTCTTGACTGCAGCCCCGAGTGTACTCTCACAGCACTGTTTATACTTTCAAAAGTTGGCAACTCGCCCACTCTGTAAGGCCAGAAATGTGTTTCTTTTCTCTTCAGCAGACAGTTCATTAAATGTGTGGAGGGTTTATTCGGTGTCCTTATCAATAATCCGTTCATTTAAAAATGTTCCTCAAAGACATTGTTGTCAACAGCGCTCTTGTAAAGGTTGATTCTTCCTTATCTTGTGAGAAAGTACAGCTTATGCTTAATTAACAGCTGCCACAGTGGCCTCTTTGCTTCGCAAGGTCTGCTTGTTTCAGAATTTGGTCCATTTTTAAGTTCGGCTGTTTTAGTTAAAGCAAAAATAAAGCAGAAAATGATGTATTCTTACAGTTCCTGGGATGTGGGCATTGCCGGCAAGGCCAGCATTTATTGCCCATCCCTAATTGCCCCTGAGAAAGTGGTGGTGAGGTGCCATTTCAGAGGGCAGTTAAGAATCAACAATGGGTCTGGAGTCACATATAGGCCCAGACCGGGTAAGGGCGGCAGATTCCCTTCCCTAAAGGACATTAGTGAACCAGATGGGTTTTTACGACATCCGATAGTTTCATGGCCACTATTATTGATGCTAGCTTTTTTTAAATTAAATTCCATATTTTATTTATTTAAACAGAATTTAAGTCTTCCAGCTGCCATGGTGCAATTTGAACTCAGGTCTTCGATCCTTAGTCCAGGCCTCCGAATTATTAGTCCGGTAACGTAACCACTATGCCACTGTACCCCCTAATGGCCCTAAATGGCCTCCTTCGGTGCTGTATGATTCTATAAGCTGTGGCTGCCAAGAACATGTAAAGCAGAGAGTTGTCTGCCGTTTTTTTTTCCTGTTCCTGAATGTTTCAGTGAAATGGAGCCAATGGGTCACACAATACAATCCTTTCACTTTGGTTAAGGATTCCCAATCCATAGAGAAAAGTCCATGTTTATAAACTGTTCGTGTCAGGAGTGCCAAGCATCACCCCACCTCCCACTCCCACTCCCACATTAACCCCTGATGTCCTGGCCAATATTTATCCCTCAATCAACATCACAAAAAAACAAATTACTCGGTCATTATCGCAGTACTGTTTGTGGGAGCTTGCTGTGCGCAAATTGGCTGCCGCGTTTCCCACATTACAACAGTGACTACATACTACAATGAATAAGGATCTATTTCCATTGGTGGAGGGGATCTATTACGAGGGGGCATAGTTTTAACGTGGTTGGTGGAAGGCTTAGAGGGGATTTGAGGGGGGGTCTACTTTACGCAGAAGGTTGTGGGGATCTGGAACTCGCTGCCTGGAAGAGTGGTGGATGCAGAAACCCTCACCACTTTTAAGAGATGGTTGGATGGGCGCTTAAAGTGCAGTAACCTGCAGGGTTATGGACGTGGAGCTGATAATTGGGATTAGACTGGATGACCTTTTGTTGGACAGTGCAGATATAATGCTCAGTACTGCAGGGAATAGAATACAGCCAGGGTGATCTCCTGGACGTTTCGATCGCCTGGATGGGTCGGAGAGGAATTTTCCCAGATTTATTTCTCCCTAAATTGGCCTGGGTTTTTATCTGGTTTTTGCCTCTCCCGGGAGATCACATGGCTCTGGTTAGGGTGGAGTGTAGAATGTTTCAGTATAAGGGGTGTCGCAATTGTGTGAGGTGGACTGGTTGGGCTGGATGCTCTTTGCCTTTCCGTCATTATTCATAGGTTTATATGCAACCTTCAGGACTGCTGATCAAGTGCTGTGATGGGCCGAAGTGGCCTCCTTCTGCGCTGTAGATTTCTATGTTTCTATTCCAAAAGTACTTCATTGGCTGTAAAGCGCTGGAGACATCTGGTGATCGTGAAAGGCGCTATATAAATGCAAGTCTTTCTTTTCCTCCCATCCTACACCAAAGTCCGGCTGCCCTGTCCAATGTTTCTCCTCCAACCAACGCCACCAAAACTGGTCAATTACTGTCCGTCAGATTTTGCTGTGTGCAAAATGGCTGACACGGTTGCCGACAAATCTGCATTTAAAAAGCAATTCATTGGTCGTGGAGCACTTTGGGACGTCCCAAGAGTATGATCAGTCGCTATATAAATATAATTTAGTTAGTTCTTTCTTGCTGTTGTGTATCTGTAAAGCATGCACTCCCATGTTCCGCCACCAGGGCATAGAAACATAGAAAATAGGTGCAGGAGCAGGCCATTCAGCCCTTCTAGCCTGCACCGCCATTCAATGAGTTCATGGCTGAACATGAAACTTCAGTACCCCCTTTCTGCTTTCTCGCCATACCCCTTGATCCCCCGAGTAGTAAGGACTTCATCTAACTCCCTTTTGAATATATTTAGTGAATTGGCCTCAACTACTTTCTGTGCCCTTGGGAGCACTGTATAAGGCCTGTTCCTCACTCTGGAGTGTCTTATTAAAGACTGAGGTCGCTGTTACTTTAACCTCCCTGTGTGCAGCCTCATCTGTGTTGGGAACACAATACTTGCAAGTCTCTGGAATCGTCCAGCTGCATGTTTGAGGTAGTTGGCACTCGGTTCACGAGTACACATTGTCTGGGCTGGATTTTTCGGCTTTGATGTTTCCAGGGCGATAATGGCGGTGGGGCAGGAAAGTTAGCGGCCAGGAATAGTTTGTGCTTTAGTGTGTAAATTTGTGCATCTGGGCCCTGCGCCAGGGGGTGCAGCGCTAAGGGTCCAGTTGAACATCTCTCGTGGCGCAAGGATGGGAAACTCATGCGCTAAAGAGCCGGGCCATGAGCGCTCCGAGAGAGGCCCGGGGGAGGGACCTAAAATGAACCACAAAAACATTCCCAATGCATTGTCCGAGCCACCGCAACACAAATCACACACGCATTTAAAACAAGAAACACACACGCTTACTTTAGTCAACCTTTACCTTCCGTGCCCTGCCAGCACGGCTGGCCCGCTCTGATTTCCCAGGTGGTGATTGTGGGCGCACGGGTCGGGCAAGACTCGCCACTCGCGCCGGTGTCGGAACCAGGGGCGTTGCACACCCGGCGCAGCTCTTCCTGGTGTCACCGCAAAACCCAGCCGGAGGATCGCGGCAGGGCGCTGGAGACCTCGCCGCTCGGGGGGGCGAAAACCGGAGCGCAAAGGACCAGAAAATTCAGCCACATATCCTTCATTATGGTTATGTCTTTAGATGCTCTGATAATGACTCCACGAGGCAATGTGTTGTACTTGAACTGTAGTGACCTTAGTCCTTTATTGATAACTCCAGAGTGAGGATCACACCTGGTGGCCTGCCTTTTATACTAGGCCAGCACACCTGTACAGGTAACCTACGAGTCTCCCACTGAGGTGTCCCCTGGTGGCACACCTTGTGATAGTACAAGCAGTAACCAGGTAGGATACATGACACATAAGAACATAAGAAATAGGAGCAGGAGTAGGCCATATGGCCCCTCGAGCCTGCTCTGCCATTCAATAAGATCATGGCTGATCCGATCATGGACTCAGCTCCACTTCCCTGCCCGCTCCCCATAACCCCTTATCGTTTAAGAAACTATCGATCTCTGTCTTATATATTTAATGTCCCAGCTTCCACAGCTCTCTGAGGCAGCGAATTCCACAGATTTACAATCCTCACAAGAAATTCCTCCTCATTTCAGTTTTAAATGGGCGGCCCCTTAGTCTATGATTATGCCCCCTAGTGTCCCCCATCAGTGGAAGGGGACACTTCAAGGCTTCAAATATTAGGCGACACATGTTGAAAATGAGGAAGTTCCGAGTAAGGAGGGAAATCGGATGGAATATTTCAGCCATCGGGAGCAGAGGAACAGAAATCAGCCATTCAGCCCCTCGAATCTGCTCCGCCATTCAGTTAGATCGTGGTCTGTTTGCATCTCGGCTCCGTTTACCCACCTTGGTTCCATATCCCTTGATAGCCTTAGCTAACAAAAATCTAATGATCTCCGTCTTGAGAGCTCCCAATGTCCCCCAGCATCCGAGAGTTCCAGATTTCCACTATCGTTGCTGCAACAGTGGTTCCTGATTTCCCTTCTACAAAGCCTGGCTCTAATTGTAAGATTATGTTCCCTTGTTCTCGATTTTCCTCCGCCCCCCCCCATCAGAGGAAATAGAGAGAAGGCCATTGAAGTCTACAGTATTAATGAAAGACTGAAAGACTTGCATTTCTATAGTGCCTTTCACGTCCCAAAGCACTTTACAACCAGTGAAGTACTTTTGAAGTGTAGTTACTGTTGTAACGGAGTAAACACAGCAGCCAAATCGCACACAGCAAAGTCTCACAAACAGCAATGGGATAATGACCAAGTATTTGCTTTATGGGTTCTGTGCTTAAGAATTCATAGCGACACATTGCTATTAAGAACTAGTAGTACAAGCAGTCTCTTGTGATGAGGATGACTCTCTTCACACCAAACAAAAATGGGCTCACAGGTCTTACAATGAGCTACATGTTGAAGGGTGGAAGATGCCTGTGCGTGGATTTTTTTAACGTTTTTGCACACCAGCCACCACACGGGCTTGACAGAGCTCGGTCTTGGTCCAGTGGCAAGGGTTAACCAGGATGACTGGAGACCAGCCTCCCCTGGGCCCTGACCCAGCTGCTGTTAAATGCTGCGCCGCTCCTGGGCCCCGACCCGCCAATATTAAATGCTGGGCTTGACCTCTGCCCCTCGCTGGGCTCGAACGCGGCATTCAATCCCAGCGAGGGGCAGTGGCCGATGCCAGCAAGGGGCAGTGGCCGATGCCAGCGAGGGGCAGCGTTCGTTATTAAGAACTAGTTGGTTTATTGGCAAAGGTTTAACAATCACACTACACATTACCAGTGGAGTCCAAGACGACGAGAGACCAGGTTCTGCTGTCTGGGCCTCGATGGTGGGAGATCTGAGGGGGCGAAGGTGAGGGACTTGAGGCAATGCTTCACTCTCCCAGGGATTAGTCCCCGGCTGAGGGCAGCCATTGGGGCCCCATTCAAATGTTTTTAGCTCCATCCCGCTCCATCTTTGTCTCTCGGTGGATCGCAGGAGGAGAGAGGGTGGCCACCACCATTACACGCACCACGTGGCCGCCGCCATTACACGCACCACGCGTCCACCGCGATTCCTCCAGCTGTCTTCGCCTCCACAGTCAAGTGGGAGCGGTGGCCGATGGGAAGTCGAGTCGTCAGCGGGGTCTGGTCGGTGAGTACTCGGTGGGATCCAACCCTGTGAGTTGGTCGGGAACACCCCGGACGCCGGCTCCCCGAGGCACTGTCTTCAGTGCAAGTGTCCTCGACTCCATCCCGCACAGTACTACCCACCACTACCTCAGCACATCCCCAGCCCGGCACAAGGTCGAAAAGCTCAAGAACAACAAGGCATCAGGAGCAGATGGAATCCCCACTGAAGCAATAAAGCATGACGGAGAAGCACTATTGGCACGAATGCATGACCTCATCTCTCTTATCTGGAAGGAGGAGAGTATGCCGGGAGATCTCAGAGATGCCGGAATCGTGACCACCTAAGGGACAAATCCGACTGCAGCAACTACAGAGGAATCTCCCTGCTGTCGGCCGCTGGCAAAGTCATCGCACGAATCCTCCTCAACCGTCTTCTCCCTTTGGCTAAAGAGCTCCTCCCAGAGTCGCAATGAGGATTCCATCCACATGATTTTCGTGCGACAACTACAAGAGAAATGCAGGGAACAGCACCAACCCTTGTACATGGCCTTCTTTGACCTCACAAAGGCCTTTGACACTCAACCGTGAGGGAATATGGAGTATCCTCCTCCGTTTCGGCTGCCCCCAAAGTTTGTCACCATCCTCCGCCTGCTCCACGATGACATGCAAGCCGCGATCCTGACCAATGGATCCACCACAGACCCAATCCATGTCCCTACCGGGGTCAAGCAAGGTTGTATCATCGCAGCAACGCTTTCCTCCATCTTCCTTGCTGCAATGCTCCATCTCACTCTCAACAAGCTCCCCGCTGGAGTAGAACTAAACTTTCGAACCAATGGGAATCTGTTCAACCTTCGTCGCCTCCAGGCTAGATCCAAGGTCGTCCCATCCTCTGTCATCGAACTACAGTACACGGACGATGCTTGCGTCTGCACATATTGAGGCCGAACTCCAAGCCATCGTCAACACCTTCACCGCGGAGTATGAAAGCATGGGCCTTACACTAAACATCCATAAGACAAAGTTCCTCCACCAACCTGACCCCACCACACAGCACTGCCCCCCAGTCATCAAAATCCACGGCACGGCCTTGGACAATGTAGACCATTTTCCATCCCTCGGAAGCAAGGCATTATCAGCAAGGGCAGACATCGATGACGAGGTCCAACACTGCCCCTAGTGTGCCAGTGCAGCCTTCGGTCCCCTGAGGAAGAGTGTGTTTGAAGACCAGGACCTCAAATCTGGCACCAAGCTTATGGTCTACAGGGCAGTCGTGATGCCTGCCCTCCTATATGGCTCAGAGACGTGGACTATATACAGCAGACATCCGAAAGCACTGGATAAGTACCACCAGCGCTGCCTGTGCAAGGTCCTGTAAATCTACTGGGAGGATAGATGAACCAATGTCAGTGTTCTCGATCAGAACATAAGAACATAAGAATTAGGAACAGGAGTAGGCCATCTAGCCCCTCAAGCCTGCTCCACCATTCAGGCCAGCATCGAAGCACTGACCACACTCGATCAGCTCCGTTGGGCAGGCCACTTCGTCTGCATGCCCGACATAACCCTCCCAAAGCAAACTCTTTATTCGCAACTCATATACAGGTGGGTAGAGGAAATGTTTCAAGGACATCCTTAAAGTCTCCTTGATAAAGTGCAACATCCCCACCGACACCTGGGAATCCCTGGTAAAACACCGCCCTAAGTGGAGGAAGAGCATCCGGGAGGTCGCCGAGAGCATGCAGAAAACAAGCGCAGACAGCAGAAGGTGCGTGCGGCAAACCAGACTCCCCACCCACCCTTTCCTCCAACTTCTGTCTGCCCAACCTGTGACAGAGACTGTAATTCCCGTATTGAACTGGACAACCACCTGAGAACTCACTTTTAGTGTAGAAGCAAGTCTTCCTCGATTTTGAGGGACTGCCGATGATGATGATGACATTACCAGTTCATCCAGCAGGCTCGCAACCACATGCCTCATTGTGCATCCCCCAAACCCAACTGGCTGGGGTTTTATTGAGTCTTGTGAACATGACGTGACTGACTAAGCCACGCACAATTCATCAGCTCTGCAAACCTGTGAGCATCCACACGGTTGCATACATTACAACCAGATAATCTGTTTTTGTTATGTTGATTGAGGGATAAATATTGGTCTGGACACAGGGATAACTCCTTCTCTTCTTCGAAATAGTGCCATGGGATCTTTTACATCCACCTGAGAGGGCAGATGGGGCCTCAGTTTAACATCTCATCCGAAAGACGGCACCTCCGACAGTGCAGCACTCCCTCGGTACTGCACTGGAGTGTCAACCTTGATTTTTGTGCTCGAGTTTCTGGAGTGAGACTTGAACCCACAACCTTCTGAACTCGGGCGAGGGTGCTGCCCACTGAGCCATGGCTGACACAATGGATTTATGCTTTTGGAAAGGGGAGGGACCGATGGTCGTGGTGATTTGGTGGGATTGATCCCTGGAAAAAATGGGCAGACTTTGTTCTGAAATTCTTCTGTTGCTGTGTTTTTCTTTTCCAGGTCGGTTTCTTGAAGATCAGCCACAAATATGAGATAATGTTTCTGCTGCCAGCCATCCAAAGCCTGGGCCGGGAGGCCTGCTCCGCCCCGATCCCTAACCTTTACTTGAAGGTGGTTGACGTTGCTCCTGTACCAGAAGGTGAGAGCCCTTTACAAGTGCTTATTTATGGTGAAAGAACCAGAGGTGAGATGAGGAAAAAAACTTGTTTACGCAATGAGTGGTTAGGATTTGGACTGCACGGCCTGAAAGGGTGATGGATGCAAACTCAATAGCCGCGTTCAAAAGGGAATTGGATAACTACTTGAAGGAGAAAAAATTGCAAGTCTATGGGGAACATACAGTTTTGATCTCCTTATTTAAGGAGGGATATACTTGCATTGGAGGCAGTTCAGAGAAGGCTCACGAGGTTGATTCCGGCAATGACGAGGTTGTCTTAAGAAAGGTTGAGCAGGTTGGGCCGATACTCATTGGAGTTTAGAAGAATTGAAACATATCAGATTCTGAGGGAGCTTGACAGGGTAAATGCAGAGAGGATGTTTCCCCTTGTGGGGGAATCTTGAAATAGGGGGCATAGTCTCAGAATAAGGGGTCGCCTATTTAAGATGGAGATGAGGAGGAATTTCTCCTCTGAGGGTTGTGAATCTTTGGAATTCTCTGCCCCAGAGAGCTGTGGAGGCTGGGTCATTGAATATATTTAAGGCTGAGATAGACAGATTTTTGAACTACAGGAGAGTCAAGGGTTATGGGGAGCGGGCAGGAAAGTGGAGTTGAGGCCAGGATCAGATCAGCCATGATCTTATTGAATGGCGGAGCAGGCTCGAGGGGCCGTATGGCCTACTCCTGCTCCTATTTCTTATGTTCTTAGCTTTTATTTCTGTAGCGTCTTTCACAACCTCGGGGGCTGTCCTAAAGCACTTCACAGCCAATGAAGTACTTTTTAAAAGTGTTGTCACTGTTGCAATGCAGGAAACATGGCAACCAATTTGTGCACAGCAAGCTCCCATAAGCAGCATGTTGACCAGATAATCTGTGTTCGTGATGTGGATTGAGGGTTAAATATTGACCTGGATACCCCGAGGAGAACTCCCCCTTGCATTTCTTCATAAAAGCGGCAGTAAGATCTTTTGCGTCCAGCCGAGAGGGCAGACGGAGCCTCGGGATTAACGTCTCACCTTTTTTAGCCCGGACCATCGGGAAGGGGTTAAGGAAAAAAAAAAAAAATAATGCAGTGCTCCCTTAAGTGGTCCTTGAGGACTGTGAGCTTCTCATCCAGTGCTGCGGAGATTAGTCTCCCGCCAGGGAGAGCAGGTCATCTTTGCCCTCGTCGCTGATCTGCACACACTGTCGTCTGAGGCCCAGTCTATGCTTGCAGCCCCTGAATAAGATGTCCCGTTCAGTGCCAAATCCTAGGCAGCTTTTAGGCCTTGGCTTGGTGCCCACCAGCCGTTGCTCCTCCTAAAGCTGTTCCATACGGGACCCACAGGAGATTTCACTCCATCGATTGCGATCTGATTTGGGAGAGTTTTTGCTTCTTGTTGCTATCCGCGGATTCATCCAGTCACTTCAATTGTTTCCCCCGACAAACGAGCCCATCTACCTCGGCTGCTAAACACTTCATTCGTCACGTGTCAGTAGAATTGATCGTTTTTATAAAAAAAAAACACACACACTCATAAATCACACTGATTTAAAATGGCACCGCAATCATTCTGCCATACCTCCAGCTCAAACCCGACAGGTCGGGAATTCAATTTAAAATAAAAAGCAAATGGAGGCAGCTTTCAATAAATCTTGCAATGCGTTAAGCGCCGGGAAACACGTGAACGCTCCGGGGACAACCTTGAACTGTGTACTATGCAGCGTTGTCGACCTTTTTCTCACACGGATTCAATCCAGAGTCCTGGGATAAGTCTCAACGGCACTGGGACTTCGAGGTTGCATTCTGAGGATGGTTTCACCAGTTTGGCTGGTGTTCCTTCCCTTGAGTACCGAAGGATGATCTGACCAAGTTGCTTAAACTGTTAAAGGTATTCGACCGGGTGGAACTATTTCCTCTGGTTGGGGAATCAAGGATGAGGGGACACCGGGGGAAACATTCTGTTGCGCTCCGTTTGGGGCAGGATGGGGGCGCGGGGGCGGGTGGGGTGTGTGTGGTGGCGCTGTAACACCCGCCAGGCACAGAAGTCTCGCCTCCCGCGAGAAATTGGGGTCACCGCCCCCCCCGAAAGGAAGTGAAGCGCTAAATAAAGCATCTCACTTTCTTTCTGGGACGGACGGACGGGTCGGGAGCGGGGCACAGTGTTGCTCACCGGGCCGCGAGGCGTTGCTGTGTCGGAGGGGTTCTTTCTCTTCATTAAATGGAACAGCCCAAGCTGCATACTCTGCATTAATGAAAGGGTCCTACCAGGGAGCGGGTGTTGCCGTGCCAACAGCCTGGCACTCGGGCAGAGTGCCCGGACTTGGCCGATCGTGGCACGGACCCCGCGTTCAAAGCGCCAACAAAATCTGAAGGTTTTTTTTCTTAAAAAGGCCCACTCCTCCATGGGCCCCCCCCCCCCCCCCCCCCCGCCCGGCTCACGTCCCCTGAAGCTATCGCTGTCATCGCCCGGGGCATCTTCAGGGGGCGCTCCCCAGTTTAGGGTCCAGGGCACTGTGCACGGCGATGACATCGCCAGCGGAGCGGGGAGCAGCGGGTTACCCCCTCCGCTAAACTCCTGACGAATTTAACAGGAGTCGTTAGCAGCGCCGCGTCCGGGCGAAAAGTCATGTGCGTCTCCGTTAGCGCCCGAACAGGAGGCTCAAGCGACCCGAAAGTCTAGGCCACGATCTTCAAATTAGAGCTAGAACAGTCAAGAGTGAAGTCAGGAAGCATGTTTACACACCAAGGGTAGTGGAGATCTCGGTTCAAGGCCGAGACCAATTTTTGTTTGCCAAGTATATCAAGGGATCTGGAACAAAGGCGGATAAATGATGTTGATTTACAGGTCAGCTATGATCTAATTGAATGGCGGAGCAGGCTTGAGGGGCTGAATGGCCGCCTCCTTGTGTGTCAGCTGTGGCTCAGTGGGCAGCACACTCGCCTCTGAGTCAGAAGGTTGTGGGTTCAAGTCCCACTCCAGAGACTTGAGCACAAAAATCTAGGCCGACACTCCAGTACCGTGCTGAGGGAACTGTGCAGTGAGTCTTAATCTCAACAGTGAGATTGCAGGGGAGAGGAACAAAAAGATATCTAGAACACTTTTTATATTTAATTTGCTCTCAGGATGTGGGTAACACACCGGTAATGCTACATTTATTGCCTATTCCTAGTCGCCCTGGTAACTGAGTGCTTCACTTAAGTGAGCCAGTTAGTGCAATAGAGAAGTAAAATACTGAGGATGCTGGAAAGATTGGGACGACCAAATGACAAAAGATTGCTTTCGGTCCCCGCCACAACATCCGTTCACTAGCCACTGACTCCATCCCTCTCCCCAACTTCTGTCTGAGACTGAACCAGACTGTTTGCAACCTTGGTGTCATATTTGACCCTGAAATTAGCTTTCCACCACATATCTGCGGCATAACTAAGACCGCCAATTTCCACCTCCGTAACATTGCCCGTCTCCGCCCCTGTCTCAGCTCATCCGCTGCTGAAGCCCTCATCCAGGCCTTTGTTACCTCAAGATTTGACTATTCAAACGCACTCCTGGCTGGCCTCCCACATTCTACCCGACGTAAACTAGAGATTATCCAAAACTCAGCTGCCCGTGTCCTAACTCGCACCAAGTCCCATTTACCCATCACCCATTACCCCTGTGCTCGCTGACCTACATTGCCTCCCGGTTAAGCAACGACTCGATTTTAAAATTCTCATCCTTATTTTCAAATCCCTCCATGGCCTCGCTCCTCCCTATCTCTGTAATCTCTTCCAGCCCCACAACCCTCCGAGATGTCTGCGCTCCTCTAATTCTGCCCTTTTGTGCATCCCTGATTATAATCGCTCAACCATTGGTGGTCCGTACCTTTTGTTGCCTGGGCCCCAAGCTTTGGAACTCCCTGCCTAAACCTCTCCATCTCTTTACCTCTCTTTCCTCCTTCAAGATGCTCCTCAAGACCTACCTATCTGGGCTAGCTGGCTTGGGGCTGGGAGTGCGGCAGAGAGATCATGGGGTGGGGGAGCGGTGGATCACTGGGTCAGGCCAGCGATTGTGGGAGTCGGCAGCGAGGAAGGACTTCAATTTGTTCATGTCGGAGTTCTGCGCATGCACCATCCGGTGGCCGGGAATGATTCCGAACGAGGGGTGGCTCCAGATAAGAGAGTTCTGAGTAAGGGAGGTTCAACCTGTAGTGGCATTGGAGGCTGTTCAGAGAAGGTTCACTCGGTTGATTCCGGAGATGAGGGGGTTGACGTATGAAGATAGGTTGGGCCTATACCCATTGGAGTTCAGAAGTACGAGAGGTGATCTTATCGAAACATATAAGATAATGAGGGGCTCGACAAGGTGGATGCAGAGAGGATGTTTCCACTCGAGGAAACTAAAACGAGAGGGCATTGTCTCAGAATAAGGGGCCTCCCATTTAAAACTGAGATGAGGAGGAATTTCTTCTCAGAGGGTTGTAAATCTATGGAATTCTCTGCCCCAGAGAGCTGTGGAGGCTGGGTCATTGAATATATTTAAGGTGGAGATAGATTATGAGCGATAAGGGAATAAAGGGTTATGGGGAGTGGGCAGGGAAGTGGAGCTGAGTCCATGATCAGATCGTCCATGATCTTGTTGAATGGCTTGAGGAGCCAAATAGCCTACTCCTGGTCCTATTTCTTATGTTTTACCGCTTTTCACCTGCGCTAATTTCTACTTGTATGATTTGGTGTCAAATTTTCTGTTTTAATCACTCCTGGATATGCCTTGGGACATTTTGCTGTCTCTCTGTGTGTGTGTCTCTCTCTCTCGTCTCTCTCTCTCTCTCTCTCTCTCTCTTTCTTGTCTCTCTCTCTCTCTCTCTCTCTCTCTTGTCTCTTGTCTCTCTCTCTCTTGTCTCTCTCTCTCTTGTCTCTCTCTCTCTCTCCCTTGTCTCGCTCTCACTCACTCTGTCACTCACTCTGTCACTCACTCTGTCACTCACTCTGTCACTCACTCTGTCACTCACTCTGTCACTCACTCTGTCACTCACTCTGTCACTCACTCTGTCACTCTCTCTGTCACTCACTCTGTCACTCACTCTGTCACTCACTCTGTCACTCACTCTGTCACTCACTCTGTCACTCACTCTGTCACTCTCTCTGTCACTCTCTCTGTCACTCTCTCTGTCACTCTCTCTGTCACTCACTCTGTCACTCACTCTGTCACTCACTCTGTCACTCACTCTGTCACTCACTCTGTCACTCACTCTGTCACTCACTCTGTCACTCACTCTGTCACTCACTCTGTCACTCACTCTGTCACTCTCTCTGTCACTCTCTCTGTCACTCTCTCTGCCTGCCTCTCTCTGCCTGCCTCTCTCTGCCTCTCTGCCTGCCTCTCTGTCTGGAGAGTGAGTTTTGGCAGGTTATTCCACCAAGGGAGTCACCACAGCTAAGCTCAATCGCCTCATCACTCTGGATAGCAATCAGGAAGTGGGCTCAATGGCTAGATTTATTTATGTTTGCCCGCTGTCCCGAACTCCGGGATGTTGAGACCACTTCTAACCCCTCCACTACTGGGCTTGACTGCAATGGGCTAATTTAGCACTGGCCCGGTACTGAAACCTTCCATTATCAGTGTGGCTCAGTCCCACGCAGTTTCCGGTTGAGGAATTGGGAACAGCTTTCATTCTTTTAAAGTTAAGAGCGGTGAGCCTTTGTAAGAACAAGAATCACAGATCGAGCTAATTTTAATAACATTAATGACTGATATCTGGGGTTTGTTCCAGTCACTGTCGCTATTTCCCAGGCGTTCTGTCTATCCCCTGATAAATCACCATGCTCGTCTGCTATTAACAGCTCATTATGTCCATCTGCAAACGATTATCTGTGGGAACATTGTGGTCAGCGGCAATCTTAGATATCCCATTACATGAGAACAAGCTTCAAATAAAACACCCACATCGACAACAGCTATTTTGACGTTGGAAACCATCCCAAGGCGCTGTGCAGCAACGTAATCAGACAAAGATTGACACCGAGCTAATGGAGCTGAGACCATGGGACCTAAAGCTTGGTCAAAGTATAAGGTTTTAAATTCTCCTTGATATCCCGGCCAATATTTCTCCCTTAACCAACACCACTAAAAGAGGTTACATAGAATTATATTTCTACAATCATGGGTTACACAGCTGGAAGAGCGCACTCTCCTTCCTTGATTAACCATTTCTGATGCATTAAGCCGAGGCCCTGTCTGCTCTCTGAGGTGGTTATAAAAGATCCCACTATTACAAAGAAGAGCAGGGGAGTTCTTCCCGGTGTCCTGGCCAATATTTCATCATCATAGGCGGTCCCTCATATCGAGGATGACTTGCTTCCACGCCAAAAAAGGATGAGTTCATAGGTGTTTCAATGAAGGACCTGATATTCCAGACTCCGAACTACATCCTGAAGGGTGGAAGATAGAAACATAGAAATTAGGTGCAGGAGCAGGCCATTCAGCCCCTCGAGCCTGCACCGCCATTCAATAAGAGCATGGCTGATCATTCAACCTCAGTACCCCTTTCCTGCTTTCTCTCCATACCCCTTGATCCCTTTAGCCGGAAGGGCCATATCTAACTACCTCTTGAATATATCTAACGAACTGGCCTCAACAACTTTCTGCAGTAGAGAATTCTACAGGTTAACCACTTTCTGAGTGAAGAAGTTTCTCCTCATCTTGGTCCTAAATGGCTTACCCCTTATTCTTAGACTGTGACCCCTGGTTCTGGAACTCCACTGCCTCTAACCTGTCCCATCCCATCAGAATTTTATATGTTTCTATGAGATCCCCTCTCATTCTTCTAAACTCCAGTGGATACAAGCCCAGTTGATCCAGTCTCTCCTCATATGTCAGTCCTGCCATCCCTGGAATCGCTGTACTCCCTCAATAGGAAGAACGTCCTTCCTCAAATTAGGAGAGCAAAACTGAACACAATATTCCAGGTGTGGCCTCACCAAGGCTCTCTACAACTGCAGTAAGACATCCCTGCTCCTATACTCAAATCCTCTAGCTATGAAGGCCAACATGCCATTTGCCGCCTTCACCGCCTGCTGTATCTGCATGCCAAACTTCAATGACTGATGTACCATGACACCCAGGTCCCGTTACACCTCCCCTTTTCCTAATCTGTCACCATTCAGATGATAATCTGTCTTCCTGTTTTTGCCATCAAAGTGGATAACCTCACATTTATCCACATTATACTGCATCTGCCATGCATTTGCCCACTCACCTAACCTGTCCAAGTCACCCTGCAGCCTCTTAGTATCCTCCTCACAGCTCACACCACCACCCAGCTTAGTGTCATCTGCAAACTTGGAGATATTACATTCAATTCCTTCATCTAAATCATTGATGTATATTGTAAATAGCTGGGGTCCCAGCACTGAACCCTGTGGCACCCCACTGGTCACTACCTGCCATTCTGAAAAGGACCCGTTTAATCTGACTCTCTACTTCCTGTCTGCCAATCAATTCTCTATGCACATCAATACATTACCCCCAATACCATGTGCTTTAATTTTGCACACTAATTTCTTGTGTGGAACCTTGTCAAAAGCCTTTTGAAAGTCCAAATACATCATATCCACTGGTTCGCCCTTGTCTACTCTACTAGTTACATCCTCAAAAAATTCTAGAAGATTTGTCAAGCATGATTTCCCTTTCATAAATCCATGCTGACTTGGACTGATCCTGTCACTGCTTTCCAAATGCGCTACTATTTCATCTTTAATAATTGATTCCAACATTTTCCCCACCACCGATGTCAGGCTAACCGGTCTATAAATCCCTGTTTTCTCTCCCTCCTTTTTTAAAAAGTGGTGTTGCATTAGCTACCCTCCGGTCCATAGGAAGCAATCCAGAGTCAATAGAATGTTGAAAAATGATCACCAATGCATCCACTATTTCTAGGGCCACTTCCTTAAATACTCTGGGATGCAGCCTATCAGGCCCTGAGGATTTATCGGCCTTCAATCCCATCAATTTCCCGAACACAATTTCCTGACTAATAAGGATTTCCTTCAGTTCCTCCTTTTCGCTAGACCCTCGAACCCCTAGTATTTCCAGAAGGTTATTTGTGTCTTCCTTCGTGAAGACAGAACCAAAGTATTTGTTCAATTGGTCCACCATTTCTTTGTTCCCCATTATAAATTCACCTGATTCTGACTGCAAAGGACCTACGTTGGTCTTCACTAATCTTTTTCTCTTCACATATCTATAGAAGCTTTTGCAGTCAGTTTTTATGTTCCCTGCAAGCTTCCTCTCGTACTCTATTTCCCCCCCCCCTCCTAATTAGACCCTTTGTCTTCCTCTGTTGAATTCTAAATTTCTACCAGTCCTCAGGTTTGCTGCTTTTTCTGGCCAACTAATATGCTTCTTCCTTGGATTTAACACTATCCCTAATTTCCCTTGTTAGCCACTGTTGAGCTACCTTCGCCGTTTTATTTTTACTCCAGACAGGAATGTACAATTGTTGAAGTTCATCCATGTAATCTATAAATGTCTGCCATTGCCTATCGACTGTCAACCCTTTAAGTATCATTTGCCATGAACTCATTGAATGGCGGTGCAGGCTAGAAGGGCCGAATGGCCTACTCCTGCACCTATTTTCTATGTTTCTATGTTTCTATCCTAGTCAATTCACGTCTCATACCATCGAAGTTACCTTTCCTTAAGTTCAGGACCCTAGTCTCTGAATTAACTGTGTCACTCTCCACCTTAATAAAGAATTCTACCATATTATGGTCACTCTTTCCCAGGGGGCCTCGCACAACAAGATTGCTAATTACTCCTTTCTCATTACACATCACCCAGTCTAGGATGGCCAGCTCTCTAGTTGGTTCCTCGACATATTGGTCTAGAAAACCATCCCTAATACACTCCAGGAAATCCTCCTCCACCGACCGCATTGCTACCAGTTTGGTTAGCCCAATCAATATGTAGATTAAAGTCGCCCATGATAACTGCAGTAGCTTTATTGCGTGCATCCCTAATTTCTTATTTGCTGCCATCCCCAACCTCACTACTACTCTTCGGTGGATCCCTGTGGGTGGATTTTTTTTTTTAACTTGTGCTGGTCGTTGCACCCCAGCCACCACACAGGCCTGACAAGGTCTTGGTCCAGTGGCAAGGATTAACGAGACGACTGGAGCCCAGCTCTGCTGCACGGACCTAGTGCACACACATATCGCAGTGTGGGCTGGTCCATGCTGCCCCTGGGCCCTCGGCTCTGCTGGGCCCCGACCTCGCGCCTCTCCTGGGCCCCGATCACGTCGCTCCACGATCACTCGCCGCTCCTGCTGTACCTGCCCACGCTCCAATCACCAATCTGGACCTTGCTGACGTCCAATCCAGTCTCCCATGGCCGCCACTCGCCGCTCTTTTTGTGGCCCCGACCAATATTTATCCCTCAACCAACAGCATTAAAAGAACAAATGATCTCATTATCACACTGCTGTTTGTGGGAGCTTGCTGTGCGCAAATTGGCTGCCGTGTTTCCCATATTACAACAGGGACTACACTTTTTTTTAAGTGCTTCATTGGCTGTGAAGGCCTATGGGACATCTTGAGGTTGTGAAAGGCGCTATATGAATGCAAGTTTGGTCTTTCCTTGTCTCCGACTGACCGTTGCATTCGGAGAGACTTGAGAATTTTGGATTGACATTGGCGCGGTAGTGGCTTGTCTGCCGAAATGTGGGGTCCTGCGCAGGGGCACATGGCTGGGGCCAAGTAGAGAGTGAGCTTTACACTATACCTGACCTGAGACTTTTGACATTAAACTGTGGAAAATGAATTGACAAAAAAAAAAATGACCTCACTCCCAGCACTGATCACCTTCACCTTGAAGAGCATCAAAAAAATAATCACTCAACAAATAATTTTGGTTGCTGGTGCCAGCATTTGAAGTGTCGGACTGGTTCCGAAAGAATGAACTCCCATTTAAAAATGGCACCATATCACTGTCTCAGAACACTGCGTGTGGAATGAATCACTTCCAACACGTAATGACTGTGCTGAATAAACCTTCCGCTGCACTGACCCAGTAATCTGCATTAACATGCTGTTACACTTGGTCCTTTGTATTGTGGATAAGACTCTGCTCGTGCGATGCTGAGAATGTTGTGGATAGCACATTTAGTGAGTTGGTCACACCGCAGGTAAGGGTTAGGACAGATAGTGAATGGGTGATCAAGAGACAAGGCAAGAGCAGGAAGGTAGTGCAGGAGTCCCCTGCGGTCATCTCCCTCCAAAACAGATATACCGTTTCGGATACTGTTGGGGAAGATGACTTACCAGGGGAAGGCACCAGCAGCCAGGTTCACGGCACCGTTGGTGGCTCTGCTGCACAGAAGGGCGGTAAAAAGAGTGGGAGAGCTATAGTGATAGGAGACTCTATTGTAAGGGGACTATATAGGAGTTTCTGCGGCCGCAATCGAGACTCCAGGATGGTATGTTGCCTCCCTGGTGCAAGGGTCAAGGATGTCTCGGAGCAGCTGCAGAGCATTCTGGAGAGGGAGGGTGAACAGCCAGTTGTCGTGGTACATGTAGGTACCAACGATATAGGTAAGAAGCAGGAAGAGGTCCTACAAGCTGAATTTGGGGAGCTAGGAGTTAAATTAAAAAGTAGGACCTCAAAGGTAGTAATCTCTGGATTACTATCAGTGCCACGTGCTAATCAGAGTAGAGGGAACAGGATAGTTAGAATAAATACATGGCTTGAGCACTTGTGCAAGAGGGAGGGATTCAAATTCCTGGGATATTGGAACCAGTTCTGGGGGAAGTGGGACCTGTACAAAAGGGACGGTCTGCACTTGGGCGGGACTGGAACTGATGTCCTGGGGGTAACATTTGCGAATGCAGTTCGGGAGTGTTTAAACTAATATGGCAGGGGGATGGGAACCTATGCAGCGAGACAGGGCAAAGTAATATGGAGTCAGAAACAGATGGTAGAAAGGTAAAAAGCAATAGTGGAAGGCCGAGTAAACAAAGGCAAGAAACAAAAAGGGCCACACTACATCATAATTCTAAAAGAACAAAAGGTGTTAAAAAAACAAGCCTGAAGGCTTTATGTCTTAATGCAAGGAGTATCCGTAATAAAGTGGATGAATTAACTGTGCAAATAGATTTTAACAGATATGATGTGATTGGGATTACGGAGACGTGGCTCCAGGATGATCAGGGCTGGGAACTCAACATCCATGGGTATTCAACATTCAGGAAGGATAGAATAAAAGGAAAAGGAGGTGGGGTAGCATTGCTGGTTAAAGAGGAGATTGATGCAATAGTTAGGAAGGACATTAGCTTGGATGATGTGGAATCTATATGGGTAGAGCTGCAGAACACCAAAGGGCAAAAAACGTTAGTGGGAGTTGTGTACAGACCTCCAAACAGTAGTAGTGATGTTGGAGAGGGCATCAAACAGGAAATTAAGGATGCATGCAATAAAGATGCAGCAGTTATCATGGGAGACTTTAATATGCATATAGATTGAGCTAACCAAACTAGAAGCAATACGGTGGAGGAGGATTTCCTGGAGTGCATAAGGGATGGTTTTCTAGACCAATATGTCGAGGAACCAACTAGGGGGGAGGCCATCTTAGACTGGGTGTTGTGTAATAAGAGAGGATTAATTAGCAATCTCGTTGTGTGAGGCCCCTTGGCAAAGAGTGACCATAATATGGTGGAATTCTACTTTAGGATGGAGAATGAAACAGTTAATTCAGAGACCATGGTCCAGAACTTAAAGAAGGGTAACTTTGAAGGTATGAGCTGTGAATTGGCTAGGATAGATTGGCGAAGGATACTTAAGGGGTTGACTGTGGATGGGCGATGGCAGACATTTAGAGACCGCATGGATGAACTACAAAAAAGTTGGCGTAAAAATAAAAAAGGGAAGGTGGCTCAACCGTGGCTTTCAAGGGAAATCAGGGATAGTATTAAAGCCAAGGATGTGGCATACAAATTGGCCAGAAATAGCAGCGAACCCGGGGACTGGGAGACATTTAGAACTCAGCAGAGGAGGACAAAGGGTTTGATTAGGGCAGGGAAAATAGAGTACGAGAGGAAGCTTGCAGGGAACATTAAGACGGACTGCAAAAGTTTCTATAGGTATGTAAAGAGAAAAAGGTAAGTAAAGACAAACGTAGGTCCCCTGCAGTCAGAATCAGGTGAAGTCATAACGGGGAACAAAGAAATGGCAAACCAATTGCTAAAGTATTTGGTTCGGTATTCACTAAGGAGGACACAAACAACCATCTGGATATAAAAGGGGTCAGAGGGTCTAGTAACAAGGAGGAACTGAGGGAAATCCTTATTAGTTGGAAAATTGGGTTGGGGAAATTGATGGGATTGAAGGCCGATAAATCCCCGGGGCCTGATGGACTGTATCCCAGAGTACTTAAGGAGGTGGCCTTGGAAATAGCGGATGCATTGACAGTCATTTTCCAACATTCCATAGACTCTGGATCAGTTCCTATGGAGTGGAGGGTAGCCAATGTAACCCCACGTTTTAAAAAAGGAGGGAGAGAGAAAACAGGGAATTATAGACCGATCAGCCTGACATCGGTAGTGGGTAAAATGATGGAATCAATTATTAAGGATGTCATAGCACTGCATTTGGAAAGAGGTGACATGATAGGTCCAAGTCAGCATGGATTTGTGAAAGGGAAATCATACTTGACAAATCTTCTGGAATTTTTTGAGGATGTTTCCAGTAGAGTGGACAAGGGAGAACCAGTTGATGTGGTGTATTTGGACTTTCAGAAGGCTTTCGACAAGGTCCCACACAAGAGATTAATGTGCAAAGTTAAAGCACGTGGAATTGGGGGTAGCATGCTGATGTGGATTGAGAACTGGTTGTCAGACAGAAAGCAAAGAGTAGGAGTAAATGGGTACTTTTCAGAATGGCAGGCAGTGACTAGTGGGGTACCGCCAAGGTTCTGTGCTGGGGCCCCAACTGTTTACATTGTACATTAATGACTTAGACGAGGGGATTAAATGTAGTATCTCCAAATTTGCGGATGACACTAAGTTGGGTGGCAGTGTGAGCTGCGAGGAGGATGCTATGAGGCTGCAGAGTGACTTGGATAGGTTTGGTGAGTGGGCAAATGCATGGTAGATGAAGTATGATGTGGATAAATGTGAGGTTATCCACTTTGGTGGTAAAAACAGAGACAGACTATTATCTGAATGGTGACAGATTGGGAAAAGGGGAGGTGCAACGAGACCTGGGTGTCATGGTACATCAGTCATTGAAGGTTGGCACGCAGGTACAGCAGGCGGTTAAGAAAGCAAATGGCATGTTGGCCTTCATAGCGAGGGGATTTGAGTACAGGGGCAGGGAGGTGTTACTGCAGTTGTACAGGGCCTTGGTGAGGCCACACCTGGAGTATTGTGTACAGTTTTGGTCTCCTAACTTGAGGAAGGACATTCTTGCTATTGAGGGAGTGCAGCGAAGGTTCACCAGACTGATTCCCGGGATGGCGGGACTGACATATCAAGAAAGACTGGATCAACTGGGCTTGTATTCACTGGAGTTCAGAAGAATGAGAGGGGACCTCATAGAAACGTTTAAAATTCTGATGGGTTCAGACAGGTTAGATGCAGGAAGAATGTTCCCAATGTTGGGCAAGTCCAGAACCAGGGGTGATAGTCTAAGGATAAGGGGTAAGCCATTTAGGACCGAGATGAGGAGAAACTTCTTCACCCAGAGAGTGGTGAACCTGTGGAATTCTCTACCACAGAAAGTTGTTGAGGCCAATTCACTAAATATATTCAAAAAGGAGTTAGATGTAGTCCTTACTACTAGGGGGATCAAGGGGTATGGCGAGAAACCAGGAATGGGGTACTGAAGTTGCATGTTCAGCCATGAACTCATTGAATGGTGGTGCAGGCTCGAAGGGCCGAATAGCTTACTTCTGCACCTATTTTCTATGTTTCTATTGTGCTGTTTAAAGGAGGCCAGTTTTATCAACATAATCTCAGGGTCCTGATGCATTCAGAACATAAGAATTAGGAGCAGGAGTAGGCCATACAGCCCCTCAACTCCAATTTTCTGCCCTATCCTCATATCCTTTGATTCCCCTAGAGTCTAAAAATCTAAGGATATCAGCCTTGAATATACTCTCATACTGAGCATCCACAGCCCGTTGGGGAAGAGAATGCCAAAGATTCACAACCCTCTGTGGGAAGCCTTTACATTGACGGTCTCTGCAATGCAAACTCTTTCATTTGGTGGATGCAGACTGACTGAATTCTACTATGTCTCTACTTTTCTGTAGAATAACTCCACGAGGCCTAGTGCTGTGCTTGAACTGCTGTGACCTTAGTCTCTTTATTGTAACTCAGAGTGCCTTCACCGTATGGTGACCAGCCTTTTATACAGCTCCTGCCTGGGCCTCCCACAATTGCACCCTCTAGTGGTACCAGCATATTATATCCACAGAGTATACAGAAATGACAAATTCCTTCAAGCGAAAGCTGGATTTGTTTCTGGCTGCGGCGGGGATGACCTCTTGCAGAAGGTAAGTACTGCAGGGAATTCAAGGCTCGAGTGATCTCCTGGACTAGTTTCAATCGCTGAGATGTGTCGGAGAGGAATTTCCCATATTTTTTTCCCTCCCCAAATTAGCCTGGATTTTTTGATCTGTTTTCTTGCCTCTCCTCGGAGATCACATGGTTTGGGGTAGGGTGGAGTGTATATGTTGTGATACACGAGGTATCGCAATTGTGTGGGACAGGCTCAATGGACCAAATGGTCTTTACCTGTCCGTCATTGTTCGTATGTAACTACGTAGAATTACATCAACTTTACAGCACAGAAACAGGCCATTTGGCCCAACTGGTCCATGCTCCACTTGAGCCTCCTCCCACCCGATTTCAGCTCACCGATCAGTATATCCAAGGCCTTGTTGTGGATTTTGATAACCAGGTGGCAGTGCTGTGTGGCGGGGGCATGCGGAGATTCAGCATCGCCTCCAGTGCACTCGCGCAGCCTTTGACCGCCTGAGGAAACCAGGCCTTCAAATCGACCACCAAAACTCATGGTCTACAGGGCTGTAGTAATACCCACCCTGCTGTATGGTCTGAGGCATGGACGATGTATAGAAGGCACCTCAAGTCGCTGGAGGTATATCTCCAACAACGTCTCCGCAAGATCCTGCACATCCCCTGGGAGGACAGGCGCACCAACATCAGTGACCTCGACCAGGCTAACATCCCCAGTTTTGAAGCACTGACCACACTCGATCAGCTTCGCTGGGCAGGCCACATAGTACGCATGCCAGATACGAGACTCCCTAAGCAAATGCTTTATGCAGAGCTCCTTCATGGTAAATGAGCCAAAGGAGGACAGCGGAAACATTATAAGGACACCCTCAAAGCCACTCTGGTAAAGTGCGACATCACCACTGACACCTGGGAGACCCTGGCCGCAGACCGCCCAAGGTGGAGAAAGTCCATCTTTGAGTCTCGACGCAAGGAACATGAAGAGGCCAGGCGCAGGCAACGGAAGGAGCGCACGGCAAACCAGCCCTACCGACCCCTTCCCTTGACGAATGTCTGTCCCACCTGTAACAGGGTCTGTGGCTCCTGTATCGGACTGTTCAGCCATCAAAGAACTCACTTTGGGAGTGGAAGCAAGTTCTCCTCGATTCCGAGGGACTGCCTATGATATGATGATGATGGTGGTGGAGGACCTTTGTCTTCGGGATGTTTAGTGTAAGGCCCATGCTCTTGTATGCCTCGGTGAAAGTGTTGATGATGGCTTGGAGTTCGGCCTCCGAGTGTGCGCAGATGCAGGCATCGTCTGTGTCACGTATTCAACTGTCATTGTAATCCATGTATAAACTGACCTAAGTTGTACACCATGAGAACACTGACCACAAGGTGGTGAACTTGTGGGAGACACTCCTAACCTGGACTTTCAGGTATAAAAGGGGAAGCTCCACCTACCTTCATCACTTCAGTGCTGGCTAATAAAAGGACTGGTCACAGAGTGACCTTCTCTTGAGTATGGGCCTCGTGTGCATTTGTACCGTATAGTAAGGACATATTAGTCTGTGTACTGTAGTTCGATGACAGGACGGGGCGACCTTGGATCTGGCCTGGAGGCGGTGGAGGTTGAACAGATTCCCGTTTGTCCTGTAATTTAGCTCCACTCCAGCGGTGAGATGGAGCATTGCGGCAAGGAAGATCGAGAAGAGCGTTGGTGCGATTACACAGCCTTGCTTGACCCCGGTCCAAACATGGAATGGGTCTGTGGTGGATCCGTTGGTCTGGATCACGGCTTGTATGTCATTGTGGAGCAGGCGGAGGATGGTGACAAACTTCTGAGGGCAGCTGAATCTGACGACAGTGTCGAAGGTCAAAGGAGGCCATGTACAAGGGTTGGTGCTGTTCCCTGCCTTTCTCTTGTATCTGTCGCGCGGTGAAGATCAGGTCCATTGTGCTCCTTAGTAGTCAGAATCTGCTTTGCGACTCTGGGAGGAGTTCTTCAGCCACAGGGAGAAGGTGATTCGAGAGAATTCTTATGATGACGTTCCCAGTGGTCGACAGCAGGGAGATTCCTCTGTAGTTACCGCAGTCAGACTTGTCACCTTTCTTGAAGATGGTCACAATTCCAACGTGTCTCAGATCTCCTGGCATGATCTCCTCCTTCCAGATAAGTGAGATGAGGTCATGGATCCGCCATATTTTAGTGCTTTGTCGGGGATTCCATCTGCTCCTGATGACTTGTTTTTCAGTTGTCAGATGGCCTTTTCAACCCCGTGCCGGGCTGGGGTTGTGCTGAGATGGTGGCGGAAGGCATGCTGTGGGATCGAGTCGAGGACACTCACGTCGAAGACACAGTCTCGGTTGAGGAGATCCACAAAGTGCTCCTTCCAGCGGGCACTGACTGCCTCTCTGTCCTTGATGAGCACCTCACCGTTCTTGGCCAGTAGTGGGGTAGGGTCTTGGGTGCTTGGTCCATAGGTCGTCTTGACTGTGCTGAAGAATCCTCGCACGCCGTGGTTGTCGGCAAG